>NW_022111357.1:1479945-1482518 GCF_000313985.2 Echinops telfairi | reverse complement strand
GCAATTGACCTGGCCCCTTCTCCTTGCCATCCTATAGACAGTTGTTTGATATATTGTGAAGTTGCATTGGTTGTGAAAGGAGTTCAGAATTGTTATAGCTCCATGTACCCTTTTATCACTTTTTAAAAAAATCTCCAGGTGATCATAGGTCCTGGTTTAGCTAGGATAGTCTCACTTACTGCCCTCTCAGGTCTTACTAAGAGTACCTCTAAAGTGTCTCTTTTTGACCAGTAGATTACACAATTACTGTCTGTCTTTCCTTTTTCAAAAATCCCTAACACTTTTGTCAACAGTTGATTCTCTGATGATAATAAAATAGCAATACCTGTTGTCTTTGGTTAAGTAGCCATCCACTTAAACTCGAATTCCTACAAAATTATTTCGCATTTATTTGCTTGCCCCACAAATTCTCTCATCTCTTTTACAGAATAGAGTCTTGTGCTCACTTCAAGGCCCAATACAAACTATCTTAAAAATTAGGCTTACCTGCTCTTAAACATATGATTTCTGAAAATGTTAGCTCTGTGAGGGAAAATCTTTTTATGTATTTTGTTCACTGCTAAAACACCAGTGTTGACCAGTGCCAGGTATAAAGTGAGCACTGAATAAATATTTATTAACACTGGAATCTTCTATACCAGTGATTCTCAACCTTCCTAAT
This sequence comes from Echinops telfairi, assembly GCF_000313985.2. Taxonomy (NCBI): domain Eukaryota; kingdom Metazoa; phylum Chordata; class Mammalia; order Afrosoricida; family Tenrecidae; genus Echinops; species Echinops telfairi. Next base: position 1,481,857 of record NW_022111357.1, on the reverse strand, counting down.
GCCTCGACCCTTTAATACAGTTCCTCATGTTGTGGTGACCCGCCCCCCTAACCATAAAATTATTTTCATTGCTACTTCATAACTAATTTTGATACTGTTATGAATCAGGTAACCCCTGTGAAAGGGTCTTTCACACCCAAAGGGGTCACAACCCACAGGTTGAGAACCACTGTTCTATACTAGGCAGGCAGGCTGCAGGTGGTTTGGTTATTCCATAGTGAAGACCCATGGAAGATGGGAACGTGGGGTCATGGAAGCGGGATCAGTCAATTTCCTTTTGCTCTTTTGCCCAGTTTATTAAGCCAGGTTTCTGGTCTCTGAGGTGCTGCAGCACACGCATGGGATAAAGCTATTATTTGGCCAGTGCCTAGTACAGCTCTGGGCAGATTTTGCAATCTCTGGACCAAGCAGAAGTTACAGCTGAACCCAACCTCAGAGACTCCCTAACCAGGGCCCTTTGGCTACAACTCCCCTGAGATGGAAGATGCATCTATCCCTCTGACTATACCAGCCCTGGCCCCTCCAGAGGTCCACACCATAGGAACTCACCCTGTGGTCCTCAATCTGATGCCTACGTACATTCAGTCCATACAGGTACTCTCCACAAAGGCTCCTCTACTTTCTCCCTGCCAGAGGCCACTTTAGCTTGTCAGATCTATGGCACATACCTCCCAACCACAGGAAACAAAATTAGACTCTCTAAGTAGTCCAGTTAAAGACCACCCCCTTCAAATGCCAGCACCACAGACACTGCAGGCTGAACTGAGCAGTTGGGCACCTCCCACCTCTCCTCAGGAGACAGGACTTCAGCAACTCTCTAATTCTCTTCACAAGAGCCTCTCTTGAAAATCCCCATCCCTGATCCCTTTTGCACACCGCATTTATTTGATAGGTCACAGTTATTTTGAAACCGCTTCTTTATAAACTTAGCATTTTGATCTAGCATCTCATTTTGAAATTATCATTTAATTATATCTTGGACCCTCAGTCACAATTTTAATTTACTCTCCTGGTTTAGTTGTACATTCTAATGTTTCTCTTTATTGTTAATCTTAAACATTTTAAAGACACACATATGGTCTGAAGGTAGCTGCGTTCTCATGAATGCTATCAGAATTCCTGAATATTTACATTCCAAATAAGTGGTGGTGCACTGGGGCAACAAGCCCTTTCACCTTGAAATTATTGTTTGATATTTTAGCCCTACCTGATTCTCATATGCTCAATTTTTTATTATGGTTTTAAATGGTGAATGCTTACAGATATTTATTTACATGGCTCTCAGAAGCTATATCTGACCTCTGGCTACACAAGGGAGAAAAACAATCTATTTCCATCCATATCTATCCAAGGTGATGGCCACAAGGCAGAGGTCAAACATGACTCCAACTCTCATCTATTTTTTTAACCTATTCTGATGCCAATCATTCCTCCCTCAACCCTCCCTTTTCTGCTGGGTTCAATAATCCATTGCAATGACCACACAAAACTAATGGGCACAATTCACAATTGTATGGGATTATTAAGGTAATGAACAGGCTCAATCCAGGATCAGAAAACAGTAAGTATATAATCTTTTGTTCGAAACAGTGCTTTTCTTCAGCCAGCAGCCAAGTCTCTCTCTCTCTCTTTCTCTAGTCCTCTGCCTCTCAGACATGTGGTCTTTTGGCCTCGGATCTCCATGGCCAGGAAACTTGCCTAGTGCTCTGCCTCACAGTCTCATAGCCTCTGCCTTGCTAGTCTCATAGCGTCTCCTCCTTGCTGGTCTCATAGCCTCCGCCTTGTTGGTCTCATAGCCTCCACCTTGCTGGTCTCATACCCTCCTCCTTGCTGGTCTCATAGCCTCCACCTTGCTGGTCTCATAGCCTCCGCCTTGCTGGTCTCATAGCCTCCGCCTTGCTGGTCTCATAGC
>NW_022111357.1:1476003-1478935 GCF_000313985.2 Echinops telfairi | reverse complement strand
AAAGAAAATAAGAAAATCTAGAAAGCAGCCATAGAAAAAAGAATCAAGATTTCTCACTGTTCATTAGAGTCAATGGTGACACAACAGAACACCATCTTTAAAGTATTGGCAGAATGTGTATGGTTCGTGCCACATTATTGATCACAGGCGGAGATGAATTTAACTATGATCACCAAAGATCTGCTTTCTGTTACCCTTTTATAGTCACACTCATGCACTCCTTACCATCCTTGATCAAATAGGATAGTGAAAGGAGTTTTATTAATAATTTTTCTAGGAAAAAAAGGATAAACTGGGATTGACTCAGGTAGGCCAAAAGCCACTCAATGGGAACACAATGTGGTAGTCTACTTCCATACAGATGTGTAGCCTTAGAAACCCTATGTGGGTTCAACTGCTTCCTATACATAGTCTGTGAGTCAGAGGTGATGCAAGGGCAGTGGGTTTCATCTTCTTGTTTGGTTTTGCTTTCTTACCCCAGTTTATAAAAAAACAAAAGACCACGCAGTTTCGTAAAGTTGGCTGTGAAGTAAATTATAATAAAATCAATGCTAATTTTCCAATGAATTCCATTTTAATGTGGAGGCCTAGCTATGGCAACATATTTTGTTTTAATCCATCACTCTCCTAAGTATGTCTGCAGTGCCTTCTTTGACTGGCATATGCTCACTTTCAGAAGCCACCAGCTCCATTCTCTGGGGCATCAGCTTCAACTCAGCACTGGTGCTCAGGAGGAGTATTGGCTCTTCCTTGGAGGAAACCCCCTTTGTTAGTTTGCTAAGTGTATTTATCCAACGCCCACATGCAGCTTTCAGCTAATGGATGGCACCAACGCTTGAATCCCTTGAAAATCAACCTTTACACAAATTTGCTGCACGAGACATCTTTAAAGTGCCGAAGAGCACAAGGATGTCACGTTGATGCCTAAGGTGCACCTGCCTCAAGCCATGGTATTTTCAATCGCCTCATAGGCATGTGAAAATTGGACAAAAAGATTGAAGAATCAATGCATTTGAATTATGGAGCTGAGGAAGAATATGATAGATAGACTGCCAGAAGGAGAAAGAAATCTGTGTTGGAAAAAGCACAAACAGAATGCTCCTCAGGTCAAAGAAAGCAAGACTCCATCTCATATACGTTGGATGTATTGTCAGGGGAGACAGATCCCTGGAAAGGACAGCATGCTTGGTAAAGTAGAGAGCCAGCAAAACCGGGAAAGATCTTCAAGGATATCGATTGACACAGTGGCTGCAACAGCAACCTCAAACATGAAAGTGATTTAGAGGATGGCACCAGGTTGGGCAATGTTGGGCATAGGGTCACTGTGAGATGGAATTGACTCGATGGCCTCTAACAATAAACACAACAAATCAACCAATGTTGCTGAAGACAATGCATATGCAGCCTTTACCATAGGTCAGGTATTGTTCTAAATTCCTTGAGAAAGGTTTTATTTTTACTCCCATTTTTCATGTTAAAGCACAGAATGTTTCAATCACTTGTCCCAAATCAGATAGCTTTAAAGTGGCAGTGCTGGAATTCAAAACCAAGTAATGTTTAACTATTAACTGTTTACCTATGCTATTAACACTACCTTAACAAAGATGGGAGAAATATGATGCTGTCTTTCCCTGTCAGTGTGTACAGTCTTGAAGACCCTATATAGCAGTGGTTCTCAACCTTCCTAATGCTACGACCCTTTCATACAGTTCCTCATGTTGTGGTGACCCCCCACCCCCAGCCATAAAACTATTTCTGTTGCTACTTCATCGCTGTCATTTTGCTACTGTGATGAATCGTCATGTAAATATCTGATAAGCAGGATGTATTTTCATTGTTACAAATTGAACATAATTAAAGCATAGTGATTAATCACAAAAGCAATATGTAATTATATATTGTGAAATATTTATTTCTAATTACAAATCAATGAAACTTTGTCTTGAAGCATGGTTTAGGATGGGTAACAGCCTTCACGCCAGGTACTCGTATGTAGGTGTATCTGCATGTGGGCGGACTCGCCTGGAGACGGATAGTGGAGCGGTGTCTCAGTTCCTATGACCACTGGAAATATGTGTTTTCCTATGGTCTCAGGCGACTCCTGTGAAAGACACGGGTTGAGAACCACTTGGTCACTATGAGTCTGAATGGATTCTGTGGCAGTGGTGGTAGATAACTTTATCCAAGAGTCTGAGATGGCTCTGCGGTCCTTGACCAATCCTTTCATGTCAGATGCTGAGTTCTCTATTTTGATTGATGACTGGACACTGGCAAGCTGCTGCTTGCTCCTCCCAGCCTGTGTTCCCTGTGCATCCTATTTATTTTCCATAATAACCCTCAGTAGTTATTGTAATGGTGCACTGAGCACCGGTCTTGTCTGACTCAGTAATTGTGAACTTCTTGGGGGCAAGCTCTAATACCTCATTGTTTTTCTCATTGTGTGCCTCTAGCACAGTGCCTGATTATAAAGGAAGGGCTGGCTAAGTACTTGGTAAACGGAACTGAACTTCTCATTTCTCTATTAATTTTTCTTGGGACATAGGCAGCTCTTCCTGCCAATTGATGAGTTCTTAATTTCAGGTACATTTTCATCTTCAGCTCAGATCAAGTCTATCTGGTCTGTTATTCCCCAATTAATAATATAGATGGATTCTCTTTAGGGTCCACCCTCCCTATTTCCTGATAACTACGTCGGAGCTTCAAAAAGTTTGTGAGCAAAATGGAATGAAAAAAAATGGATTTTTACCATGAACTTTTGAAGCTCCCTCATGTTTGAGTCTCTCCATATAATAAGACTTAGAGGAATGAGTGTCCACGATTTGCTCAGTCCTAGGGCCACCTGAGTGAGAAAGGAGGAAGGAGGAGATGCTGAGTCTTGGAGAGTTTCAGTCCACATCCTAATCCATGGGTACTTACACTCTTCGATTGTGTT
>NW_022111357.1:1444510-1474508 GCF_000313985.2 Echinops telfairi | reverse complement strand
GAGGCCTGGAACTTGCTCACTGCCAAGGCCACTACATACTATTAGACAAAGCAAGTCTCATGATCAGGCCAGATTCAAGGGGCCCCTGCTTCTTAGTGGGAGGAGTAGCATAAGCAATATGGTCATCTGCAGAGACAAAATCCCAAAGTCCTTTGATTGCTGCTTGTATTCCTTGCTAATTCTTTGAAGATTTTTTCCTGTCCCTTTCTTGGAGGCAAATGAATTATTGAATTATTATAAGTTTGTCTGGCTTAGGCTTCCATATACTATTACTTATTATGGGGGAAGAAACGTCATTTCTCCCTGGCTTAACTACTCCAATCAACCCCCAACATTGGGAAGTATCAGTGTGGTTTCTGTAACGTCCCTATACTTACTTTGCACCACAAAATGGCTTCATTTGGTAAAGGGAGCTCCCTCTCAGCTCTACACGTCTTCCTGTGATTTGGTCAGCATTGCTCTGAATCTGGAAAACACCTCTTAATGTTGTAGAGTACAGTTGGAACCCATCTCAAATTTTAGCATTCATGTTCTATTCTTGGCTATTTTCTTTTCCTTTTGGCGATTTTGTCCATTTGTTCTCTGAATACTGCCCAATCGATGTTAGCTTCCTCATGAGACACCAAAGCTATAGGAATCCTAATTCTCATTTCACAGAAGGGAGTTCCAAAAAGGCTCAGTCTTCATTGGAGCACCTTGACCACACCCATGTAATGAGACTGGAACTCAAACAACTCATTGTTGAGTTGATGTAGACTCACAGTGACCTAACGGAACTGCCCTACGTTATTTTCAAGGCTGTAAATCATTTCAGAAGCCAACAGACACATCTTTCTCCCCAAGCGCGCGGCTGGTGTGTTCAAGCCACCAATCTTTCAGTTAGCAGCCCAGCACTTAACTACTGCACCATCAGAGCCATTCCCATACCTCTTGTATCTCCCCTTACAACTTGCATTTTGCCTAAGAGGCCATCCTGGGTTTCTTCCCAGCTGGTGGCTGGCAGCTCCTCGCTCTGCCCTTATTCTCCCCATCCTCTGGCACAGATCAACCCAGAATGGTGACCTCCGGGGGATGGAGAGGAATTCTGCATTGGCTGCACATTCCTTTGCAGCCTTTCAGGGAGGGCAACAAAGAAACCCAATTAGCATTGAGTGTGTAGGAGGTGGGCGGGGGAGACAGTGGCTTTTGTCCTTCCTTCTGGTGTCACTGGAAGGGAAGTAGATGCAGCTTCATTTGTAAACCCTGGGTCATTCCAGGAGGGTACCAGGACACCAGCATGCTCATTTCAGTGACATGTAAGTCACTGACACCAAACATTTTAAAAATCCATTTTCTCTTGGCCCACAGACATCTGGCTGCTTGCTAATTCACAGTAAGTAGCAGAAGCAAAAACAACATAAAGCAAGAAAAAAAACCAAAAAAAAACAGTCAGCTAGTGGACCTGAGTAACAGAATGAAGCTGTAGTAGAAACTATCCCTGTACCGGAATGTTCAATGTTCGGAACACTTTTACACCTATCTAGTTTTATCTTCACATCAGAAGTCAGTGGGGTGTGTACTTGAGTATTCTTATGCCTCATGTCATAGGTGGGAAAATAAGACAGGAAGAGTGTAAAAGAATAACCAAAGACAACATTAAGAGTTCAACTCAGGACGTCTTATTCTGAATTCCTGGCAACTTCCATCTCAAAAGATCCTTAACCCGAGGAGCAATTATTATCTAGCTCCTAAATCTCAAAACTCACTGCTATCCAGTCAGTTCTGACTCTATCACTACTATAGAGCTAGAACTTCCTATAGCTACCCTATAGGACTAGAACTTCCCCTGCTGGTTTCTGAGATTAACTCTTTATAGGAGTTGAAAACTTCATCTTTCTCCTGCAGAACAGCTGGTGATTCTGAACTGCTGACCTTATGATTTGCATTCCAAAACATTACTTACTTCGGTATCCCATCTCAGAAACCCACAGGGGCAGTTCTACTCTGTCCTATGGGGTCACTGACTCAGAATCAACTCGATGACATTGATTTTCCTAAATCTCAACCACTTCATATGTAAAGTAACAGCATAAACTCTTTACTAACCTTTTTCTTGATTTGTCTAAACTCTCACCGCTCTCCGATTCATAGCTACCCAAGCAATCAAATGTACCATCTACCATGTGAGAGTTTAATAGTAAAACCTGATGCGGTAAGATAACCTTTTCAGCTAAGGACACACAGCTAACAGTATAAGTGGTCTAGAGTCCAGGTCAGATAAGATTGAAGTTTCAAGGATTTGATCTTCTTTGGATCCTCAAGCCATGCTCAGGGAAGCTACAGTCATGAGATCAAATGATGCCTTGCATCGGGCAAAGCTGCTGCACAGGACCTCTCTAAAGTGCTGACAAGCAAGGATGCTTGAGCACTAAAGTGGGCCTGACACACGCCATTGTATTTTCAATCGCCTCGTATGCCTGTGAACGTTAGACATTAAATAAGGAAGACCGGCAAAGAGTCAATGCATTTGAAGTATGGCGCTGGCAAAGATTATTGAAAGTACCATGAACTTCCTAAAGAACAAACAAAACTGTCTTGGAAGAAACACAACTGGAATGCTCATTGGAAGCGAGGATGGTGAGACTTCATCTCACATACTTTGGACATGTTGTCATTAGCGATGAGTCCCTGGAAAAGGGCATCATGCTAGGTTAGGTGGAGGGGCAGCACAAAAGAAGACCCTTGCCAAGATGGATCAACATAGTGGTTGCAAGATGGGCTTGAACATGACAATGACTATGAGGGCGGTCTGTAGGGTCCTTGCACGTTGGAGCTGACTCACTGGCACCTAACAACAACAGACCCCAGTCCAACAACAGACCCCAGTCCTGACACGTTTCCTGGCACTCCCCACTCCAACACCTCCAACCTGGCTTTCTTACAACACCAAGAAGAACACTCAAACACCTAACATATTCCAACGAGAACAGAGCATTTTGTACCTGCTTTCCATTATTCATGCCATGTTTTTTCCCATGCACACAACATTAACTCACATGAATAAGAATCAGGTAATTTTTTAGAGGAATTTTTCTTTTTATTTGTAAACAGCCACTATATACCAGTGTTGCTATCAATATATAAATATGTTAACAGGTTCTTCTTTTTCTTTTTTTAAATCATCTTATTGGGGGCTTGTACAACTCTTATCATAATCCATACATACATCCATTGTGCCAAGAACATTTATACACTTGTTGCCATCATCATTCTCAAAACATTTGCTTTCTACTTGAGCCCTTGGTATCAGCTCCTCATTTTTCCCCTCCCTCCCAGCCCTACTCCATCATGAGCCCTTGATAATTTATAAATTATTATTTTCTCATGTCTTACACTGTCCGATGTGTCCCTTCACCCATTTTTCTGTTGTCTGTCCCCCAGGGAGGGGGTTATATGTAGATCCTTGTAATCGGTTCCCGCTTTCTACCCCACCCTCATTCCACCCTCCCAGCATCGCCATTCTCACCACTGGTCCTGAGAGGTTCCTCTATCCTGGATTCCCTGTGTTTCCAGTTCCTATCTGTACCCGTGTACATCCTCTGGTCTAGCTGGACTTGTAAGGTAGAATTGGGATCATGATAGTGGGGAGGAGGAAGCATTCGAGAACTAGAGGAAAGTTGTATGTTTCATCATTGCTACACTGCACCCTAAATCAGTTAGCATTTCCTGGGGATCAGCAGATGCCAGGTCTTGTACTTAGTGCTTTGAATGCATTAACACATCGAATCCTCACTACTTTTGACATGACTTGGAGTCCTGGGGGCATAGAGGGCTATGCACTGAATGCTAACCACAAGGCCAGCAGTTTGAACCCATCAGAGATGAGGCCTGTACACATTTAAAGTCTCAGAAACCCCAAGGGGAAATTCTACCCTGCCCTATAGGATTGAGTCAGAATCAAATCGATGACAGTGAGGATTTAAATATTTTTTGTCCTGACTTTCCCTGGGTTTCTCTAAACAGCAGCACCTCCTTGCAGTCTGGCCAGTGATGAGCCATGACCCCCACGTTGAACAGTGCACGACCTGCTCAACTTCAATTATTAAGGACATGACCAGCCTGGTGGGCTGTGCCACTGTAACTCCTGCTTCTAAGGAGGTTGATTTGAAGACTTCTCTTTCCATAAGTAGGGTTGCCCATCCACACCCACCCACCCAGCCCAGAGTCTGAGTGCTCTGCTTGCTCCATCATCCAATTGATGAATACTCTCTGAAAGGCATGTTTCTTTTTTGCATAGTTTTCTTCTCCAGGTTACTGTCACAGAGGAAAGAGACTGAAAAATGTTCTACTACCAGGATAAGCTGAGTGGGAAATTTTAGGAATTCCAAGAAATGGGGAATTCTTAGAAGAGTGGTTGGTCTTGGATGAGTAGGATTGAGTTGGGCTTCAAGGACTCGGGGTCCCACAGAGACTGATGGCTTCAGAAACCCAAAAGAGCAATTCTACTCTGTTCTATAGGATTGACTCCATGGCGGTGTTTTGTTTTTGTATTTGGGGATTCAAGTGCTTTTGCAAGGGTGTTAGGTGCCAGAAGCCTTCATGTATGTCTTCTTTGGAGAAATGTCTATTCAAGTCTTTTGGCCGTCTTTGATTGGGTTGCTTGTCTTTCTGTTGTTGAGTAGTTCTTTATATGTTCTGGATATTAAACTCTTATCAAGTATGTGGTTCCCAAATACTCTCTTCTAGAGTATAAGTTGTTTTTCTGTTTTCTTGAAAATTAGCTTTCATGACCCAAAAGAATTTCAATTTTTATATAGTCCAATATATTATTTTTTATTTTGTTGTTCATAGTTTTGCCGTCATATCTAACTACTGTCATATACAAGGTCCTGATGATTTATCCCTATGTTTTCTTCTAAGAGTTCTATAATTTTAGCACTTATATTTAGGCCACTGCTACATTTTGAGTTCATTTTCCTATATGGTGTTAGGTAGAGGTCTAATTTTCTTCCTGCTTATGAAATTGAGTTTTCTCAGTACCATTTTTTAAAATGAAGAAACTATCCTGTCCCCACTGAATAGACTTGGTACTCTTGTCAGAAATCAGTGGTCATAGGCACATGCATTTCTTTTCATTGGTCTATATGTCTATCCTTATACCAGTTCCACCATTTTGATTCCGATAGCTTTGGAGTGTATTTTGACATTTACAGTATGAGAAGCATGAGTCTTTCTGAAACCCTTAAACCAATAACTCCCTTTTTGTGACTCCCCAGTTGATACTCTGTTACCTTCTATTATCTAAATCTTCCATCTATCTTAATTTCTATGACTCATAACTTGGTACTCTGTGATCCACCCTACTCTTATCTAATCTTTCATCTCACACATCTCAAGACTCTTCTGCAAAGGAAGGTTCCAGGCTCCGTCGAGCCTAAACTAGATTGGTCAGTGTGTGTAATTCATACATCAGTGTCCTCCAACTAAATCTAGATTCAAGAATCACCAGAAAGGAACACCTTATCTAGCCCATCACCCATCCCAAGCCTATTTTCTACGAAGGGGTCCACCTAGCGAACATCTGGGAGAACGTGACTCAGCAGCTGGACCTCCAATTAAGCACAGAGGTGGGTTGGAGGTGGGAGAGGCAGAAAGAAGTCACAATCTCAGAAATTTAAGGAGATAAAAGACCCAGATGCTCTCAATTCAGGGAGCCCTGGATAACTTGGTCATGAAACTCAGTACTGCTCCTTGTCTGTGCAAACAATAAGATCTCTTTCATTTTCTCTTGCATCCAGTGTCCAGTTATTGGTCAATAAAACAGGACAAGTACCCGTGGGTTAGGTGACAATGCTCCTCTGTTCTTTTTCAGGACTGCTTTGGCTATTTGAGGCCCCTGGCAATTCAAGATGAATTTGAGGTTCACTTTTCCATTTCTGAAGTAAAAGGATTTTAACAGGGATTACACTGATCTGTAAATCACTTTGGGTAATACTGATGTCTTAACAATATTATGTCTTCCAATCCATGAACATGAGATTTAATTCCATCTTCATTAGTTTCTTTCAACAATGTTTTGTATGTCCAAGAATGTAAGTCTTTCACCATCCTGGTTAAATTTATCCTTATTATTTTATTCTTTTAAACGCAATTGTAAATGGAATTGTTGCCTTCACTTCCTGTTCATACTTTTCATTGCTAGTGTATAGAAACACAAGTGTTTTCTATGGATGACTGTGTATCCTAAAGTTTTGCTGAGCACATTAATCAGCTAGTAGCTTTATTGTGAAATATTTAAGATGTTCTATGTATAAAACCACTTCAAATGCATATAGGAATAATTTACTTCTTCCTTTCTGATTTGGATGGCTTTTTATTAATTTTTTTTCTTGCCTACCTGCTCTGGCTAAAACTTCTACTACAATGTCATAGAAGCAGACACCCTTGTCTTGTTCATCCTCACAGGCAAGCTTTCAGATGCTTACCATTGAGTATGATACTGACCATGTACTTTTTCATAAATGCGTTCTATCACATTGGGAAGTCTCCCTTCCATGCTTAGTTTGCTGAGTGCTTTTATCATGAAAGGGTATTGGATATTGTCACATGAATTTCTGTGTCACTTGAGGAGATCATATGGATTTTACTTTCCTTTTGTTCTATTAACGCATCTATTACATTGATTGGTTTTCTCACGTTGAACATAGTACATGCATTCTGGGTAGAAATCCCACTTGGTCATGCTGCATAATCTTTTTAATAAGCTGTTGAATTTGGTGTGCTAGTTGTTCTGTTGAGTATTTTCACATCTATTCATAGGGGACAGGGGATATCGGCCTGTAATGGTCTTTTCTTGTGCTGTCATTATCCATCTTTGGTATCAAGGTAATGCTGGCCTCGTAGAATGGGGAAGTGCTTCCTCCTCTTCTATTTTGTGCAAGAGTTTGAGAAAGATTGATGAGAGTTCTCCTTTAAACGCCTGGCAGAGTGCACTCGTTAAACCAGCTGGTCCTGGGCTTCCTTTGTTAGGAACCTCCATTATTTCATATATGGTTTCCCAACAAGCCATCAGGTCTCCAGCCTCTCTGCATATGTAATTGCTATTTCCTCTGTCTAGAAAACACTTGCTTGGCCATTAAACTCTCCCAACCTCACCTGAACCCTCCTGATTACAGAAATTTCAAACAGTGCAGGGGCTTCCGAGATGATGTCTGGAGCGTGTGCGCCAGCCCTGAAGTGGTCCCATCCTCAGCGAGCCAGACCCTTCCTGTCCTCCATGCAAGGCCGAACTCTTCCCCTACAGCACCCTCAGTTCCAGCTCCAGGCCTGACACCTGGTGGTGAGTCTTTCCCATGGAGTCAGCAGCCTCGAGTTTGTGTTTGGACTTGCTGCTCAACAGCTGCAAATACTTGGAAAGTGACTCAATTTCTAGAGCCTCCGTTCCATCACCAGTAGAAAGGTGCACTGCCACTTCTCAGAGGGTGGTTCAGGGACCAGCTGCCCCCCCCACCCCCCAACTTGGCTTGCTTTATTTATGCCCATGGCATTCACCACCCTCTGACAGTTTATATGAACCTGTTTCTATGCCTGCCTTCCCTCATGAGAATGTAAGCTCTCTGAGGCAAGGATGATGTAAAACCATAAATCACTGTAGGAAGGAATTGCCTGAGTAAATACACACAATGGGCTTTCACAGAGCGCCTGACCCAATGGCTCTGTTTCATTAAGGAGAGAAAGTTCTAGCCATGAACCCTGTTGCTCCTGGTTGCCCCAGCCCAGGAAGAGTGTCAACAGAGGACTGGGGAGTGAGTCAACAGAGCAACTGAAAAGCATTCCCCAGACTCTCAACTGGAAATGCCTGCCACTATTAAGCGATTTACATCCCAACCTTGTGTCAAGGCAAGTCAGCCTGGGAAAGACAGGGCCAATGGCATAAAGCTGGGAGAAAAGGAGGGAGAAGGAGTGGGGAATAGGAGGAGACCGCTAACACCCCAAATGCTGCACACTCTGTGCTCTCTCAGGCCCCCACCCCCGTGCCAAGGAAGTTCTTTGCACACCACAAAATTGGTCTACACTCAGGCCTCACGCCCCAGCTTTTCATCAAAAGAAATCATGATTTTAATTCTCTCACATGCATTTTGGACACTAGAGATATAGACATATACTCTCAAATCTCAGCCTCCAAGTTTGGAAACCACTGCTTAATCACGTGAGACCATAAATCCATGCAAACTTTGCAGTTTAGACGGGAAATGTGAGGAATGTGTTCGCTTTCCTACAAACAGTGAGTTTTGCAAAATGCAGAATCTTCATTGCACAGATAGACCTGAGCCTGATAAGAGGATGTGCCTTATCTAAGATCTTAGTGTCCAAAGAATCAACTTGGCCTCCTTCAACATTTGTCAAGTGCACCCTTGTTAATCTCTTAATCCCCACCCAGGACTCCTTCCACTGAGCCAGAGTTTGTGCTTAGTACAGCCCCTTGATTTCACCATGGATTGTTTAATTTGCCACGCATAGAAGTTTATACTGGTTTAATTGACTAAAAATCAGATTTTCCATGAAAAAAAAAAAGGGTATCTGAGTATCCCACAAGACTGAGCTTACCTGGGGATGGTTCAGTGGTGCACTTCTTTGGGGAGACCAGGCTCGCCAGCCTGTAAGCCCCACCATGCTTCGTACTTGCTGACTTCCTATGCCTAGTTCTCTGCAGTGACACTCTAACCCCTGCACTGCATCAGAGATAGTGGGGAAGTCACACCCGGGGAATTACTCAGTGGGGACAAAACCCACTTAAGTAGGTCATGTTTCCTGGAAAATCAGTCTTTGTTGTCAACTAAAGATCTTGGACCTAATATCAGACCGAATGCACATTAGGATGATGCTAGAACCAAACCATCACATGGACATGTTTCACCCTTTCATATTGTCCTCACCCACATTAACTTTTTCACTTAGAAAATCTAGGCAGTTTAAAACTATCCAAGCAGAATGCCATGTAGGATATAAATATCTATTTTTTAAAGTAAACAAAATATGAATACATATTTATGACTACAATATGAATACATTATATTCAGAAGAAAATTTAAGGAGTCTGAATCATTTTGGATTTGTTAATTACCGATCTATTTAAAATCCTGCCTTTATGTTCCTAATTGTTAAAATCTAGACAAAGATCATTAAATTTCTCTTATAGTTCCCCACCTGTGAAATGGAATATCTGTAGTTTCTATCTGCTAGAGATGCTGGTGGCTCAGAACAGTTCCTGAAACAAATCAAAGAGCTCAAGAAATATTAGCTTTGTTTATTATTCTTTTTCTAAAAAATTAACCACACTACCCTTGAGTTGACGGTGGCATGGTGGGTTAAAATGTCAGTTGCTAAGCACAAGGTCAGTGGTTCCAAACCATCAGCTGCTCTGTGGGAGAAAGAGTAGGCTTTCTACTCCTGTAAAGAGTTACAGTGTCAGAAACCCACAGGGACAGTTCTGCTCCATCCTATAGGGCTGTTAGGAGTCATCATTTCTCATGGCCACCATAGGGACAGTTCTGCTCCATCCTATAGGGCTGTTAGGAGTCATCATTTCTCATGGCCACCATAGGGACAGTTCTGCTCCATCCTATAGGGCTGTTAGGAGTCATCATTTCTCATGGCCACCATGTCAATTCTGACCTATGACGACCTAGAGAACAGAGTAGGACTGCTCCTATGGGTTTCTGAGATAGACTCTGCAGGAGTAGAGAGTCTCATCTTTCCCTCAGAGCAACTGGTGGTTTAGAACTGGGGACCTTGTGTTTAGCAGCCCAACTCGTAAACCACTGTGCCACCATTAGAGTGTTTCAAAGCAATTTATCTTCCTTCTCCCAAATGAAGCTCATCAGATGGATTTATCTAACTCCTACGACTTCTGCCCATTAAATAAAAGTGAAGCTATTCAGGTGTGGCCCACTTGAAGTAAATCTCTCACTAGCCCCACGGATTTGAATGTTGAAGTGATTACAGTGTCCAGCTCAGAAAAAGTACTTCCATACAATGCGCTCACTGGAAGCACTCCATGGAGAGACTATTTAATAATTGTTTCTCTGTCTACTTGTCTTTTCTGCCCTCAAAGGCATGTGAAGTTCAGGAAGGGAAATTTGCTTAATTCATTTCTGCCCCTCCAGTGCCAAGCCTATTAGTTGGAAGTCCCTAAGTATCCAGAAGGCTGTGATCAATAGGGAGGAGCCCTGGTGGCCCACTGGTTAAGCCCTTGACTGCTAAGGAGGGGAGGCTAGCAGTTTGAACAGCCCAGTCACTCCCGGGAGAGAGATGTGGGAGGCAGTCTGCTTCTGTAAAAAATGTACAACCTTGGAAACTCTATAAGGGTAGTTCTACTCTGTCTTACAGGTTTGCTATCAGAGGGAATCAACATGGCACAATGAGTTTCGCTTTCTTTAGGTATGTGATAAAAAAATAAATACTCAGAGAAGGTTAGAAAAGAACAAAGTAAAGATGCCCCATTTCCTTCAGTGACCTAGTCCTACCAGCAACTGTGAGGTTGGCCCAGGACTGAGGAGTGTTCTGCTGGGCATAGCGAGCCCTGAAGAGTCTGAACCGACTAGATGGCACTGAACAACGACAACTAGCAATAAATCCCTGGTGCCCTGTGAACAATGAGGATGCTGTGATGCTGGGAGGTGCACAGACGCCACTGCAGGTCCCAAACTGGCATGCCCCCAGCTGCTGGGGATGCTGCCTCCTGATGGTTCACAATTGGGTTCCAACCAGGGGCTGCCTGGATCCAGTGACTGACAAATCCAGCCTTTCGCTCCTCAATTGGGACAATTCTGAAGAGCCTTCTGGGGGTTGGGGTGGAGTCATCTGTAGAATTGACTGAGGCCAACATTTGTTGGGATTTCATCATAGCTCCATTTTTCCTCTGCCCAATCCTGCTCAATCTGCTTCCCAATAAACCTCCTGGACCCAGATCTCCCTCTCTGGGTCTGTTTCCTGAGGAACCCCATGGGACAGTTGGTACAAGGATCTGAGTGGGAGGTGGCAACAAGTCGGTTTGTCCTAGAAGCTTTTTATGTCTAGACCCGCATGGCTCACGCCCTCATGTTAATGGTGGCTGATTTCACATGTTACCATTTCAGAGGGGATGCCCTTGATGACGCTGTCTAATGCTTCCCTGCCCAGACCCCTTGTAGGACGTGACCCCCTTTCATCCTCTTCACTGCCATCGTCAGCAGCTGACATGATCCTATTCTTTGTTGTTTGCTTGTTTGCCGTCTTTCCCCTACTATTCCACCTGGAGGACAGACCTCCAGAGGACATACAGCTGGCTCTGCTGTTTGTCTCTGTTTAGGCTTCCAGTACTGGCAATGTTTGGAAGCTTTGTATCAGGTGGCGCTGGAGAAGAGTCATGGGCTGCTCAAAGGGCAAACCGACCTGTGTCGGAAGAAGAACGGCCTGAGCGCTCCTCAGAGGCCAGGATGGCGAGACTTCCTCTCACCTACTTTGGACATGTTGTCGGGAGAGACCAGTCCCTGGAGAAGGACATCATCGTGCTTGGTCAAGTGGAGGGGCGGTGAAAAAGAGGAAAGCCCCCCACGAGATGTGGACGGACACAGTGGCTGCATCCATGGGCTCCGGCACAGGAACGATTGTGAAGATGGCGCAGGTCCGGCAGCGGTTCATTCTGTTGTGCATCGGGTCACGATGGCTCGATGGGTGTCCTGACGGCACCTGACAACAACAAGCTGCTTGCCACTCCTCTCCAGCTTCCAAACAAACCTTCAAACACACTCGTTGAATGCGTGGATAGGAAGATGCGCACACGTGCAAGCAAAGAGCACCGGGCTGAGACCGGGAAGCTTTCACTTCCAGTCAGATTCTGCCCTTGGCTAGCTGGGCTACCCTGGCCAAGTCATGGGGGCTCACTGCGCCTCCACTTTTTCATGTACACAATAGGGCGGGATGAATGTGGTGATCGCCAGAGGGTCTGACACCTCTTGAATGCTATCATGTTATGTGGTAACTCAGCTTGGAATGGGTGTGCCTGCAAACATGGGAATTGTGTACTTTTGAGCTGCAAAGGTCTTTCCCAGAGCATCTCACAACATCGATGGGCAAGGACTCTCAGAGGCCAATTTTGTGATGACACAAATGGTAGAAAACCTTTCATTTGAGCTGCTACTCTGATTTGAAGAATATGTTCAACTTGGGAGTCACCGACATTTACATAACATGTCGAATTCTTAAGTACAGATCAGTGAGTAAGCACAAGCAAGCGTGTGCTTTCCTTGCTTACTGGGTCATCTGCACCTGATCACGTCCACCACGGAGGGCAGTCACGGTGATCAAGTCACAGGATGTGTGTGAAAACACATTCCGAAATATAAAATTCACAAGCAAAGGGACAGGAATTTGCTTTTCTGCCGGTCCATTTCCCTCTAGGGTATGAGTTTTTGAGGGCTAGCAAGGTATTCTCTAGTCGCTGAGCTCCTGGCCCAGAGTAAGTCTTTAGTAAATGTTTATTCAATGTGTCAAACCCTTTAAGCCAGTGGTTCTCAACCTTCCTAGTGCCACGACCCTTTAATACAGTTCCTCTTGTTGAGGTGACCCCCAACCAAAAAATTATTTTCGTTGCTACTTCATCACTGTAATTTTGTTGCTATTATGAATGAAGCGACCCCTGTGAAAGGGTTGTTTGACCCCCAAAGGGATCACGACCCATAGGTTGAGAACCCCTGCTTTAAGCACTATTTTCATTAACCATCACGACAATCTCTGATTCCCATTTTACAGAAAAGGAAACTAAGAAATCACCTAACACATCCCAAGCCAAACAATTAGGAACTTATATCCCCAACCCAGGGTATTTTTGCCTTCATTGCTATTATTCTGGTAACTCTAGATTTTGTTTCTGGGTCCTTGGGTTCCAAATCCTTCTTAGAATAAATAGGGGCCTTGAATGCTACAAATAGAATCAGAAACTCTTGGTTTTAAGGATGGGAAGGCCCAGCAAGAATCCAGCTAAATATGCTCACATACTCTGCAATGAGTCCAAAAGAACGGGTTCCAGAAGACTGTGGGCTCGTCATGTTCAAAGGAGCGATGTTCAGAGCGGTGGTTCTCAAAGCGGGGTCCTCGGGGGTCCCCAGATGGCTCTTGTGGCGGCAGTGCTTTGCTCTCGACACTAATATATAGCTCCAGCATTGGCAGGAAACTCAGAGGTCACCAAGTCCAGCTTCCCACACAAAGCAAAGACCACATGGGAAGGGTGGTTTTTGAGGTTCTAACCGACTTTAGTTGAGACCCAATTCCATAAAGAAAGGGAGAAGATGCAGAGAAAGGACAGCAAGAGGGAGAACAGAATGTCATGCCATCTCAGAGATAGGAGACCAGGCTTGGAGAGGCTGATCCCAAGGGGGTGGGGAGAGGGGTACAGAGTCTATGCTCCTTCCTGTGCTTCTAAAGCATCTGTAATTCCATTAACAAAAAGAGAAGCGGGGCCCTGTGGCCTAAGAAAGACTCGGGCTTGCTGCAGCCAGCCCTGAACACTGCTGACTGATGGTCAGAGGAGCACTAGACTGTCCCTTGAGGCCCGAGTGAGAAAGGGCACACACAGTGCGTGCTTCCCAACTGCTGGGGACACCTAGCATATCTGGACACTGTGACCATGGTGGGAATCCAAGATCCAAGGAAAGCACTTCGGGGAAGAGTCCATTGAACTGGAGGTGAGTGCGTGCACGCACACGCACACGCCAGCTTACGAAATGGTGATGTCACAACCCCCAGATGGGGACGCAACACCAGGAAAGGAAAGCAGTGCTGTGACCCAGAGTGGACTGTGACAGCACCCCATGCACTCCCAGAAGGGATCAGCTCTCCTGGGTCTGCTTTCCTGTCTGTAAGACATGAGGTGAGGAAGCCGCACACACAGTCAATAGTCAGGTCACGAGGTTGCGTCTGCCTCAGAAGCCCGTTGGCTGAGTGCCTGTGGCCCTGTGCACAGCACGCCCTCATTTCCTCCTCCTTAGAGGTCAGTGAGAATATGCCGTCTGGTGGCTACTGGAAGACCCATCCGATTTTTAGATCCTATCAGTCTCTCGAGCCAGCTTCTCCTTGCAGGGAAGCAAGATAGCTTCACCAAACCCTCCACTCTGTTGAGGAGTGGGGGGCTGTGGACGGAGTGGACAGCTGTCTCCGGGCATAGGCACGCATGCCCTTTCCTAGAGGGCCTTGTCACTGCTATTGTTCTCTGGACTCCGACTGTCCCTAACCCGACAAAGGAAAAACCTAATCCAGTTACTTTCAAGCCAACCCCAGGTCACAGCAACTCCATGTGTGGCACAGTAGAAATGCACCACAGGGTTTTCAATGTCTGGTTTCTTGCAAGTAGATCACTGGGCCTCTTCAGAGGTGACTTTGGTTGGACTTGGCCTCCCCATCTCTTGGTTAGCAGTCGAGGGCATTAACCATTCACACCCAGGCTCTCACCCTATCAAATAATGTTTTCATCAACATCTAGCACATCCTCTGGCAGATCAAGCATTCAGGAGTGTTGTAATTGACAACAACAATGTTAAGGAGCTGACTCAGGGAAAAAAAAAAACATGAAAGAGTTTCCTCAGTCCTTATGGTACAAGAAAGCTCCCAGTCCTTATGGTCCAAGACAGTGGTGTGGTGGTGTCTTCTTAAAAGTATGACTGAAATTCTAGTGGTGAGGTTAATCAATTCACTTATTTAGTAAGCCTTATTGAACCTCTACTCTGTGCTAGGTGCTACTTGGGGATTCATCCATGGTCACCCTACAGAAGTGACACATCAAGGACTCCAGCAGCCTGAGCAGAGCCTCTGCCCTGCAGACCCGTCTTGTGGTGGACAGCCAATTCAGGAAGACTCCCTTCATGGGAGAGCCAGGACTGGCCCAGAGGGTGGAGAAGGTGACGGGAGTGGCCGCAGGGATACTGAGGGTCAGGCAAGCTCTGCTGGGTCAAGACCATGGAGCAATCACCAGCATTGGGAGACCCTGCCTTTGTCATGAGGGCTGCTGATACTTCCAGGAGTGGGGCGTGGGGATGTGGGGGACATGCTTCGGTTCTCTGTGGGGCTTGGCTGGGCAGCTGCCAGGGTAGTTTCCTGGACTTCTTTACCTCCCTTATCAGTTAATCCAAATGCATTTCTCCACTTCCTGCAGCAGAGCCCTGGGGGCGTAGTGGTTATGGCTGCAACCTGTAAGATCAACAGTTCTGAACTACCAGCTGCCCCTTGGGGGACAGACAGGGTTTTCTACTCCCATAAAGAGTTAGTTTCAGAAACGCGCAGGGGCAGGTCTACTCTGTCCTGTAGAGTGGCTACAAGTTGGAATCATCTAGATGACAGCGAGTGTGTTTTGGGCAGCGAGATAGCACCTAAAAACTTGATATCCACAAACTAACCCCAGTCCTAGAGCAAAGAACACGCTCTGTAGGTTACCAGTGACTTATTTGTCGCCAATAAATTATATTGACTATCATTTACATGCACTACAACCCAACCACCCCGAGGATTCTGGGTAGTCTCTGTTAGATGTGTCTCTCCCCTTGCCTTGAACCGTGGCCACACTCTCAGGGAGGGAGTTTCCCTCTTTGCTGCACAGGGGCCCAGGTGAAACCTAAATACATCCAATGCAGTCATTTTAAAACACTTTTGCCCCAGGAGCCACTATTGACTTTGAGTGTATCAAGGGATGCAACATTCTTCCCCTTGGACACAGATGGTCCAAGAGCCCCAGTACTTCTGGCAGGGCCCTTGGTTGCTTATATTTGCTCATGGTCAGCCTCAGGTCTGGCCTCTCTTCCCCTCCAAAGCCACATTGATCTTTGGCCTTCAATGATACCCTACATGTTTAAGGATCCTTTTTGAATTTGCTCAGGATGATTTTTGCATTTGTCACTATCTTCCTTGGGAAGCAGCATTTCCCTATGATAAAAACACAGACTTTGAATCATACTCCTCTGAGCCTCAGTTACCTCATCTGTAAAACAGGACCTATACTATCGATCTTGCCAAGCCATAGAGAGTACATGACATGAGGCAGTGGAGGACTTGGCCTGATACCTGGCACTTGATGCATAGTGGTTGGAAACAACCACACTAAACTAATAAATGTCAATCAGTCCCCAAAACAAAACAAAAAAACCCAGCAAAGCAAAACTTCACTTCCAGGTGGCACTAAGGTATCTGCTCCCACCACCCAAATACAAGGATGGGGGAGGAGCCAGGAATGGATCAATCAGGAAGCTGTCAATGAACAAGATTCACTAAACAGCTTGCTGTGTTACACTGTCAAGTCATCTACCTCTCTGGACCTACCTTTCTTGGTCTGTCCCAAAGGGTAGCTCATCTTGACCGACGATATCTTCACTCAGTGTTTTGGGGCCCACAGAAGTAGTGAGGAGGTGCCCTGTGAAGGTCTCTGGCATCCTCCTCTCCCTAACCCCCAGTCCAAAGCAGTCCACTTCTTATTGGTTCTGTATATCAATAGTCTATGCAAATGTTCGTTTGGAGATGAAGGTGCTGGTGATTTAAGAGCCAGTGATACCACTAGTCCTAAGAGTCACCTGCAGGGCTGTGACTCCAGTGTTCACGCTCATACACTGAGGACAGACAGGGGCTGGAGGGTGTCACAGCAGAAACTTCCTCCAGAAAGCCTTCTCTGACCTGGAAGGTGGGACTAGGACCACCTGGGGACACGTCACGGGGCCGTCCTCCCTGACGTGCTCATCAGAAGGTTCTAAGGGCGGGAACTAGTGGATGGAGAGGCCTACAGTGGATGGGCCTGGCGACGGTGCTTTGGTGCTGGTGCTCGTTGTGGGTGTATATCAGTGAGGGAGGGCCCAAGGGAGGATGGAGGACCCAGGCCACATGCACAACCCTGGTTAAGAACTCCTCCTCAGGGCGAGTGGACATGCCCAGAATGAAGGTGCAGCTGACACTGGGCGGCACACGGCATTAGCCAATGCTTTCCTGTGACTTCCTTCTGCTGGAGGAGGGACATGGGCACAGCTTTTTAAACACCTGGTCACCACCCTGGATGCAAATAAGCCTACACAGACCTCTAAGACATTTGCAACTCTTTCTCTTCTTTCAGCCCAGGGCAGAGCTAAAGCTACGCTGGCTATTGAAACACAGATGAAGTAAAATGAAATGACATCTAAAGTTCGATTTCTTAGTGGCAGCACAAGCCACAACGCAAGTGCTAAGGAGCCACCTGTGGCTGGTAGGCGATCCCAACTCCAGGACACGTCCATCATTGAGGGAGTCGGATGGAACAGTGCCACCTAGAACTGGTTGGGACAGCTGAACCCAGTTCCCACTCCCCACCCCCCACCACTACCTTCTGCTAATTATTCACCAAGGCGCCCCTCTGGTCTTTTGCTGTTTCTAAAGGGCCCTCTCCAGACCCCAGAGTCTCACACAGCTCTCCCCCTCCCTCGCTCCCTCCCAGACAACCCAGGCCATTGTGTACTTCACATATTACCCTCCTCACGGTGACACCCAGGGTCTCAATCAGACCCCTGGCTGCTCCAGCCCCTGGACAAGATAACCGTGACAGGAGCTGGGCACTGGCATTATCAGCCTGGGGTTGGTGGGGCTGCCTGGGACCAACCTCGTCGGCTCAGGGCGGGCCTAACCATTCCACATCATTCTCTCTTCTGATTCTCACACCGTACCAGCAGAGTGCCCAGACAGCAACAAGCCCCAGGTGACCCAGTCAGTGGTTAAAGAGCAGTGCCTGATAGTTTATTTTATTAACTTGCTAAATCAAAGGCTGTTAAAGTCTCTGTCCAGTAATAAAATACAGGAAGGAGCCGAATCACCCACCTATTAGTGGTGGTTTTGGAGCTGTTGATGGAAGTGGCTCGGCCAGGCCCCCGTCGGTCAGACAGCATCAAAGGCAGCCTGGCGTTTCCACCCACAAATCCTACCGCTTCCTCCTCCCCTCCCCGGGGCCTGCACAATATACCTGCCCACACAGGCTTGCCTTTTTGATGAAAGTTTCATCAAAATCTGCAGGTGGTGGCTTTTCTTCCTTTTCATAAACACCATCAGAAAATTTCCCTCTCAAATCCACCCATCTATCTGATTTCCCCAGGATCTCATTCTGACCCCAAACGAAAAGAACCCAATCAAATGTCTGGACCTTCCTTCTTTACAGCAGCAGCAGGACCCAAGGATGGACTGCCATGGTGCTCAAGCATATGGAAAGCCCACAGAGTCCAATGCCTGAAGCAGGGATAGGACCAACCTCAGGATGGCCCACCCCAACCACAGGGTCAGGAGTAGCCCCAGTCCCATCGCCCCCTTCTCCCTGCTCCTTGGTACACTTCCTCCTGCCCCATTCACACCAGAGAGACAACTTACCAGCGGCGCCCCTTTTTCAATATATTCAACTCTCAGAGTCTCGGCTTCCTCACATGCAAATCAGGGCTCCAAGTTCCTATGAGGTTTGATCTTTAGAGTTGGGTCTGCTCTCAGTGCTGTGCTAATGCCAGTTGCCATCATTCCAAATAATGTGGATAACAAATAGTAAGCATTCAATAAATACTGCCAACCCACTACCAGCCCATAGATTCCAACCGACTCGGGGTTTCATCTACTATACATCTTTATGGGAGTAGACAGCCTCTGATGTCTCCCACAAAGCAGCTGGTGGGTTTGAAGCACTGACCTTATTGGTTAGCAACCTAGTGCCTAATCCATAGCATCACTAGGATTTTCCTTCGGTAAATAATAAGACATTTTATTATTTATAAAGTAACAACGAGCAAAGCCTCCCCGCCCCTCACTATAACCCCAAACCAACCCGGTCATCGTCAAGTTGATTTGAACTCATGAATATCAGGGGAGGACGATGCTCCCCAGGGTTTTCAATGGCTGTGACTGATTTACTTCTATGGCGACCAAGTCATTCTCCCAACACACCCTGGGTGGACTTGAACGATCAACATTTCAGTTCATAGTTGAGCACTTAATCATTTGCACCACCCAGGGACTGCCACTCATTATAAAGAAGTTTGTTCTCACAGATTCAGCTCTACCACCATCCAAATTAATTCCCAAGAATATTCTAAGGGTATTCAGAAAAGGCCAAGTCTGAATTCCCACTAGGAATAAAAGTAGGGTCCACAAAGAACTAAGCTTGACGGTTAAACTGGTCTCTCACAAAGACCACTTGACTTATCAGCCGGGAGATGCTGCTCCCTTACTCTTGGCCTCATTTGTAGACCGCCTCTAGGACTCCCTCAGTACCCCTCTGAAGGGCGTGGTGAAAAACTCTCCATGTGACCCTGCAATGATCTAAGCCTTGACTCCCAGAGCTCAGACACTCACCAAGAATCCCCAGGAAGGAGCCCAGCACAGTCATCCTTCCTCCCAAGAAGAAAGGAGCACAGAAGGGAAGAAAAGGGGGAGGCCTTCCTTGTCCTCCTGGCCTAGGGTGGCAAGGTCTGCCAATCCAGTGGGCATTCTGGCTCCATCCTTCCTGTTAAGGATGTGAGGAGGGTACTAAGCTCACCAGCCTCTTCTCCATCTGAGATTAGATCTATGCCTAGGATCTGTCCGTGTGGCAGTAACCTAGGGTGACCTCAAGATCCACTTTCTGAAGCTTTCTAGGATGGGGTCTTGGCACGGGGAGAGCTTTTTTGTTTGATGGTAAGGCTCTCCTTACACCGAAAAGCATTCTGTAGATGGTTTCTATGAGACCAGGAGGGAAGGATACTGGTGTCCAGATACAAAGCCAGCCCTTCCCTCTCCCTACCAAGCACTCCTACTTCTTCCCAGAGCAGAGAGCTGATGAAACACTAAGAGGGAGCACCCACAGAGTGCAGCAAATCCCAAATTTCCTGGCATCTGTGCCTTTCCAGATGACTGCATGGATACACTCCATAACACATTGTTAAAGTGATAATTAGCGATAGACTTGTTATGAATATTCCAAACAAAATTTCTCTCCACAACAGTTGATGGAGACAAAGGGCGTCACACGGAATGGAAGAAGTAACAGAGGCATTTTTTTTTAAGACACTGGGAGCACAACATAAATCAGAAGGAAATTTTAACAGACTGAGCATCTCAAAATGTACTTTCCACCAGGGTGCGGGGTCCTATATATGGGCATGTATAATGTTGATAGAATACATGACCCCACAGTTCTGGGGAAGGGACAGAAACCAAATTCTGGAAGCCACTTCTCTGTTGCTCTGTGAAACGGCAGCGGAGAATGCCAAGGATGAGTATTTTAAGAGAAAGCAGAGGAAGTGCTGAGGAATATACGCAAGGAAGTAACTCCAACAACCAAGGTGACTCACCCTGTAAGAGAGCAAGAGAAGAGGTTCCTATTCATCCTGAACATTGTGCCTACAATGAAACTGCTCTGCCCCCACAACCTTCGTACACACACTCCGAGTTTTAAACGCACTGCGATTTTGCTCCACATGGATCAATGGTGATGCCAACGACACAGTCCCTTTCCTCCCATTGCCTAGTTTTCCCAGGCTTCCAAACCGATGACAAGTCAACAGGGGAGGGCACCTCTGAAGTGAGAAAATGCACGAAGGCAAAAAGGAGAGCCAGATCCCACCCTGCCTACCCCCACTGCACAGAGAATCAGCTCCACTGAGCGACCTGGAGCAAAACAAGCCTGTAAGCCAGCGCTTACAGGGAGGGAATAACGGGGGGAAGATAACAAGGAGAGGATTAACAGCATCACCCTGTCATCTCCCTTATCACCAGGGATGCAAGCCTTACTCACATGGAATATTGTGTTTCAAGGGAAGTTAAGCTCTTGTCAACCAAGAGGGAAAATCGGGCAGCAGCATTTACTATCTATCAGGCACATAAAGTTCTCTGCAAGCCGGAGAGCTCTCCCAACTCCCCCTCTGTGGTATCGTTGTTGGGTTGTGTTCTTGAGTCAATGCTGACTCACGGCGACCCTGTAAGAGAAAGGAGAACTGCTTCCATCTTTACCAGGGCAGATTCTCCAGGTCACTACAACACCCTGGGCCAGCATTGTGGACTAGGGAGTAGTGCTTTCCTCAGGCTCGCTTGCTTTCAGAAATACCATTTCCATAATGAAATATCTGAAAAGGTTGTCCACCAAACAGAAGGATATGAATGGAATGCAAATGTCTCTATATCCATAGAACACAGAGGCTTAGTTTCGATTCAGGAAGCCCGCTACCTTTAATTTTCTTTACTCACGTTTGGCTTTTATATTTAACAGATTTCAGAATACGTTATATAGGATGGTGCCAGAAAATGAAAGGTAGACACCGTGTCTAAAGCGGTTCTGTCTGAGGAGGATGACCATCAGTAAGCAAGTTTCCCCATGTCTAAAGGACATGCTCTGGAATGTTGTTGCGCTTCAGACTCAGAGCAGAACTGCCCAGAGGGTCTCCAGGCTGTGATCTTCGTGGGAGGAGATCATCAGGTCCATCCTTCTGCAGAGTGGCTGCTCGATTTGAACCGGTGACCTTCTAGTTAGCAGCTAAGCACTGAACCCTATGTATGAAGCCCCTGGCTGGTGCAAACAGTAAAGTGCTCAACTACAAACCCAGCTGAAATTCACCCAAAGGTCCTGCCGTCTAATTCTGAATGCTCACAGCCACTGAAGCCCAAAGGAGTGGCGGTCTATTCTGAAACACACAGTCTCACTGTGAGTTGGAATGGACCCTCTAGCAATTGACGTATGGGGTTTGGATATGTGTAGCCTTTTTTTGCAGTTTTTCCTTTGGGTTTTCAGAATATTCCAATTTTTCTGTCCTGAGTTATATTTCTGAGCTTAAATCTTTCCCTTTATTAGACTATGGAGTAATTGTTTGTGATTAATCTTTCTAAACCCATAGTATCAGATACTCAGTAAAAAGGGGGAGAGTCCTTTTTAAAAAAGGGTAGAGTCTCTGTTTATCTTAGTATTCTCTGCCTTCAGCTTAGAACCTTCCAGTAGTGATCCCTTGAGTGTGCAATGAATGAATGAATGAGTGCCTTTTTGCTAGCATTCAATGACGTATGACTAGAGCCACCTGAATATTAAACCCAAGCCATGAAGGACACAGCTTGCTCCTTCATCTGCTCATCTCAGCTTTCCCTCAGAGGGATGCTCTCTCCCAGGCATGGGAAAAGAGGGCCAAGCTACTCGGGTGCAGACACAAAGAATCTAAGAAAGGACACGTATGGTTTTCCCAGTGGCCTGGCTTCTAATGCATTTGAATATCAAGCAGTTACTGCTGGACCTTACCTGGAGGTCTGTGTAATCTTTCTTAATTAACTTTTGAGAACCTATTACAAATATTTTCCTTAAAGAAATAAGTGTACTAAGAGTAAACTAGACTCGAGTCCATTAATGCAATTTAAAATGCAGAAAAGTTGGAAGCAACCTATCAAGCTATATGAGATGACATAATAAACTATGGTATGACTCTGTGATGGAATATTCATGTTATGATTGCTGTAGAACTGAGTTGTTGCTATAGAAAGTTGTTCATGCTGAGTCATTCAATGACAAAGCATCACATCAAAGAGTATATATGATATTGTGTGTGTATTAGAGAATTAATACCAACAAAGGGATCTAGCAGGCCTTTCAACAGCTGTTCAATGGTTATCTTTGGGGCTAGTAGGACTGGGGATGGTTTATTTTTCTCTTTGTACTTGTCTATATTTCTGTTTTGTGATTAGCATGCAGTTTTTGCAGTTATGAGTCCTGACGGTGCCATAGGATAAGAGTGGAACAGCTACCATGAGGTCAGCCATTCAAATCCACCAGCCACTCTGAGGGAGGAAGCTCAGGTTGTCTGTTCTCAGAAAGATTTAGTCTCAGAGACCTTACATAGACCAGTCAGAATCGATCTTATGGCAGTGGGCGTGCTTGTTTCTAGGTTACTTTGGTAGGTAGGTTTGTTTGCAATAGTGAAAATAGAAAACAAATGATTTTCAACAACAAAAAGTAAAAGCACAACATTCCTGAGCCAGGGAAGATATTAAAAAGACAAGATTACAAAAATTAAATTAAATTAAAAAAAAAATTTTAAAGGCAAGCCTAAAATTTATGAGAGTCAGATAAGAGAAACTCTGAGATAAAGATTGACATCCTTTAAAGCTACCTTGTGCCAGAGATAGAGACACGCTCTAATTGCCTTGTGATTTACAAAGATGTCCATTCTCTCAGACTGTACCTTGTCTCACACATCCAGCCAAGGTACACTGCCACATATGTGGGTAGTCAGAAAGTATTGCTACCCCCAAAGCTTTGTTAAATAAAGATAACCAAATATGAAGCTTTTGTTTCTTGACATGTCTCCCAGGTAGGTATATTCACTTCTGAAGATGATACTGCCATCACTAACCTTTCCCCAAAGAATGCCTGACTCTTCGTTTTACATCACATCAAAACAGCAGGTGTGGCATTCTCAAGGGACTCTGATCATGTTTTTGTTTTTTTGTTTGTTTTTTACATATTCCTTGAGTTTGGAAAACTAAAAGAAGTCTAAAGGGGCAAGATCAGGACTAAAAGTGAGTGAGAGGATTTCTCATAGGAGCCCTTGCTATCCTCCAAGAACGAGCAGCCGCATGGACAGGATGGAGACTCATTCCTCAGTGAAACTTTCCTGGTCTTGTTCTCACCAATGCCGTTTTCAGTTTTCTTAACATTTCTTCATAACAAGTCCCCATGATAAATCTGTACCCTTCAAGAAAGTTTATCAAGATGGTTCTTTGGAAAACAAAACAGCGTTGCCACAACCTCTGAGTTGACCTTTCTGCCTTGAATTGAACTGGCCCAGAAGATGCCCTAAGAAGTTACTGTTCTGATTGGATGTGGGGTTTTTTTGGTGTTTCTTTGTTTTTGATTTTGTTTTTTTGAGGGGAAGGCACCTATGAGACGAAGGGACGTGTATTACTGAGAGAACACGTCTTCAGCCATTCACTGATCACAAAGACATGTTTAAACACTGTGGTTAGAGTAATCATGCATGAGCAGGGACCCTAGTAGCAATATTTTGGGACTTACCCTCACACATGGTCCTCATCAAGAGAGGGTGTAGTCACTGCTGTGTGAGTCTCTACCTGGTGGGAAACAAGGGTTGGGGTGAAAGAGGCAGAAGGATTGGAGCTGAAGGCACACGGTCAGGTAACATGCGTCAGAACAGAGAAGTAGGCCCTCTCTCACAAACGAAACAGATGCTATAAGAATTTGGCTACGTCTGAGGCACCGGAATGTCCAAAGGCATTTCTAAACTAAAGTGAGCCGGCTTCGGGTAAGATAGTTTAATGCAGAACTCAAAAGGAGGAAAAGTTAACAATCTGTCAGAGGGAAGGTAAACCAGAACGAACCCAGATGAAATAGGAATAGTATGGGTCAGAGTGGATGCAACATTGTCCAAGTCCTTAGGGGAATAGTATCCAGGTATGATGAAATCCAGAGTGACAGGAAGGTCTCTTCTCACAGTATCCATTTACACAAGTGGTAGCAATTCAACCGACAATTTTCCCAGCGGTGCTCAGAAAGCATGTGTAGCTTCTTTGGCTGCTCTGGTCTTTGTTCCTGGCGGCTTTTGCAGTTGCAAAGTAGGAAAGACCTCATCACGTAGTCCTCCATTTCACGGGTCCTACGATGGATTGCTCAGGAACTGTAGGTGGTTCTTGGTCATGGTTGGTATCTGTGAACAGGGAGAGTGCTTATCACAACTGAACTCTACTATGCTATTTCCACTGTGTCGACAGTGGTCAGAACCAAGAGGAGGAGTTTGGAGTCGGTAGTGGGTGGGATCTAACAGGAGATAGAAGAAGGCAAGAGGTAAACAAGGGTGTAAAGGTCAGTAGAATGGCAGGAGGAGGGACCCAAAGATGGAACACCATCTCAAAAGATTAAACAATAGAGAAAAGGACAGAAGACGAGGCCAGCTTGGGCTAAAGTGCAGCTTACGCTCGCTATGCTCTTGTGGCTACCTCTGCTGCCCACCTGTCTTCCACTCTTTGCCTTTGGCCAGTGCAGCCTTGCCCCAACTTCCAAGCCCCACCTACCACTAACCCTGCCCTCCTTGAAGCCCTGCCAGAGAAGCAAGCTTACTTTTGTCCCCGTTGAGCCTGCAGGTCTCTGGTTCCAGCTCTCTCCTTCAAACTCCCGCTGGTATATAAGCAAACCCTCCAAGCACTGGTGTCCTTTGGCCTCGGACACGAGGTTGGAATCTGTGTTCTGAATTTCCTTTTCTCCCATTCTTCAGGAAGGTCTCACGATGCTCTGTCCCTCGACTGGACAAGATCCAGCAGGAGTAGGCAACGCAGGGCCATCTTAAGACACCAGACTGAGAGGAACAGGAAGGGGAGTCATGGGGCAGTCCTGGGTGGTCCAGACTGTTGATCACTTCATTTTAATTCTATGAGGGGACATTTAGGCACAAAAACTACACTGGATGAGAACTCTAAACGAGGCATACAGCATAATCACCACAGTACTTTTTCTCTGGGACCCAAGATCACTCATCACCACTGAGTTTCACAACACAGGTACAAGCAGATCTATCCACCATATAGTCACAGGCTCTGGAAAGTTCCCTGCTAGAGGAAAAACAAACAAAAACAAAGCCTGAGACTCACTATAGTTGGCAATTGCTCTAGTTAAGCTAGCCTCCATGCAAGCTGTCCATCAGTGCCTTCAGTCACAACTTCCTCCAGGATGAGCTTGCCCCCTGGCTGATAATGTTCCCCTCCAAGTGTGTCATGGGAGTACAAGACTAGGACAAGATATGAGCATGGGCCGGGAAACTTCCTTCTGTTATACAGCCCCATCAAGCTGAGACAGATGAACATAACCATTTGCTGAGAGAGACTGGAATATAATCATCCTTCATTGGTAGTCTCAAAACTTAGAGCACCTGGTCTGCACCAGTGGTTCTCAAACTGTAGTGTGCACCAGACTCAACTGGAGGCCTTGGGAAAGCCAGCCTTTTGAGTCACATGATTAAGATTTCTGGCTCAGTAGATTTGGGGTGAAGGGCACGAATTTGTGCTTCTAACATGTTTTCAGGTGCTGTTGGTCCAGGAACTACCATTTAAGAACCACTGACTACCCCCCAAGAGAGTCAATTCTTATGACCCTCTGGGTGGGTCCAAACCAGCATTTAGTTAGTAGTCAATTGCTTAACTATTTGTACCACCCAGGACTCCTTCAATCACAGCACCCATTTTATATTATGGCATCACTACCGCTGTGACTCACTTTCACTGAACCGTCTAGCCCTACCCAAGGTAGAGGCCCAGAAAAGGCTGCCAAACCAAGGAAACTAGCTGTTGACAAATGTCTGCATCTTAAGGGATTATTACAAAGAAGAAGAGAGCCTTAGAGTTCATCTAATCGAATGCCTTCACTTGTTATAATGTTAAACAGAGTTTAGAAGGGTTACGTGACTTGCTCCGAGAAACAATAAAATACAGATAGTTGGTAGCAGAAGCAAAATTGGAGACTTGAGCAGCGCTCTCCTTAACATCCTGACTATAACGTCCTAGAACATTTTCTAATCTTTGCCAACGCTGGAGTCACAAGGGGCAAGAGTTTCTGCAATAGGCTTTTTAGGTTTCTCTTTCTCTAGCCTAAGCGCTCATTACCACACCTCACTCATTTTTTCAGCAAAGCTATGGTAGAAGCGGTTCCTGTTTCTCCTAATTCAACGCTGAGTCCACTGCCTTGAATTTGGAGCTACTTTTCTCATTGGCATTCCATTATACATGTCTAGGGGACCAGATACTTCTTCCCTCTAGGCAGAGTGCCACTGAACTGCAGTGATGGCAATACAGACCCTCTTACCACCATGAAGAATCGTGTTTCCTTGTACAGTCACTCTACTTGGGACATTTTCCCCTGCTGTTCCTGGGTGACTATGGTCCCCAGTTCTCTCATGGTGGGCTTGTTCTTGTCACCCAAGTCTTCTCTTGTATACTTCCTCCTCAAGAATCTTCCCCAACCACCTAATCCCATGGGCTCTCCCTGCCACATCCTGCCAGTCACTCTGTATCCCGTGACCCTGTATCGTCTTGGTGCCCTTATCTATCACTGTCTTAAAGGGTTTTCCCACATCTACTTGCTCACTACCACCTGACACTCGGATGTGCGCTTCAAGAGGACAGGGGCTCTGCCTGTCTTGTTCACCACTAAATCCCAACACCTAGAACAGTGCCTAGCTCTCTATAAATATCTGTCAACTGAGTGAATCAATTAATGCATAGCATAATTGAAGACCCTAGAACATCTTCTTTAATGTAGTTTTCAAAATTAGAATTCAAACCTTCTCTTCTAGTTTCCCTTCTAATGAAAAGACAGTAGTGAGACTTCAACCCCTTAAACTTCAGCAGGATGTGCCCTCAAGCTGGTGCCCTCGATGACAGTACAGAGAATACAGGAAGTTCCAGGGACTTTGGGTGGTGGATTGAGTTGGGATTACATGAATATAATATTTGGGAGACAACAGGGTATAGTGGAATGATGAGCTATTTTAGAAACAAACAATTTGGGCTTGAACTCTAGGCAGTCATTTAAATCTTTCTGAGGCTCAGTTTCCTGGCCATGGGGAAAATACCAGTGGCATAAGGTATTTCTGGGTATAAGGTATTTGTGGATCAAGGAGGCTAACATAAATGGGAATCCTCTGTAAATAGTAAAACATAATTTGAAAAATGAAAATTAGAATGAATAAAACTAGAAACAAATCCACAGTTATGGAGTAGATTCTGACTTCTTGCGAAACTGTAGGACAGAGTAGAATTGATCTGTAGGGTTTCCCTGGAAGTAAATCTTTTGGGAAGAAGACTGCCTCATTGTTCTCCTGTAAGTTGTCTAGTGGACAACATTTGAGCCCCCAGCACTTAATCCACTGTACCACCCTGGCTCCTTAAAAGGTCATACCTTACTACTAATTGATAAGGAGCACTGATGGCTTTGTGTTGGGCTTCTAACGTCAAGATCAGCAGTTCAAAACCATCAGCCATTCCAAGCAAGAAAGATGGAGCTTCATTCTCCTGTAAAGAGTTACAATCTCAGTGAGTTGGCATCAATTTGGTGTGAGTTTCACTTTTTTTTTGGTTTAGTATTAATTGATTATGAAGACCACTTGGTCTCCACAGGAGTCCCTGCGTGGCAAAAATGGCTAAATGCTTGACAACCAGCTGAAAGGTTGGAAATTATAACCCACCCAGAGGCACCTTGGAAGACAGCCCTGGAGATCTGCTTCCAAAAGGTCGTGGTCTTACAAACCGTCTGGAGCAGTTCTACTCTGCACACATGCAGGTTGCCATGAGTTGATAGCAACTCAAGGGAGACCAAGAACAGCAATTTATTAGCACACACATTTCCACCCTAGTCCTGCTCTGCTATTCTCTTCATTCAAGCCAATACCCACAGGCCCTGAGCTACTGTGGGGCAAGCCTCCAGCACAAAGACAGCAGTCCTGAAGGGCCCATGGTCTCTGGTCTTGGGTTGGCAAGAGTTAGCCATGGATCCCAGGGGCTCTAGTACTGGTCAGTCAGAACCTCAATGGAACTTCTAGCAATATAATGGATAGAAGCGATGACCACAGGCAGTGGAGTCAGCACGAATCCCCAGGAAATCACTTTGCAAAGCCATAGAAGGTCATGGGAAAACTCAGTAGAAGTAAACCAAGGTAGGAAGTAGAAAGCAAACTGTGATCGCTCAAATTCTGGCTGGACTTCTTGGGATAATCCAGAGCTTCTAAAACATGAGGGATGGGGATAGATGTGCAGGGAATAAAATGAGGGGTTGGGTCAGGTTACCTTCAGCATTGAGTTTCACTTTTGGCTCTGAAATGCTGCATTCATTGGAGTGGCTGGGTGGCACCATTCTCTGATTTCTGGCAATGTTGTTATGATAAGATTGGTGGTTGTGGTTGATCGAATCGGGGAACCTTCAGGAAGTCTCATGCCTGTACCCAGGCCCTTAAAAAATGGAAGCATTTCAACATATAGAAAGGGCAAGGGACATAGAAGCAAACCAAGAAGGAAAAAGAGAAAAGGAGAGTTGGCCTCAACTCTATCGAGGCACACCAAGTCTGGAGGATGGTGTCCCCACAAGGAACTGCTAAGGCACCAAAAGAACTGTGGGACTGCCAACGACTATCCCCTAACTGGAGCATACAGTGACAGAGGTCAATAATGGGGACACATGGTGGGGAGACAGTGTGGACTGAATGTCCTCCAGCGGGACAAACCAGGAAGGAAGCATAACAGATCAGCAATTGGAGCAAAGCTGATCCACAGAGCCCCTAAGGAGCCCCAAGAATGGACTTCAGGGTAGGATGGGTAGCCCCGGATCTTCCCTAGGACCAGAAGGGAGGGACTTATGGGGGCCAGCAAACTGACTGGATATGTAGCTTTTGTTTTATTTTGTTTTCTTTCTAATTTTCAACCATATGTCTTCTTATTGTTTGGACTTGGACATTGCTGGTTTGCCTACTTATATGGGACAAACATGGGAGGAAAGCTCAGGGAGAAAGCAACGGGGCCAACAGCCCAAGAAGTTCTAGGCCAGGGGGAAGAAGGAGGCAGTTTAGAAGGGTGTTGTGAGTGGATGGAGTCATGGACAGGGGAAGAACTAGGGAATCAAAACCAACATCTAGAAGGTGTAGAGATCCTGTGAGTATTAGAGCAATCCAATCTAGCTGAGTGGAAGTACTAAAAGGTGGAAGAAGGGGGAAAGTGATGGAGGGATGGAGGAGGCAAAAGGAAGCAGAGCTAAGTTCTAGGAAGCAAAGGTATAGATAGGGATATTGACAGAAGTGGGTACTTATGTAAGGTATTGGCCTATGTACATATATTTATAAGGCAATACACTGAGATTGCAGATGGGCCTTGGGCCTCAGCTCATACCTTCCCTCAATACAAGAGCACTTTGTTCTAACAAATTGGCATTCTGTCATGCTCACCCTGCCATCCCCCTCATCCCCTCACCTACACACACACACACACACACACACACACACAC
>NW_022111357.1:1420983-1444410 GCF_000313985.2 Echinops telfairi | reverse complement strand
ATGTGGTGAAGACGGAGGATGGTGCCCAGCTATTAAAATATATAGTGTCTGGGATCTTATAGGCGTGAAGTTAAACAAGCGGCCATTCAAAAGTGAACCAACAAGCCCACATGGATGAAGCACACCAGCAGGTGCGATCATGAGGTGTCATCGAGAATGGGCAGCAGGCATCAGATTTAAAACAAACAAAAATGCATTGGTGAGAATGGGGGGAATTGGAGTGGAAACCCAAAGCCTATCTGTGGATAATGGTACATCCCCCCACAGAAGGGTCGCAGGGAGGGGATGAGTCAATCAGGGTGCAGTAGAGCACTGGTGGGTCATGCAATATACCTCTGATCCCTGAAGGCCTCCTCACCCCCACTATCATGACCCTAGCACTGCTTCCCACACCAGACTAGATTGGAGCATGTACATAGGTATAGTAGATAAAACTCATGACACATGGAACCCAGGAACAGCGATACCAAAAGGGTAGGGGGAAGGGAAGGAAGGGGTACCGATAGAAATGAATGGCACATAACCACACACTCCCAT
Organism: Echinops telfairi; assembly: GCF_000313985.2. Taxonomy (NCBI): domain Eukaryota; kingdom Metazoa; phylum Chordata; class Mammalia; order Afrosoricida; family Tenrecidae; genus Echinops; species Echinops telfairi. Next base: position 1,443,873 of record NW_022111357.1, on the reverse strand, counting down.
CCAGGCAGAAGAACAGCAGACACCAGAGGGGAAGGGAGATAGCAGTCAGTGTGAGATTCGAAAATAATAACAATCTATAATCTATCAAGGAGCCATAAGGGTTGGGGGTAGGTGGAGGGGGGGAGGAGCTGATCCCAAGGACTCAATGGAAAGTAAATATATAGAAAAGAATGATGGCAATATTTATACAAATATGTTGGATACAATTGATATATGGATTGTAATGAGAGTTGTAAGAGCCCCCAATAAAATGATTTTTTAAAAAGGGGTGTGTGTGAAAAAAGGAGTGAGAAGTGAATGGGGAAAAGGAAAGAGGGAGAACCAGCATGTGGAATGCCAAAGAGAAGACCATGGCGCCTTTAGCTAAGTGGGATCTGAGCACCTGGGAGCTATCCAAAGAGCATCGTCTACAAGTGATGAGTCTTTACCCACCACTGCTCAGCAAACATCTCTGGCTAATGATTTTGGTTAGGGACACAGAAGCCTAGAATGATAAGAGGCATGCAAAGAGAGAGCACAGATGAATCGCATGGTGAACCGTGGCAATTTTCAAGGACTGAAAAGACAAACAAACCAAAGAGATAAGAGAAAACCAAGAAGCTATGCCATCTAGCCACCCATTGGCCTGTACCTGGGTCCATCTACTGTCCTCTGAGGGTGGATCCAGACCGTCCTTGTCATCTGTCTTGTGCGGATGCTTTCTCTCTGTGTAACTCTCAATTCTGAATCAGGACAGAACAAAAGAGCAGGACTCTATTGCTTCAAGTAAAGTTTGGCTGATGGGGCTGGAAGCTCTCTTCTAAGCCATCCAGCTGTTTGGGGCAGGCATTGGGGGAGAGGTGGCTTCTAAGAACTAAGTGCAGAGCCAGGTGCTGGTCTGGAAGGCCCATGGGCTCTGGCTTGGTTTGGGCAGAGTTGGATACGGAACAAGCACCAACTGATGAGAGAGCAGCCTCACACCCCGGCTCTCCTCAGGGTCCCGCAACTCCATACCTCTCTGCTCATTCACTCTGAGGTGCCTTTCTCCCTACCAGTCCTTTGGGGTGCCTCCCACAGCTCTCCTTTGGCAGACTTCCATCTGTGTTTTAAAAAGCCAACTCCAAACTCACCCTATTCAAAGCCCCTGACTCTTCTTAACAAATTCACTTTAAATTTCCCAAGCTCCCAAAGTACCTTGTTCTCACAGGACCTATTAACATTATCTATGACAGGGGTGCTCAACACGTCAATCGTGATCTACTAGTGGATCGCAAATGTAGTGTGGGTAGATCACGTGGCATTAAAAAAATAGACGTAAGCCTATCATCAATCCCGTCAGTTAACTGAAATACAGCGCAGCCAATCAGATGCAATCTTAGGTGTCAAGCGCATGTGCAAACAACTGCGCTAAGTGCAGCAAAACTGACAAGCTAAGTTATCGCCAATTTTTAGACCTTGGTTTTTCTTCTCTTAAATGTAAGAAAGGGTATTAAAATGAGTGGGGGAGCTGGACCAAGTAAGAAGACAAAAACATACCACTTTCATATGGAATGGGAAATTTTGACACCACAAGTCGACATTCAGCTGAAGCCCAGAGCGCATGAAAGAGTTCTGGAACTTACTCGCAGAAGGAAAGTACCCCAACATGAGAAAATGTTTTACCTCCTTGACTGCATTATTCCACTCTACTTATTTATGTGAGTCAGCCTTTTCCCACATAAGCATCATTAAGTCCAAGTACCATTCCACCGTGACTGAAGATCATTTGGAAGTGTGCTTGAGGCTGGCTGTCCGGACTATGTATCCCTGGCTCATTCCATTCCATTCAGTGCAAGTCATCAGAGTAAACTCAGGTAATGACAAAAAATGTACATAGTTAATTGTGTTGCACAATATGGACTCATGCGGTTATGCAAGGCATAAACATACATAAAGAATTCTCAATGCATTTATGAATAAATGTAATAAATAAATATATGTTTTGCATTTTTGTGGTTGGTAGATCATTTTGACTTGTTCATTTTATAAGTAGCTCGTATGCTGAAAAAGTGTGAGCACCCCTGATCTATGGCACTGCCTGGCTTCTGCGTGGGACCGGGAAATCCCTGACATTAAGGACTATATCCCAATACCCACTGCCGGCAACTTGATTCCAATTCAAAATGACCTTATATAGGGGATCCCAAACTATAATTTTTTACTGAAGCAGAAAGCCTTATCTTTCTTCTGCGGAACACTTGGTAGGTTTGAACTCCTGCAAACCTCCCACCCCCGCCCCGCCCCTATGCCACACCTGGGCTTCTTAGGGACTATATGAGAGTTACAAATTCAAGTGATGCTGGGGTCAGGCAAGTTAACATATATGGGTGGAACAGCTCATGACCTGGATGGAAACTGTTTTGCTATTGTTGAGATAAAACTCACTCACTGCCAACCAGTCCATGTTGACTCAAAGCGACCCTACAAGACAGGGTAGAAATGCCCCTGTGGGTTTCCAAGATCGTAACTTTTTATGGGAGTAGAAAGCCTCATCTTTCTCCAGTAGAGACACTGGTGGTTTCAAACTGTTGATCTTGTGGTGAGCAGCCCAACTTGGTGAAGGTGTGATAACTATGGGGTAGGGGAGTGGCTGTCCATGTAGAGAAAACCACCGCGTGAGAATGAGGATCAGAGTAGCCTCAACTTTAGACTTTCCAACAGAAGCCAGTAGCTGCGTTCTCTATGAAAACATTCCATTTTTATGTGTCAATGGCAAGCTAAAGTTTAAGATACAGTGTTTATAGTACTGGGAGTCTCTGGGTAGTGCAAACAGTGAACCACTCTGATGTTAACAGAAAGATGAGAGATTTGAGGCTGACCAGCAATGCCTTGAAAGAAAAGCCTAGTGATTCCCTTCTGATATCAGCTGTTGAAAACCCTGTGGGGCACAGTTCTTCTCTGCTACACATGGGGTTACCATAGTTGGAGATGACTCATGTTTGTGTGTGTGTGTGTGTGTGTGTGTGTGTGTGTGTAGTGGGGGAAGGGTTGTGAACCAATAAAATGAATCTGCTGGTGGAGCCAGCTCATGTGACCCCGTTTGCTTATGCCACGTATCTCTGCATTCCCAGGACCTTGAATATGGTAGATGCTCAATAGATGCATATTGAGTGAACAGCCAATGAACCAATGACTGACTTGAAAATAAGGAGCAGATGGGTCAAGCAGGGAAGACAGGATGGATACCCAAGTGTTAAGACGCTGAGCGGCAGGTTGGGCGAGCTCAAGGTGACCCACTGCCAAGCTGCCCATGTGCCATCACCGAGGTCTTGCTTATTGCCTGAGTGGGGAGGGCCAGAGGAAAACAGTGGGCCTGTGAAGTCAGGAATGAGCATCCGCTTCTCTAGAGCACGTAACATAAGCAGCTCCAGCTCCAGTGGGAACACAGACAGGGAGAACAAGCCGGCATGCATGCGTCTGCGCTCACTGGAACAAGGGTGAGGAGGCCGGGGGCTCAGTGTGCCTCGGATGCACAGGCCCACCTTGTGGGGCCTACTACTGATGCTTTAGGGGCAGAAAGGCCCAGGACAATAGAGCCACTTTTAGGGAGGACGTGAGAAGGGAGAAGAAAGAGGTCATCCAGCCAGAGTTCTTCCTGTCTCGGTGCAGAAACTCCCTGGCTGTGGCCTTGTTGATGGCTCGGAAGTTTGGGGGAGGGCATGAGTAAGCTCAGCCTGGCACCAGCCCTCGGCCCCCAAGAACACCATCAGAAGGGAGAAGTGGGCAAGCCAGAAGCCCATGTGAAATGCCTGGAGTTGCAAAAGAAACATTATTTCAGGTTCAACTGAGTTGTAATTTATTTTTTTTCTAACTGATCATTACTGCTGCCGGCTCTATAAATAACCACCTAGGGAGTCTGCCTCTTTGCGCCTCAGTCCTCAGAAAGCCTTGCCAGCTTCTCTGTGGTTTCTGGCCTGCCAAGCACATGGCACATTTATTCTCCGCACAGCCCTTCAGGGAGCCCTTCTGCAGTACATGCCAAGGCATCTGCCGAGTTCTGCCCAGTTCAGTCCTCTCCTTCCTGATCCTATTCTTCCCCCCAACACAGGCTCCACAGCCCTCCTCACCAGAGGCTCCCTCTCAGGACATAGAAGGTGCTCGGGCCAAGGCCCTGGCTTCTCTCTGTTCTCTCAGCTGCAACACAACTGCCACACCCCACACTCACAAGACAAGAGTTATTTGGACTACAGGAAGTTTGCGGTGGCACCGGTCAGTGTGAACTCCGGGCAGGGCAAGAGGGCCAGTCGTATAGCCTCACTGGTAAGCTATCAGGGGTCAATGCAGTCTCAGGACGGGTGGTTGCAGCTTCCGTGAAATCAGTCTTTAAAGAAGCAATTTAAGAGAGATTCCGTTTAGTCCAGTGCAAGAAAACCAAAGTGCATGTTCTTGAGCGCTGCAGAGGACGTGTCCGGGAGTCCTTTCTCAATGACTGGGCGCTTTCCTCTTCAAGCTGCTATTCGGAAAGCCCTGCTGTGTATCAAGTGCTGTGCTTGGGCTTCAATGTGTGTAATTTTGTTTCCTCTTCCAATGGAGCCTGTGAGGTAGGCATCACTGGGTCTATTTTATGGATGCGGGGTGTGGGGGAAAGGACTTGCTCAAATCCCACTGCAAAAAAGGGACAGGAGTAAGATTCAAGCCCAAATTCATCAGACCTCCAAATCCAAGGTTTTTCCACAGCAATGTGCTAGTGCTTCTCTATTGAGAACATTCGGGGTTTAGAGGCATTGTTTATTTTTCTATGTTTCAGATTAGTTTTGCAGCTAAGACAGCAAAGGCAACTTGGAGAGTTAAGCACAGTTCATTAACAACTATATTTATATTCTTAAGAAGGTAACCTCTACAGCTAGCTATTGGTACAACCTTATTTAAAGATGATTGCTGTTTCTTGAGTCAAATCTGACTCATACCAACCCTTCAGGGCAGACTGGAACCACCTCCCAGGGGTTCCTAGGCTGGCATTTTTATAGGAGCAGATTCTGGGGTCGTTTCTCTCCCCGACGGAGCTGCTGGTGAGTTCCAACCATTAACCTTTCCGTTATCAGCCCAGTGCTTCACCCCTGTTAACACCGGGGTTCCTTCTGGGCTGTCTAGAGAACCCTAGTGGCCATTCTGCTCTGCCATATGGTCCCTAAGAGTTGGAATCAACTCAATGGAACATCACATGCATGTATGTATTTATTTTATGAATTACATGTATGACCTGCTATTCACAAAAATAGAAAAGGGATGACATATGTGTGCAGCATATATGACATATATGTGTGTGACATCAGTGATGCATGTGTCATGTGTCTGTCTAGTTTACTTGTACTTTCTTCTTGCCCATAACAGGTCATTCCACCTTTCATGGCTTCTGAGTGCACATCCCGCTTTAGAGACTACTGCTGTAGGCTACCTGTCCATCATCCTTCACTTGTTCATAGCCCTGCCATCTCCAGTAGCACCTGCTATGTGCTGGGTAGTGTCTTAGACACTGGGGATATTCTGGTAAGTAGAAGGCGTCAGGTCCCATTTTCCATGGAACTTACAATCCAGGAGGTCAAACAACCATCCGCAGTGTTGGGTGGTGACAAGTGCCTAATGAGGAAAACAAAGCAAGGTAATGTGATAGAAAGTGCCAGCGAATGGCTGTGAGAGGCGGGCCATCTGCTCAATGAAGTCCTCTGTGAGGGGCATGATGAGGGGGGCCACCATGGAAAGGTCTAGTGAGAGAATGAGCGTGTCCTCAGCAGAGAGAATGTCAAGTGCAAAGGCCCTGAGGCAGGAAAGAAGGTTGATGTGGCTGAATCGTACTGCATTAGTGGGAGGAGAGACTGGAGAAGCTTCAGATAGGCACTCAGGATGGGGAATTCCTGCTGGGGAAGAATTCTACTGCCTGGGTAACTGTGAGGGTGAATGCCGCATGCAGCCCAGGGTTTCTTAATGGACTCACAGAGTAAATACAAGAAATAGCAATTAGAAAAATGCCACGCATCAATTAGCGTCACACGCATCAATAAATGATAGCTACTGGTGCCTGTTTACTTGTTTATCACTGGTCTTCTCTGTGGCCTGGAAGCTTCATGCAAGCAGTGCCAGGCTAGTTTTCTACTCTGCTGAATCCGCAGTGACTGGCGCCAAGCCCAGCACAACGTAAATCTGATACGTGAAGGAGTTAAAAATGACTACAGGTGTAGGTAATCAGAGATTTGAGGTAAGTATAAAGTTAGATTTTCAAAGTCTTTTTGTTCTAATCATAAAATGTCATTCCCAAACCCAAGCTAAGCCAGTTGCCTTCCAGTCGATGATGCTGAGTGCTGGTGAGCTACGTGTTGCGTGGCTGCCATTGGCTGAGTTTTCCAAAGTACACCGCCAGGCCCTTTTCTTTCCCCACATAGACTCATGGAGTCTTTGACAGTTGGAACAAAATGAGAGTATACTTTACCTGTTGGTTAGAGCACGTTTTTCCCACTTCACCAGTCTGATTTGAGAGGCGGTAGGGCACAGGGGCTCAGAGTGGGAACTCTGGAGAGAGACTGCCTGGGTCCATATTAACTACCTTTATCGTCTCTGCAGTGACTCACCTCTTCAAGCTTTAGATACTTACTCTGTGCAACTGTCAAAATAGGAGGCATTGGCTATATTGTGTGCAATGAGCTAATTCATGTAAAAAGGCTAAGAAAAATGCCTGACATATAGTAAATGCTCAGAAAGTTAAATATTTAAATGCCATTAAGTATTGCTTCAGATGGCTCTTAAGATGTGGTACCAATGATTTAACTACATGAATAATACCTTGCATAATGTTAGATCTCTCTTGCTGCAGAACCATTCATTCATTCCTTTACCTTCAGCTACTGTTTGTCCTTCTTTCCATTTCCTATCTAATTTTATGGCCTGGTGGAACAGATTACACTGCAAGGTCAGCAGTTTGAAACCAGCAGCTCCTCTGAGTGAGAAAGATGAGGCTTTCTACTCCCGTAAAGAGTTACTGTCTAGGAAACTCACCGGGGCAGTTCTACCCTGTCCTATAGGGTCACTATGAGTCAGCATCGACTCGCTGACAATGCATGTGGTTTGGCTTTTTGGTTTTCCACCTCGGGAGGGCACATCAGACTCAGCCGTTGTGTGAGCCCAGATTTCTAGTCACAAGACCAGTCTCGCAAGTGTTTCCCCTTCACTCCACTCCTATTCATGTTGGGTGGGGTTACAGAGGTTCAACATTAGTGGGCTATCTAGAAGAAAACAACCCTCAAGTTCATGGCCATCGAGTCAATACTGACTCATGGCAACCCTGTAGGGCAGGATAGCACTGCTCCTGTGAGTTTCTGAGACTCTAACTGGTTCTGGGAGTAGAAAGCCTTGTCGCTCTCCCGTGGAGCAGCCGGTGGTTTTGAACTGCCTACTAGGCAATACTGCAGTATTCACTGTCAAACCCAAGTTTTCTAGAGGTGAGGAAGGTAAATAGTCTCAAGCTTAGCGATCTTCTGCTTCCAGCACCCAAAGTGACATACTCTGGTCCCAGGACTGCAGCACCCAACAGGAGCAAAGTCATTTCATGAGTTGTGAGGAAGAACTACGCAGTGGCCCCCATCTCATCCTCCTGCGACCAGGTTTCCCTGAGAACAGCAATCTGCCCAGGGGTGACGCTGGCTTCGCTTCCATCATGAGTAGTAGGAACACACACACAATGGATTAACCAATCCCCTCTTAGAGTTCCGTTACTGCTCATGTTTATTCTAAACATTACCGCTAGGGATAGCCTTATTCCTTGCCACATAAATATGATTATTTCCTTAAGATAAAGCAAAAGAAATGGCACTGCAAAATCCAAGGATATACAGGTTTGTTTGGTTTTTTAATCATTTTATTGGGGGCTCATACTGCTCTTATCACAATCCACACATACATCCATTGTGTCAAGCACATTTGTACATATGTTGCCATCATCATTTTCAAAACATGTTCTTTCTACTTGAGCCCTTGGTATCAGCTACTCATTTTTCCCCTTCTCCCACCCTCTCCCTCCCTCCCTCCCTCCCTCCCTCATGAACCCTTGATAATTTATAAATTGTTATTATTTTTTCATGTCTTATACTGACAGATCTCCCTTCACCCACTTTTCTGTTGTCCAGTCCCCAGGAAGGGGGTTATATGTAGATCATTGTGATCTGTTCCCCTTTTCTACCCCCAACCTCCCCTTGCCCTACTGGTATTGCTACTCTCATTGTTGGTCCTGAGGGGTTTATCTGTCCTGGATTCCCTGTGTTTCAAGCTCTTATCTGTACCACTGTACAGGCTCTGGTCTAGCCCGATTTGTAAGGTAGAGTTGGGGTCATGATAGTGAGGGGAGGAAGCATTAAAGAAGTAGAGGAAAGTTGTATGTTTCATTGGTGCTATACTGCACCCTGACTCTTCCTTCTCTTCCTTGTGACCCTTCTGTAAGGGGATGTCCAGTTATCTATAGATGGACTTTGGGTCTCCACTCTGCACTCCCCCTCATTCACAATGATATGGTTTTTTGGTCTTGGTGTTTGATGCCTGTACCTGATCCCATTAATACCTCAGGATCACACAGGCTGGTGTGCTTCTTCCATGTGAACTTTGTTGCTTCTTAGCTAGATGGCTGCTTGTTTGTCTTCAATCCTTTAAGACCCCAGACTCTATATCTTTTGATAGCTGGGCAAGGAATGCCAGGTTATTAGAACAGAGTGTTTTTTCATTGAGGGAGTACTTGAGTCGAGGTCCATCATCCGCCTGCTACCTTGATATTTAGCATATAAATAATATGTGTACCTAGATCGATCTCCCTTTCGTTTTATATAAATATATTTACATATGTAGGATATACAGATTTTCAAGGTCTTTGTGGTAGTTACATAATCTGTTGCCAATTTAAGACCATTAAGAGTAAAGGGGTGGAGGTTAGCCTGTCAATCAGGTCGCAGCTTGATGACCTTGATGACTTGGAGGTGCTAAGGAGAAAAATAGCTCGCTGGAGGCTGGAAGACATTCCTGCTGACAAGACACATGGAGCTATTGTGGGATGCAAAACGGTTTCTCCCAAGGTTGTCTCCCCCAAATATATGCCAAACCTGGGATGCTGCTTGCTACACATGGTAAATGACTGTACACTTGGAGGTCAACACAAACCACTTAGAGGTTATCTCCCTGAGGGTTATCAGCCATCTCCAGCAATCAGACTGTACAGTCTGTCCCACCTTAAGTAGGGCCCACTCCCTTCTGATAAGAATAGCGATTGTCTCCCTGAAGGAGAGCCCAGAGACAAGGTCGACCCCACTTAAGGATGACCAAGGTTAGGCTGTCATCTTGAGTCTAGGGTCTGCCCATCTTGTCATATATGTACCCCAAATCCCTCCCCTTCCTATTGCATGTACACCCCTAGTTCACCCCCTACCTGTGATGTGCATGCCTATGGTACAACCCCTTCCTGTTGCATATGTGGTCACCTGCAATCAGTGGGGCTTGCATGCCCCAAAGTATATATAGGCCTTGGTCAGAAATAAAGATATACACTCTCTCCTCCCACCCCTCCTCTTCTCGCTTTCTGTGCAGACCTGGCTGTTGAGATCATAGCTGTCCCAGAGGTGAGCATGCTGCCATGAAATGTGTCTGACTCTTTTAGTTCACTTTCTCCTATCTCTCCTACCTCCCATGACTTTACTATGATCTTTATATATTATAACTGTACAATTGCTCCTACGAACCCATGGATGTTAGAGGCTGGTCTATTCTACCAGAGCTATGCTAGTGCCCTGCCAGCACTGAGATGTTTACAATGCCACTGGATCCACAAGACTTTCTACCCACTGACCTGTGATCTTCCTGCATTTGGTGTCATTGCATATGTTTTGTGAGTCTGAAGAGGAACTTATAGATTGGTATAGGACATATGGGCTAATATTGGATTTATGGACTTGATCTGGACTGGGTTGGACTGTTTTCACAATACACATTTGCTCTTTTATATAAAGTTCTTTTTTTGTACACATGAGTGTCTATGAATTTGTTTCTCTAGTCCACCTAGACTAACACAGTCTTAATACATAATTCCAAAGAGGCCTCCAAAAATAGGTGTGAACCCATTTCCTCAAACCTTCATCTACTGAGTACAAACCTTTTAAAACATCTTTGCCAGTTTGTTAGCAGAAAGAGCAGTATCTCACTCTCTTCATTTGTGTTTCTTTAGCGACCAGAGAAGGATGTGGAGCAGTTTGTCATTGGTATTCCTGCTGTTTGGGTTTTGCCTGTTCATGTGTCAAAGGGCTCCCCATTTCAAACAGAGCAGCCTGTCTCCAAGAGTGTTCCCTACCACTGGAAAGGGTCAAGCAGGGCCAGACAGCCTCACCTCAGGGAACCAGACATCTCTCCTTCTTCGGGGAAGCCAAAACTAGATGAGCGCTGAGGTCCCTTTTTGCACTGCTATCATTTAACTCTGGTTCTGACCTGCAGAGCTAGCAAGCAAACTGATGGAAACGCAGCTCTGCAAATCAACCGCTGGACGCTGAAGACCCCCACCCCCAGAGGTCTCCAAGTTTCCCAAGGTGGATTTGATTCCCAGACATCTCCCCTGAGCCTTCTGTGTAAGGACGCTCGGGTCATGTCAGAAAGAAAAGTCAGGCTGACAAGTTGCTGAGAGCACGCTGCGGTGGGGGATTCCTTGAACCGCTCCCCTGATGATATGCAGCCCATTCGAGTGCCACAGACCAAGTCCTGTCACAATAAGCACCTTCACAGTCAAAGTCCTCAAACTGCACCCAGGCTTCCGAGGTGAGACTGGTTGTTGTCTGTTCACCTCAAGCCACTTTGGTATAATTTTCCCCTGGGCTTTGCATAGGGCTTTGGTATAGCAAGGCAACTTGACATTGAAAACCCTCCTCGTTCCACTCCCCCAAACAGTGTTTACACAGCCATTTTCGCCCCAGCTGGTCAAACCCCGCTAGAACCTGGAGAATTCCGCTGTATTTGTAGTAAGCAAACACCTGGACCCAGAATCGCTAGGCGTCTGCTCTGAGAGAATGAACTGTTCGTGGACTAGAAATGGGTCTCCATGTCTCTGACTCCTTTAGCACGGGTTTCAGAAGTCATTCTACATTTGCACAAAGGGCGCTTCCCACTCCTTCCTTTAAATCTCCCCCATTTGGGCCGTTACAGTTAAAGTTACTTGCTGGGTTTTGCCCTCTAGCCACAAGGGTCGTTGGAAATATGCACCCATGCCTCTTAAATTCCTCCTTTCAGGAAGAGGTCACGTGTGGGCTGAGAATCCTGGCTAATTTCTATAGGCATGCCAGCCCAATCAAGTCGAAAGGAGACCGTCTTCCGGGAAGGAGGTGGAGTCAAACTGAGGCAAAGTCAAAGACTAGGTTCTTGACCACAGAAGGGAAATCCCTGACTGAGCACTTTCCAAGAGCTCTGGCGGCATAGCGGGCTAAGAGTTGGGCTGCTAACCCGCAGGGTCAGCATTTCAAAGCCACTAGCTGCTCCACAGGTTTACAGCCTTGGAAACCCAAACACAATGAGATCAAATCAACTTGATAACGGTGGGCCAGGAGTCTGCCTGTAACACACTCTCGGGGGAAGGGTGAGGGGGCGGCTGCGTACTGTGTGGAACTTATACCTCCCTGTGTGACCCTCAGTTTTGTGCAGATCTGCTCTGGACCTCCAAGAAACCCGACTCCTTGCTCAAGACCTGCATATGTAAAGCCAAGGCAGCTTGCCTGAGCAGCCGCTTTAACCCAGGTTTGTGCATACAAGGCTGTAGGCCAGGCATGGGGGCTGATGAAAAGCGAAATACAATACCTTTTGCGTCCACTCTTAGGGGGTACAATAGTCAAAGAGGTGATGTTCGAGATGCTGGGTGGCAACACAGTAAAACCAGAGTCAAAAAGAAATGCCAGCAGCAGGCCAGCCTGAAAGGGCACTGCTCTGGGGCACTCTGGGGAGGAAAATCAGCCTTTATGAGAAAGAGGGTATGTCTTGAGTTTGCACCTTTCAAGCAGAGGGCTCAGCCAGGAACTGACATCTGGGAAGAGGAGAGGCTGCGGGAGCAGCAGGAGAAAGGCTTGAGGTCGAGGGCACGCTGTCTGTGGGAGGAGGCTCTGTGCAGGGAGGCAGAGTCGGGAGCATTTGATAGGGAGGAAGGAGGCCAGATTTCAGAGGTCTGAATCCCACAAAGAGAACTTTGGGTTTTATCCAATAAGCGGTAGGAAGCAGTTGGAGACTTGTGAAAAGCAGATTAGCATAATTTTAAAAGGATCTTAAGATGTTAGCTTTTTGTGGGGATTTTAAATAGGCCGGAGGTGATGAGAAGAGGAGAAGGTTTTGTAAAATAGCCCAGGCTGGCATGGCAGGGATGGGCGAGAGGGGAGAGAGAGATCCGGGAACTAGCGCACAGCAAGCATGTCAGGGGCCTGCAGGTGACCTTGGGAAGTGGAGTTGAGGGTAAGTTTGAGGATCCTCTATATTCTGGTGACTGAGAGTGGAGGTGGCATTGGCACACAAAGAAATGGTGGGCGCTGGCAGGGAAGGAAGGTCAGAGTTCAGATGTGGATGGTTTGTAAGCCCTCACGAAGGTCAAACCCTTCCAGGTGAGCATCGACTGCAGGCCACTGATGACGCTTCCTGATTTTGGTCCAAGGACCCTGACAACACCCTTGGCGTGTTCCACAGCACCAAGGCAACAGCTGTCAATCCAAATAAATAACCAAAGATTGTGGACTCTGCATATCCCTTCTGCTTTGGCTGCTCTCAGCCCTCCTGGAGTGGCAGGGGAACATCAGCCTCTGTTGCAGTCAGTGGACACCAAGTTGGCTCTGACTCAAGGTAACTTATGTAGGGTGGCATGTCGCCTGCTCCTGCACATTCTGTAAGATCAACAGTACATGTGAGCCTACGAGGCAGTTACTGTGCATTGCCACCCAACTGGGGGGGTCTCATCTTTCAGCTCTGTCATATTCCAACACAATATTCTGTCACGACCCCTGGGGTTTTTGTTGGCTAATTTTGGGAATTAGATCACAAGACTTTTCTTCTAAGCCAGGCAGCTGCACTGAAACCCATCCACCATGGATGACCCCGATGGTATTTGAAACATTGGTGGCATTGCTCCCAGCATCAAAACAACACACAAGCACCACAGTGCAACAAATTGAGACAGGTGGTGTGAGAGCAGCCATAATGAACAGGAAGAGGAACACACTGAAATCCAGAATCCGAATCCTTTCTTCTACCCACTTGCCATAGGACTAAATTATTTTCACACTTACGCTCATCTTTACAGTTTAACGTGTGAGAACTGAGTCATTTACTTTGTTCCCTCATTAAGCATGCCTTACCTCATTCCCTCCCCTTTATCAGTACCACCTCCTTCTTCTAACCTGAAAACCTCTGGTAAGAACTTGGCATTCATCCGTCTGCGTGTCTGTCTCCACTCCCTTAGCGTGGGACTGTCAGCATGTCTCACTCCCTCTGAGCTTCTCTGCCTTTTCTTTGCCTGGCGTCTGGGAGATGAACCACAGGCTCAACAAGACAGTGGGCCACAGATTTCAGCAAAGAAAGGTGGCTTGTTGTGAAGGGAGCCCTGTAGGGCACGTCAGGAGACTTGGGTTTTAGGTGTCAAGCAAGGGGATCAGATAAAGATTCCTGGAGACAAGGGCACCTCATGATTGCCCAGCTTTGCTGACGTAGAGACAAGTCTTCTCACCCCACAGATAGAGATGGAGGATAAGCAGGTGCCCTTTCAAAGAGGTAACCCCAAGTGCCGTGTTCACAGCTGCAGTTACTTGGAATGACAGTGCGAGGGAAGGAAACAATGAATTTCTGCACCACCATCCCCCACAACAAAAAACAAGCAATGTTTAAGATGGATAGAATGGACGTGAGCAGTCTGAAAGGCACCCCTCCTCCAGTTCCTGGAAAATAGAAGCTTAATCTCACAGGCATTCCTCCTCCACTTGTCACACACATTCTGAGACACACACGGAATCATCTGTCCCCTCGTCACTCAGCATCCATAGCACCCCAGCTACTGCCTCCTGGTAACTTAAGCCAAAGGACCAGATCATCCTCTGCAGAGGAAGTGAAAGTCAATCAGGAAACACGGAGCTGAGCACAGTGTCCTGAGGGCAGTAAACCAACAGCAGCAGAAGCAGAGGACTGAACGAATGGCAGGAGTTAGCACAACTGCCAACAGGAGCCAGGGATCCCTGCCCCCCCAACCCCCCAGCCCCCCCAAGCAGTCTAGAATCTGTAGTTGTTTCTGGTTTCCTAGACAACCCTGCCCAAACTCGATAGAGACCTGCACAACAAAGAATAACTACAGGTTCCGGGAATGGGTCCAAAGGGCAAAGTCCACTTCTGTGCCACCCACGGGGGCAGGGGGAGTGGATGGGTTGTCAGGGCAGTACACATGCCATTTCAGGGAGTGGGGACAAGCAGGAAAACTAGGGTCTTCCCAAATTGAAGCTGGAACCCCATTTAGGTGGGGAGCTGTCACTGATTTTGCATTTGTAGCCAAGAGAATCCCTTTACGTTTGGTCCTCTGATCTCATGGGCTATTTAATACACGTGCACTTTATCGTGTGGAAGTAGACCCTGAGTGCCTGGGTGGCACAAATGGTTAACATGCCCAGCTGCTCACCAAAAGGGGTGCCTTGGAAGAAAGGCCTGCTGATCTACCTCTGAAAAATCAGCCATTGAAAAGTCCGTGGGGCCATGTTCTCTTCGGACACACATGGGGCTGTGATGATGACTTGGAATTGACTTGACAGCATATCGTGAAATTAGACCCCAATAATTCTCTGTCCAATGAACTGGTCAATTAAACCTTGGAAAGTCACTTAACCTTTTAAAGCCAGAGTTCCTCAAAATGGATCAGAGACTTAAACGAACACATAAACAACTGATCAACCCAAAGACAAAACCCAATGTTACAGGCAAAATCATTACATTCCTTAAAGATAATATAAGGACAATAAAATACAAGGCCCAAGTTATTCAATAATGAATGTCCAAACACAACTACAATTGCTTGCAGAAGACAGACAGCTGAGGTCTCCCCAACAGCAAATACTGATGCTCACCAAAAAAACTGTATTATCAGAGTAAAAAGAGAACCTATAGATTGGGGGGAAATCATTGGGAATTTGGGAATGACATATCTGATAAGAGTCTAAGCTATAAAACACATAGAGCACTTCAACAACTGAACAACAAAAAGACAACCAATTTAAAAATGGGCAAAGGACATGAACAAACACTTTACCAAAGGACTTTCAAGTGGCCCCCCAAAACATGAAAAGATACCTGAGATCATTAGCCATCAGAGAGACACAAATCAAAACTCAATGAGATGCCATCTCTTAACTGCAAAGATGGTACTAATAAAGAAGAAAGGAAGAGTAAACAACAAATGCCGGCGAGGTTTCTGAAAGAGTGGAACTCTACCCCATTGCTGGTGGGATTGTAAATCAACTCAACCACTATGGAAAATAATATGACTTGCTGAAAAAGTTAAAAGTAGAAATAGTCTATAATTCAGCAATCCCGCTCCTAGGTACATACCTGTCAGAATGAAACCACTGACACACACAGATCTGTTCATACTTATGGTTATGGGGCTTTCTACTCCTGTAAAGAGTCACAGTCTTAGAAACTCACAGCAGCAGTGCTCCCCTGTCCAATCAGGTTGCTATGAGTCAGCCTTGTCTCTAAGGCAGTGAGTTTGGTTTGGTCTATACTTATTACAGCATTAATTCACAATAGTAAATAAGATGCAGGCAACCTAACCACCCATCATCAGATGAATGACTAAGCCAACGGTGGTAAGTACGCACAGTGGAATGCTGTGCAGCGACATAAGGCAGGCCTTCGAAGCAAGAATGGCAAGACTGTCTCACAGACTTTGAACATGTTTCAGGAGAGACGACTGCCCGAAGAGGACCTCATGCTTGGTAATCAGAATGGCAGCACAAAAGGGGAAGGCCCTCAACAGATGGACTGACACCGCGGCTGCGACAATGGGCTCAAGCATGGGAACAATTTGAGACGGCACAGGACCCGGCAAGGCTTTGTTCTGTTGTGCATAGGGTTGCTATGGGTGAAAACCACGTCGACGGCACCTAACAATAACAACAACAATCGCGTGTATGAATCTGGAGGGCATTATGCTGAGTGCAATAAGTCAATCACAAAAGAGAAAATAGCATATGATCTCATTATTATAAAAACTGCAAGAAGCAGCGCACCCATAGAAAGCACCAGTGTTTGATCGTTACCAGAGTAGAAGAAAGAGGGAGGAGGAATCCACTTCTAGATCACAGATCATCTTTCATTTTGGGAGATGAGTAAGGTAATACTGAATATGGGTGAAGTCAGCATCATTTTACCAAAGTACAAGAAGGCACTAAGAAGTCCACAAGAATAAGAGATGATTTGGACAAAAGCCACAATGCACACATTTTTACAACAGTATTAACAACCCAAAAATATGCGTGGTTACACAGGTGGCTAAGCATGCGCAACTATGAATAGGTGGTCACTTATGAATATGTAAGTGTGAATGCAGAGGTGTTTCTGGAGGCAAACATTTGTGTGCGCTGCTTATATATTCAGACACAAAGCACACAGGGGGCACAGTTATGGATACTTCTTCCCACCACAGCCATCAAGTTGATTCCAGCTATTGAGACCCAATGTAGGGTTTCCAAGGCTATACATTTTTATGGGAGCTGTTAGGGTTATTCTTCTCCTGCGAGCAGCTGGTGGATTTGAACTGCTGACTTTGAGGTTACCAAGGGTTGGGTCACTGGATTGGAGGGCTTATTAGGACGATATTCTTGGGGCAACTCAAATGGCATAACAGAGCTCATAAAGATAATGTTTACATCCTAGTTCGGTGAGTAGCATCTGTAGTGGTCAAAGCTTGTGAGAAGCCATAAGATACAACCATTGCTTTGTCAGTGTCTGGAGCCAAATTGCGAAAGAAAGCACAGACTGAAGGAAGAAAAGAGTCCCATGAGACCAAGGGCCAATGGTGTATGAGTCACAGCCTCACCTGCCTTGAGACCAGAAGATCTCTAGGGTGCCCTCTACCCATCCTTTTGACCAAAGTCACAAGAGTGTGCCAAAAAGAATGTGGGGTGGGGATGTTGAACAAAACTCAAATTCCTAGAAAAGGCCAGATTTACTGGACTTGTAGAGACCAGAGGAACCCCGAAGACGATCACATCGGGATACCTTTTTAGTGTGGAACTCCAACCACTCCCAGAAATCACCTCAGCCAAAAGATGGAGTGGCTCATTAAAGTAAGCACACATGAATGCTGTGCCGCTCTAAACAATCCGAGATGAGACCTAGCAGTCAACATTCACCATAGACCCAAGAAGAGAAGGAAAGAGGCGACAAAGGAGCTAGATGAATGGAAACAGTATGACCATCATGAGAATGCCAACACATTGGCAACAGTACAATCAACGGCACTGAATCATATGTATAGAAAGTGTTGAATGATCACTTAATTTGCTATGTACATTTTCTCCTAAATTGCAATTAAATATTTTTTTAGTAGGAAAGTATT
The DNA here is from genome assembly GCF_000313985.2 of Echinops telfairi. Classification (NCBI taxonomy): domain Eukaryota; kingdom Metazoa; phylum Chordata; class Mammalia; order Afrosoricida; family Tenrecidae; genus Echinops; species Echinops telfairi. The sequence continues at coordinate 1,426,280 of NW_022111357.1, read as the reverse complement.
GACAGAAGATTTCTTAAGAGCAGCCACATCAAGTGGCCACTGGCTCATGGGAAAACACTGTTTAAAAAACTATCAGAGAAGCATCAGGTCCAGATCGCAAATTGCATCAGCAGCTAATACACCTAGAGATAGAGCAACTCACTCCAATCCAGGAGGCTTACCTGTCAGCACTGGCTGCCCCTGCCTCTCACCCTTGACTCTGCCTGTTCATCAGTATCAGATAAGCGGACACCCGCTATCTGATCTGGGATCTACTAATCTGGGTTCTCCGTAGAAGTCTTTCAGTCAGTCTCCAAGGACGAGGTAGGCAAATAGCAAAGGTGAAGGGGCTTGTCATGAGGGATACAAACCTTCCCCATCATTGGAATTGACACCATAATAGCATCTCAAGCTAAACAAAGAGTAGGGGCCATAAGGTGCCATAAGGTGCCAGCATTGCAGAGACAGAGGACCACAGGGCCCCACCATCAATGAGCCAGACCTACTTCACAATCCTCCCGTCAAATGCCTTCTACCTGAGACCCCTCACTTGATGGTGAGAGGGGGAGCTGAGGCTGGCACCCTATTGCCTGATGTCTCAAAAAGAAGTACAGCCAGCATCTGTCATCTGGCCCCTGCCCTCAGAGGACACTTTGGGGATCAGCCCATATCCCAAACTGGGGAATGGGGAGAAGAACACCGACTCTATTTAGTGGGCTTGGATGTTATCCGAGTCTTTTCCAATTATCTTTAGAGAAGAGTAGGGGGCGGGGCGGGGCCCCTGTGAGAAGGGATTTGAGGCAACTCTGTAGTATAAAGTCTTAAAAATTAAAATCCACAGCTACAGCAGGAAGGAAGAGGGGCAAGATCAACAGCAGTAGCTTTAACTAGAGACGGGTCCCAAAATTAACACCGTCTCTCTATTACAGACAAAGGCTCACCTGGGAGCTTCAGGATCTGGCAGGAAAGCATAATACAGAACTTTGAGCTCACAAAGAGGCCCAAATGAGTTGACAGGTAAATGCAAAGGGCTTTCCTGGCAGAAAAGGGCGTCAAAATTGGAGCCTGTACCTTCCCTCTCTGCCCCTACTGGGCTTGGGGACTCAGGACCATGATCTCAGGGGACACCAAGGTCAATTGTTAATAACACCATCCACACAGATAAGGTCCTACACTCTACTTTGATGAGAAGTAACTGTGATCTGAAAAGCTTGCGATTGGCTTTCTAAGGTGCAACTATTGGCTTCGCCCAGTCCAGAGGAAAGACAAGTGAAGAAAATCAGAGACACATGGAAACAATCCGATGGGCTAATGGGCCATGTGAGCATCCATTTCCACTACCTTCAGCCTAGAAGAAATAGATGGCTTTGAGCTATCTACCGCCAACTGTTCTGAACGAGGTCATATTAGAAGGTCCTGGATAGAGTGGGAGAGAAGTGTGGAACAAAACTGAGGATCCTAAGAGAGACCTGGCTTAGTGGTCAGATAGCATCTAGGGGATGCTCCAAGGCTATGGTCCTCAGTGACCCCTCAGGTCAGGAAATGAACTCACCCCCCATGGCTCAATCTTCAGCCAACAATCAGCAGGTCTATCAAGGGAACAATCGTAGTAGAGAGGTACACAAACCTTAGAATAATCAACCATTCAGGATCCAAGGGGCAGCATTTACCCAAGGAGGCTTGGGAAAGAAGGATAAATGGAAACAGGAAATACAGGGAAGTGAGGGATAAATCCTGCTACATTGTGGGGACTGAAATCAATGACATGAAATGAAACATGTATGAGTCGAAAGGAAAACTGATTTACTATGGAAACCTTCATCCACTTCACGATAAAAGTTACAACAAACAAATTGCTTTTGCCTGGGTTAAACAAAAAAGCTTAGAGGACAGTACAAAATTGGGCAGCAGGTCAGATTAGGATCATAGGCATGTGTCAGTTTGAGGACCCCTGATCTATAAGAAAAGGCTGTCCCATTTTTACTGGCCTGCCTAAAGCAGCCTCTCTCCGGCTTCCCTCTTAGACCTGGCCCCTCCTGGTCCTCCTGCCCTGCATGCCCAAGGACCCCCAAACTCCATATGTTCAGGTCCCATACGCCTTCCTGGCCCAATGCATTGATGACACATTCCATGCATATTGCAACTTTTTTTTGGTCTCTCTTATGCTTGACATTGAAATGCACAAGGTACACGTTGCCCTACCACACACTGTGAAGTCCTGTCTGACCGCATTCATGCAACCTCGTTCACCTATCTCCACACCGTGAGGGTGACGATGGTCTAATTGGGATCTTCCTCCTCTCCTTTCTCTGCAGGTGCATGGCAGGTGGGTCAAGAGCATGTGCCAATCCTACAAGTCTTTGTAAAATTACAGCCCAGATCCAATCACGTCCTGCTGCCTCCACTGCTGATAAGGCCACACCACACCTGGACCCTCACCACAGTCTTCATTCTGGATGTCCTGCTTCCATCTTTCCCTTCCTGCTCCCCTTGCTGACCACACTCAGAGGAGCCCCATTTCACTCAGAGAGAAAGCCAATGTTCCTAAATGGTAAAACAAGCCCATCACGGGGCCTTACTCTAGCCCTCTAAGCCCCACCTCTCTGACCGCATTTCTGGTCTCTTTTCCCTGGCTAATGCCCCTGGTCTCACTGGCTTTCTCCCTTATCATATTTTCTTTTTCTTCTTAGCACTTATCACCATCAATAATATATATAACATATATAGAAATAAGGAATATGTATGTATCCCTTATTTCCATCACTGAAATATGAACTCCATCAGGGTAGAGAATTTGATCTCTTCTATGATCTATCCTCAGAGCGCAATGCCTAGCACACAGTAAATAAACAGATACAAAGTGTCCTGGTGGGTGGTGGTAGGTGGGTAGGGAGATGATGACTGATAGTCTACCCAGGACACCTCAGAATAAGACTGGTGATCTCCTTCTGGGAAATCAGCTATTGAAACTGTGTGGAGCACAGGTATGCTCTGACACACCTGGTGTCAGCGTGAGTGAGAATCGACTGATTAACAACTAACAACTGGCTTTTACTGGTTTAATTGTGAATAGTCCTGGAGATAAGCAAGTTAAAGACAGTAGCCTTCCTTTTGCCAAGAGACAAAGGAAAATCGCACTCATTGTGAGTGGACACCACGGAAGCCCAAGACAAGCAGCAATGAGACTGAGGAAGCCACATTAACCCGAGTGCTTCTACAAAATGCATCTTTCTTCCAGATGGAAGTATTTTTGTTTAGGAAACATGTGTAGTCCATAACTCTATCAATGAGGTAAAGTTCTGTACAACACAAGAACTCTTCCGTTGGCTTTCATCATTACATTGAAAATGTGTTTCTCTTGGAGGGAAAAAATGAAACTAGAAGCAGATGGATTCTGGACTCCCAGTGAATTCTAGCCCCAACCAAAAAACAGTTCTTACGACATGGCTCTGCTTGATACTCACCTTCATGAAGAGATCATTGACGCTAAGGGTGCTATAGCAAAGTGGTGAAGAAAGCAGATAATGTCTGGCTATCAATTGGAATTGTTCCTGGGGTCTTAGAAGCTTGTAATCAAACAAGCAGCCAGCTAAGTGAGGTGTCACCTCGGCCCACATGGAAGAAGCATACCAGACTGTGTGATCCAAAGATGTTGATAATAAAATCCAAATATGATGAAGGGGAAATTATCAGAGCTTAAATTGTGAACACCCACTTTGTAGAAGTCTATGGAAGACAATGGCAGCCCCAAATCCATCTGCAGAGTATCTAGTCGGATTAAGCCTCTAGCAGATCCCCTCTAGCCACAGGCCAGGTACTCAAACACCTTTATAGATTACCGTAAACTTGATTATGGTGGATCTAACCATGTTATAATATGACAATTGGTCAGTTGACTTCCCTCTTGACCTAACGTGAATTTGTTCTAGACTCAAATATTTCTCGCTTGTTCCATGGCAGAAACTTCTTATCTGTCTTTTTAAATACAGTTGGTGGCCTTTTCTTTCTGATTCTTTATTTTTTTCTTTATATTATTATTATCTTCTTTCTTTCTTTTATTGTTTGTTAGGTTTCCTAGTTTATGAAGCACAGAAGGAATGGATGCACAGAGATAATAACTGATGCAATGGTTTTAGGGGGCAGGGGGATGGAGAGAGTGAGTGGATTTGGGTAGCAAACAATGAATGCAGGAGGGAACATTAGAACTGATTGTGATAATGTATACATAACTGGCTTTAAAAACGATTTAACTATGGAAATGTATGACATGTGAATATTATATCAAGACAACTACTACTAAAAAATGAAGAATGGAAGAAAAAAATGAAGCTAGACATTATAAATATTTTCACGATGAAGGGCCAACCCTTCTAGGTCAAACCGTCAAAGGAAAAGCAGTGAGCAGAGAGCCTGCACAATGTCTAAACAGAGTGGAGACGAAGCAGGGCCTGTGTGCGCTGTATGTGATTACCAGAGAGCTTCTCTCAGGATGTGAGCCCTCAGGACCACTACCTGCAATTTCTAATGTTCCAAACGGAATGCGCTTGCTGCTCTGAGAAGGAAGGGTGCTGACATGATGACACTCACACCTACCCTTCCCTCTGCTCACCCCTCCTGATCTCCCTCTCACCCTCCCCCCTCAGGCTCCCCTGGCTGACGTGGCCCAGGCCTCAGCTCACTAGCCAAAATACCGCTTCCTTCAAGAAGCCTCCCCACTCTAGGTTGGGTGATTCATCCACTGACTCTCTCATTTGAGAAAGGCTTACTGAGCTCTCACTGTGGCTCAGGTTTTCCAGATACGCTCTTCTCAGCTTCATAACTGAATAATTATATGCAAAACACTCTGATTTCCTGTCCATCTCCGCCCGCCCCCCCCCACCAGACTGTCAGTTCCCTGAGGACGAAGACCATATCTGATATCGTTTGCCATTTCATCCCCAGCACCTGATACAGGACTTGGGACATAGTAGGCATTCTGTAAACATTTACTGAATGAATGCATGAACTAAAGCACTCATAATTTCCACTCATATCCCATAATACCCAAATGGAGCCCTCAGTTTGCCTCACAAGGAGCCCTGGTGGCTCAGTGTTTAAAGTACTCTGGTGCGAACCAAAGGTCAGTGCTTCCAAGTCACCAGTGCTCTGGGGGAGAAGGGTGTGACAATCTGCTTATCTTTTAAAAACGGTCAACCTCTTTGATCCGAATTCTACCTTGCAAGTCTGGCTAGACCAGAGGATGTACACTGGTACAGATAGGAACTGGAAACCCAGGAAACCCAGGGTGGATGATCCCTTCAGGACCAGTGGTATGAATG
>NW_022111357.1:1377969-1417647 GCF_000313985.2 Echinops telfairi | reverse complement strand
CAAGGGTTCATGCTGGAGGGGGTAGCAGGAAGGAAGGGGGAAAATGAGGAGGTGATGCCAAGGGCTTAAGTGGAGAGAAAATGTTTTGAGAATGATGAGGACAATGAATGTGCAAATGTGCTTTACACAATTGATGTATGTATGGATTGTGATAAGAGTTGTATGAACCCCCAATAAAATGATTTTAAAAAAAGAATACCAAGTTAACATGATTACATTAATTATTAAATGAATTCACACAGATGAATTGCTTAGAACAGTGCCTGGCACGTGCTACAGGCTCACTAAATGTTGGTTATTTGTATTGCCTGAAAAAATGAGAGAACAAAGCTGAGTTAAAACCAAGGCTTCAATATAGTTCCACTCAGACCAAACCTCCAGGATCTCTCTGATTACTAGAATTAAATAACGCCCAGGAAGAGAAATGGGCTGTCAGCTGCAATGTTCTAGCCTCATTTTTTTAATCTGTATAGATAGTGATTATGCCTTACCCATCTGATATAAGAGCTGGGATGAAGTGACTCAAGGTTTTTCCAGATCTATAGTCTACGACCTGACTTTTATATATCCCACAGTGATCTGCTAATGCTAACTTAATTAAGCTACAATGAATACTTATCTAGAGCTAAGAAAATGATGTGCATTTCAAAAGAGATACATCTTATTGGACTGCATATATACTAACTAATGCCCAGGAAAACAAAGCGCAGTAGTGTGGAGATGGTGCCTGAGGAAATGGAAATTAATTGCACACGGTATCTCTGAGATCTTTAAATATTAAGTAGACAATGGAAAAGTGGAGGCAGAATCCTCTTAATAATGAATCAGATGGTGGCCACATTATCTCAGGACACACCCCTCTTAAACCACACCCCCGGCTTTTCAATGCATCTGGAGCAAAATCTAGGCTCCTTGCAGAACTTCTGGAAGCCACACCAGGTCTGGTTCCCCCCTCTGCAGCCTCCTGCTGGGCCGCCTCCACTCCTTATCACCGCACCCTTCTTCTTCCCCTTCCTCAGGGCCCACCAGGCTCCCTATTTCCCAGGTCTCGCAGAGATGGGTCCTTCTGCCTGGCATTACTGGCACCCCACTCCCACCACACAGCTGTCTCAACATCCAGTTTGAATGCTTCCTTACCATAGATCTTCCTCCATCCCAAATTTCAGTCTCTAGCCTTCCACTGGTGGCACAGTGTGTATGCGTTGGGCTGCTAACCTCCAGTAGTTGCAAACCTCCAGTGGCTCTTTATGGAAAAAGACGAGGCTTTCTATTCCCTTAAAGAGCTATCATCTTGACAACCCCCAGGAGCAGTCCTGCTCTGTGCTACAGGGTTGCTGTGAATCAGCATCCACTCGAGGGCAGGGAGTTCCGTTTGCTTGGCGATCCCTGCACTGGCGTGCTGGGGAATAAGCAGTGGGCTGGGAAGCCAAAGGTCGGTGGGTCTGTGCACTTCAGTCTGATTCCCAGGCTGGGAAAGCCTGTGGGGGCAGTTTTTCCTGCAGAGGTGCTGAGTTGGAATCATGGGTTTGAGGCTTTGGGAATCTTGATCGAAGTAGAGTAGATGATCACATCGTTAGGCCATAGAGCCCCTGTGTAGATTCAAACCACCAGCCTTTCCACTAGCAGTCAAACGCTTTACCCTTGCACCACTAGGGTTCCTTAGCTATCAGGATCAGGTCACTTTGGAATGTCAGGCCAACATTCAGCACTTGGAAGACCATCCCATTTCAGACAGTCCCTTTTCTGGATAGCTAAGCATCAACCGTATTAAAATTACCCATTTGGGATGAGACTATTTCTAAAATATGTTACATTTTTTCCCCACTTCTTAACAGGCTTTGAGGAGATGGGCCTCATGGGGAAATACTGTGTTGTACAGACTTGAGGCTCTACGGGCCTCTGGTCCTAACCTCTGCCCCATCCACACCCCGACCCCTGCTGCAATGTATTAAACGCCCTCCCCCATGTTTCAACTTCATTATCTGCAAAGTGGGAAAGTAATATACACTCGGGAGTTATTGTGATCCCAATAACCAAGAACCACAACGACCACTAAACACTGGAGTCAAGTGTTGAGCAATAAGTTACTAACCAAAAGGTCAGTGGTTCAAACCCACTAGTGCCTCTGCAGGAGAAAGAGGAGGCAGTCGTCTTCCCGAAAGGTTTACAGCCTTGGAGAACCTAAGGAATGATTCTATTCTGTCCCATATTGCCTGTCACTATGCACTGGCGTTGACTCGATGCCCGTGGGTAGAAATGAGTCAAAGAAATGCACCACTAGTTCCTAAAATTGGTTTGCTGTTTTTGATTAGTAATACTGTACTTCACACCAGAGAATGCCTTTAATTAGTTAGGCTTCCAAGCAAACTTCTACCTTCCCCCTGGTTTTCCAAACATCCAGGCCCCTCTTCAAAAGATGGTTTGCAGCGGGAGTGACAGAGGGAATTCCTTTCTGCATCCACATGATGGATAGGCCGGGTCACCCCTCAGCCTGCTCTCCTTGGCTGCTGCTCAGTCCAGAGGCAGGACAGCCTTTGAAGCTGTACTATTTTTGAGTTTGGGCTGGGACAAAGACATCATTCTTCCTCGCAGCCCTCACACCCTGGTCCAAGTAATTTTAACCAAGTTCTATTTCCCTTCAACAGAAAGCCCTTGAAGAGGCCAACGCTGCATTTGAAAATGGATTCGGGAATTCTCTTTGCAGAGTTAATTCCGCTGACTTGTGTGCACCAACCCAGGTGTATCTGAACTTTCTGAGATTCAGAATTACTCTTCTCCACCCCAACAATCCTACATACCACATGGTGTGTGCGGGTGGGTGGGAGGGGGTAGGTCGAAAAGTTTGTAGAAAAAATTCCATTATCTTCTCGTTCCATTTTTCCATGAACTTTTGAAGCCTCCCCAGCCTTTGTACACCCCCACACTGGAAATATGCAGCTTCTTAAAGAGCTGAGAGAAATTCAATATTACAATATCATCATGTTATACAATCAATGGTTGCTATTACAGGAGACCCATATTAAGTACATGTTATGAAGTAGAGAACAAGATTAAGAACAAAAGGTGGGGAAATATGTCCGTACTTTGTTGCTCTATTTTTATCCACTATCTAGAACCTAGGAACCAAATCCACTCAGTTTCTACCTAGAGAGTTTATTTTATGGTTAGATAATTATTTGATGGTTAGATCAGTCTTGGGTTATACTTACCAACAATGAGCAGTTATAGAGAATGGATGAGAGTATAAAATAGAGTAAAACAGCTGGATTCGAAAACCCTATTCTGCCATTTGTGATTTAAAGACCTTTACCTGCCTAGTTTCTGTGGAACCATGCAACTAAGTGTGTTTGTTTGTTTGTTTGTTTGTTTGTTTGTTTGTTTAATTAAGCCCCTATCTAACCATCCACAAATACGAAGTAAACATCAGGAGCTGGCACTGTTGGAGGATTTAGGGTCTGCCCCACCAAACCAAAACCAAACCCACTGCCATCAAGTCAATGCTGATGCACAGTGACCCCCTGTGGGTTTCGAAGACTATAACTCAGGCGTCCTCAAACTACTGCCTGTGGGCCACATGTGGCCCCGCCGAGGACATTTATCCAGCCCGCCAGGTGTTTTTGACCCATTTGTGTTTTTTTTTACTTCAAAATAAGATATGTGCAGTGTGCATAGGAACTTGTTCATAGTTTTTTTTAAAACTATAGTCCTGCCCTCCAACGGGTCTGAGGGACAGTGAATTGGCCCCCTGTTTAACAAGTTTGAGGACCCCTGCTAACTGTTTAAGGGAGTAGAAAGCCCAGCCTTTCTCCTATTTCTTCCTATTACATGTACACCCCTAGCCCATCCCCTTCCTGTGACATGTATGCCTGCTGCACAACCCCTTCCTATGACGTATGTGGTTACCTGCAATCAGGGGGCTTGCACACCCCTAAGTGTATGTAGGCCTTGGTCAGAAATAAAGGCTCTTTCCTCCCTCCTCCTGCTCTCTGCGTGAACCTGGCTGCTGAAATTATGGCCATCCCAGAGGTGAACATGCTACCATAAAATGTTTTCGACTCCTTTATTCTACTCCCTCTTCTATCTCTCCTATTCTCTATGACTTTGCCATGATCTTTATATACTATCCATACAATTGCACCAAGAACTCCCGATATTGTCAAAGGCTGGTGACTGACCGGAGTCCCTGGATAGTACCAAGGATTGACCTGCTCAGCTGCTAGATGAGGTTAAAACGTTGGGGGTTCAAGTCCATCCAGAGGCTCCGTGGAAGACTGGGAATCTACCGCCTGAAAAATGAGCCGCTGAAATCTCTAAGGAGCACAATTCTATTCGGATCACACGGCTGCCATGAGTCAGAGTCAGCTCCACAGCAACTGGCTAGCTAGCATTTTCAGAGCCCCTCCTAGATAAACACGGATAAGGCCCACCCCTGCGGCTCTCAGATGTGGAAGGAATTCATTGCCTAGTGGCAGAGAGAGAAAGAGTGCTCTGGGATTCATTTGGGCTACAGCTTATCTCATGATCTGTTCCCTGTGTCTGAAGTTATCTAGTGGAAACTTGCCTTCCCTTTCAGCTAAATTCTAATCTACATGAGGGGTGGGGGGTCTGTTGACTGGCCAGATTTCCTGATTTCCTGCAGGAACCCTATCCATCCTTCCCACGGTGGCTTGAGTCTCAAATAAGGAGGGTTGCTTTCCCCTTCGTGGATCTCCTAGGGCGAAGACCCTAACTTTTTCTGTGTGTCAGGCCTTGGGGCTGTTTGGCTTCATTTGACTCTCTCTCCCCCTTCTTCTGGAAAATACCATCAGCTTCTTAATTGAAGTAAATTAAAAACAATTCTGCTCTAAAATATTCTGGAGCACATCACAGCATGCCTGAAATTAAGCAGAAACTCCCTGGTCCAGGGACTGCTGCCTCTCAGACAAACTTCCTCTTTCCCTCCCTCACAGGACTCCCCAGAAAGAGCCCCCCTTCCCCCTCCTGCATCGCTTTCTCTTTAAAGCACATTTCCCTGCTTGGAAACCTGGTCCAAAAGTTTTACATACTTCAGACCAAGAGATACTGCGTGGCTTCTGTCTCCTCTCTTAGCATCTTAAGTTTGAAGAACATCTGGACTTTTTGTTTTGTAGAAGATAAGGGAAGATTATGGTCCAAGTAGTTACTAAGGGAACAAAACCAATAAAAGTCAATAAAGAGGTCGTGGGGAGGAGATGAGCTAGCCAGGGTGCAGGGTAGCAATGATGAAACATACAACTTTCCTCTAGTTCTTTAATGCTTCCTCCCCCTCACTATTATGATCCCAATTCTACCTTACAAATCTGGCTAGACCAGAGGATGTACACTGGTACAGATAGGAACTAGAAACACAGGGAATCCAGGACAGATGATTCCCTCAGGACCAGTGGTGAGAGTGGTGATACCGGGAGGGTGGAGGGAAGATGGGGTAGAAAGGGGGAACTAATTACAAGGATGTACATATAACCCCCTCCCTGGGGGATGAACAACAAAAAAGAGGGTGAAGGGAGACATTGGGCAGTGTAAGACATGACAAAATAATAATAATTTATAAATTATCAAGGGTTCATGAGAGAGGGGGAGCGGGGAGGGAGGGGAAACCCGAGGAGCTGATATCAAGGGCTCAAGTAGAAAGCAAATGTTTTGAGAATGATGAAGGCAGCAAATATACAAGTATGCTGAAACAATGTATGTATGTATGGATTGTGATAAGAGTTGTATGAGCCCCCAATAAAGTGATTTTTTTTTAAAAAGGCAATAAAGAAGTAGGAGTCCCTGGACAGTGCAATCCGTTAATATATTCAGCTGATAAACAAGCAGTTGGAAGGCCTGGTGATCTACTTCTTGGTGGGTAATGGGTAGTGGGTGGAGGTGGGAGGGTGGGAGGGCGGAATCAGTCATTGAAAATTCTATGGAGCACAGTTCTACTCTGACACACATTGGATCACCAGGAGTCAGAATCAACACATATGCCTCATGTAGCATTCTAAGTGCTTCAATTACATACATCATTAAACCTCACAAGAACCGTACATTGAATTATTACTACCTTAATTGTATAGACAATGAAAGTGGGACAGAAAGAGGACCAGGGTCACCTAACTAATAAGTGATGGTTGTTGTAATTAGGTACCACAGGGTCACATAATTAATAAGTGGTGGTCATTGTAATTAGGTACCAGCAAGTCAGTTCTGACGCCCAAGGACAACAGAACAAAACACCACCGGGTCCTGCACCATCTTTAAAACCATTGCTCCGTTTGAGCCCATTTTGTCAATCCATCTCATTGAGGGTCTTTCTCTGTGTTGCTGACCCTCTACTTTACCAAGCATGATGGCTTTCTCCAGGGTTTGATCCTAGGCCAATCCCACTCAGGAGTGCTGCTCATGAGGAAGGAACATTGTCAATATGACAACAAAGGCACTCCTGTCCCCCGTAAGTGTCATGCTGACTCTATAAAAACACAGTGGATGCTGTCCGTGAGCTATGGTCATACATATTTACTCAATCTATGGTCACAGGAAGAGCTGGGTGTGCTGGGGTGAGACGGTAGAAGATAGGAGACTTTTGCTCTTGCGATACTCCAATTTAATTTAAGAAAGAAACCCATTGAGCAGGGCAAGCCCTGGATTTTAATATGTTTCCAAATCTCCAGACATGAGGCTGGCATCTGAAAAGGGAAACATGACAGAAGGCTTTGACCTCTGTATGGCCTCCTCACTCTTGCTGCTCTGCTATCAGATGCAGGAGGGGCTGGGAAAGCAGAATTGACCCCAGTTGAAGAATCCAAAGTCTCCCTAAGCTCAAATCAGTTATCAATACCAATCAGATTTTTGGAAAATAGAAAATGCCAAACACCCTAGTGCTAAGACAACGGCATTCATCTTTGCTTATTGATAACCAAACTACACTAAGATATGGAGTTCCTGGGTGGAGCAAACAATTACCATATATACTAGAGTACCAAATATAAGCCGAGGCACCTAATTTTACCACAAAAAACCTGGGAAAACTTATTGACTCGAGTATAAGCCTAGGGTGGGAAATGCAGCAGCTACTGGTAAATTTCAAAATAAAAATAGATACCGATAAAATTACATTAATTGAGGTTAAATGTTTTGAATATTTATTGCAAAGAAAAACTAAACCAACTCTGTAAGAGGGTCAACAAAAACAATATGGTATCAACAATAACTATACACACTGTGTTACTGCATGTGCTGCATTACTGCATACGCTGCCTTACCGTATGTACACAACGCAGCTTGTATAGTTTGAGGCCTAATGCAGGATGATGATATTCCAGAATGTGATGACATGACTGTTTGCTTAGAGCAGCCTGTGTTAGGGCTCATTATATACACACTGCATTGTGTATGCCCTGTGTTACTGCATGCGTTGCATTACTGCATATTCAGCATTACCACATATATATAGGAAATGGTAATGCAACACATGCAGTAACAGTGCATACACAATGCAGTGTGTATATTATGAGCCCTAACACAGGCTGCTCTATGCAAGCATAGTCAACACTGGGTCCAGATAAGGGTTAATAAGAAAATAAAAAAATAAAACATAGCAGACTAAGTACTGTAAGTAAACGTACTGTATATCCAAGACCAGAGATATACCGGCACTTGTATTCAGCAATGCTTGGGCGATCAAGGGGGTGTGACCAAGCACGGATAAGACTGTAAAGGCTACGTCATTGGTCACAGCCCTGGAGAAGAGCGAGAGAAGAAGAGCGGCCACATGCAACATTCATCTGACAAGGATGCGGTTTGCCCCAGGTACCAGCACACAGAAGCGGGCAGTTTCTTCCCTAGTATGGCACGGACAACACAGAGGCTGTGAGTGTGCAGGAGAAAAGGAGAGCGGTGATATCAGCAGTCATCAGACCACCCACAGAGGCTGCAGCCGCCTGCAGATGAGCCGGAGAACACCCGCACTGCACCAGGGAACAGGTAAGTGGGACTTGAGTATAAGCCAAGGGGAGCTTTTTCCGCATAAAAATACACTGCAAAACTTGGCTTATACACGAGTATATCTGGTATAAGTGCTCAGCTACTCAGAAAAAGTTGGCGATTTGGATCCACTCAGAAGTGTCTCTGAAGAAAGAAAGACCTGGTAATTTGCTTCTGAAATACCCGGAGAGCAAAGTTCTCCTCTCGCACAAGGGCACATCATGCATTGGAATCAATTCCTGTCAACTGGTTATAAACTAAGGCATAAAAGACCAAGTAACTATATCTACAAATTCTACTATAAAAGCCAGCAACTTGATTTCCTGTCCTAGCCTAATTTCCTATAAATACTGAGTCACAGTATTGTGGGGATGCCCACAATGTAAGTTCCTCAAACACAAGGTCTTAAAGAGAAAGTAACTGGCTACAGCAGAGGTTCTGACACACAGAGAATGGTAATTAGGAAGATGGGGATGATGAGATGGCAATAATGATCACAAGAACAAAAGTTTGTTGACCATCTAATACCAATATGCTGAACACTTTTCATGAGGTATCTTATTTAATCTTCACAACAACTGCAAGAGGTGAGTGCCATCACCACTCTATTTTACAGATTGCCAGATATAGTGAAAGCCTTACAAATAACGGCAGACCATCGTTAGTAAGTGGCAGAAAATCAGTTTCTCAGGTCCAAAGGCACTCAAAATACGACTGAGGAAGAGCTGCCTTCTCAAAGTAGATTGACCATAATGACATGGATGGAGTAAAGCTTTCAGGACCTTCATTTGCTGATGGGGTATGACTCAAAATGAGAATAAACAGCTACAAGAATCCATTAAAAGTGGAATGGGAATTGTACAGAGTATGAATTTAGGAAGACTGGAGGTCATCACCATGGCATTAGTGACCTGAAATGGGCTGATAATGACCATTTGGAACCAGAGGATCATGTGGTTTATTGTGCCAAGAATGGCAAATTCAAGAGAAATGCCATTGCATTCAACAGAATATTTCAAAATATATCTTGAAGTACAATCCTGTCTGTGACAGGGTAATACACATGCAGGGAAATATAGTAAATACAAGTATTATTTAAATTTAACCACCAACCATTCACGCTAGTGATGAAGAAATTGAAGAATTCTAACAACTTCTTCAGTCTGAAATTGGTCAAACATGCAGTCAAGATGCATTGATAATCATTGGCAAATGGAATGCAAAAGTTGGAAACAAAGAGGAAGGAACATTGTTGAAAAATATGGCTTTGATGATAGAAATGAAACTAGGTTTTATGATAGAATTTTGCAAAACCAATGACTTTATCATCACATATACATTTTTTAACAACATATGGCAACTATACATGTGGACTTCACCAGACAGATTACACAGACATCAAATTGATTCCATCTGGAGATAGAGTGGTTTTCTGGTATGAAGAAACAATACAGAAACTCAATATCAGCAGCCAAAATAAGGCCAGGAGCTGACTGTGGATCAGATCATCAATTGCTCATATGTAAGCTCAGCTTAAGCTGAAGAAAAATTGAAACAGGTCCACGAGAGCCAAAATACAACTTTGAGTCCATCCCACCTGAATTTCAAGAACATGTCAAGAACAGAATTGACACAATGAACACTGAAAACTAACTACTGAACACTAAAGGACAGAAGATGTGATGTAATGTGGTATGACATCAAGAACATCAAACAGGAAGAGAGCAAAAAGTCATTAAAAAGGCATGGTGGGGAGACTAAAGTGGATGTGAGAAGAGACTCGGAAAGTTGCTCTTGATTCTAGAGTAGCTAAAGCAAATTTTTAAAATGATGAAGTAAAAGTGCTGATTCAAGCCTCAACTTGTGATATTGAAAGATTCTATGGCAAAATCTTGAATGATTCAGGAAGCATCAAAAAATGGAAATAATACACAGTCACTATACCAAAATGAAATGATCAGCATGCAAATATTTGAAGACATAGCGTATGATCAAGAGCCAATGGGACTGAAAGAAGTTCAAGCGGCACTGAAGGAACTAAGGAAAAGCAAACCTTCAGGAATTGACAGAATACCAATTGAAATGTTACAACAAGCTGACGAAGTATGGAAAGTCCTCATCTATTTCTATGCCAAGAAATTTGGAAGATAGCAATCTAGCCAACTTACTGATGAGCTTCATATTTGTACCTATCCAAAATAAAGATGACCGAACAGAATGTGGAAAGTATCAAACTATCATTAATAACGCATGCAAGTAAGATGTTGCTGCAGATAATTCAACAATTATTGCAGCAGTACATTAACTGAAAGCTGCTAGAAATTCCAGCTGTATTCAGAAGAGGAGATGGCAGGAGAGATATTGCTGATGTCAGATGGAACTTGGCTAAAATCAGAAAATATGAGAAAGATATTTACTTGTGCTTTATTAACTATGCAAAGGCATTAAACTGTATGGATCACAACAAATTATGGAAAACCTTGAGAAGAATGGAAATTCCAAAACACTTCCTTATATTCAAGGAAGACCTGTTTATAGACCAAGAGGCAGTCCTTAAAACAGAACAAGGGAATTAGTGTATGGTTTAAATCAGGAAAGTGTGCCTTAGTGTTGTATCTTTCAGCATACTTATTCAATCTGTATGTTGAATAAATAATCTGCGAAGTTGGACTGGATGATGAAGAACTCACAATCAGGATTGGAGGAAAGATTATTAACAGCTTGCAATATGCAGATGACACAACCTTGCTGGCTGAAAGAAAGGAGGACTCGAAGCACTTGCTGATAAAGATCGTGAACTGCAGCCTTCAGTATGGATTATAACTCAATGTAAAGAAAACAAAAAATAATAATTAAAAAAAAAGAAACCCAACATCCTCAAAACTAGGGAACTATACAACAATATACAGAAGATTGATGTTGCTGAAGATTTCATCTTGCTTGGATCCACAATCAACATTAATGGAAGCAGCAGTCAAGAAATCAAAGGATGTATTCATTGCACTGGGCAAATCTGCTGCAGAAGACCTCTTTAAAGTGTTGAGCAAGAATGCCACCTTGAGAACTCAATGCATCTGACCCAACCAGGGCATTTTCAATGGCCTCATCTGCATGTGAAAGTTGGATATTAAATAAGGAAGACCAAAGAAGAATCGATGCATTTGAATTATGATACTGGCTAAGAATAGTCAAAGTATCATGAACGACCAAAAGAACAAACAAATCTGTCTTAGAAGAAGTAGAAATATAATGATACTTAGAAGCAAGGATGGCAAGACTTCATCTCATGTACTTTGGACACATTATCAGGATGACCCACTTCCTGGAGGAGGACATTATGTTTGATAAAGTAGGAAATAAAGAAGAAAAAAAAAGGATGAGGAAGTCTCCTACGGAGATCGATGGACAAGTGGCTGCAACAATGGGCTCAAACATAGCAACAATTGTGAAGATGGCGCAGGACGAGGCAATGCTTCCTTCTGTCGTCCTTGAGGTCACCACAAATCAGAACCAACTTGACGGCACAACAACAACAAACATTTAATGCTCAACTGTTGAAAGAAAGCTCTGGGAACAGAGTAAGCTGATACTCAACATTTCTCATAGATACATATGTAATTGTTTCCTAAAATTCATTTGAAAAATTTCAAAACACTCCTGGTTTCCTTGACTGCCTTAATACGTATAGTATGTAAATATATATCTAGTTCTTTGTTAACAGATACATCTAGAGCTATCTCCTGGTTGCCATGATGATCAGGTCTTATTATAGATTACTACACATGCAATTGACCATGGTACAGGAATTGAGAATGAGCACATTCTAAGCTCCAGACGTGTTCTGAGGGTGGGGTGTTGAAAAATAAGAAAATTTGTTTCATTTGTTTTTTTCCTTGCAAAACACCAGTAGAAATTATTTTGGTTGATAAGTTGTAGTTTCACTGTAGTGCACCCAGCAACTGCACGCAGTATCTTCAGAGCACAAGAAAGTTACTGAGAAACAGGAAGAGGAGCAAACGAAAATATAACAAACCCAGCACACAATCTAAAATGACCAGCCTCCTAATCCTAAGGAAAGTACTATTTCTCAGAAGGGGCAGTCGATGTATTTTTATCTTGTGGCTTAATGTTTTTACCGACACATTAAATCATAAAAGTCCAAGAAACCATATCTCACCCCCAAAACCACATGATGTATTTTAAGGAATGTGTCCCTCTTCTAAGAAACTGTTTGATTGGCAGGAAGTGGTAAAGTGGCAGGTGAGTTTCCAGGAGCCAAATGAACGTTCCACTGGCAAAACCTGTTTCTCCCAGATACACAGCAGCCTGTTGCTTCAAAGGAAGGAGACGGGACCAAAGGACCTGTCCCTATCTTGGGTTGGCACTCCTGCTTTTCTGTTTAGATTGAAAGGAAGGCAGAGTCCCCTGTGTGCTCTGGCCAAGCCAATCTCAGCTCCAGCAGTGGGGATTTTGGTTGCTGTTGAATTGGACCCAACACCTGACAACTCCATGTGTGCAGAGTAGAGCTACCCTACAGGGTTTTCAAGGCTGTGACTTTGAAAGCAGATCTCCAGGCCTGTCTGCCAAGGCACCTCTGTCTGGGTGAATTTGAACCACTACCTTTTTGGTTAGTAACTGAACCCTTAACGGTTGACATCATGCAGAGACTCCCTGCCATGGGGTAGGAGTTTCAAAACCCAGAGTGTGGCCAGAGGCCTTGGCAGGTCTTTGGCCCTCTTAGGAAGCAGGGCAGCAGTGCAAGGATGGCTACATGAGGCATGGTAGGTGTGATAGTTATATCATCTGGTGTCAATTTAAGGATTCAGAGTGAAGGGGTGGAGTCTAGCCTGTCAATCGGGTAGTAGCTTGATGACCTCATTTGGAGGCACTAAGGAGATAAATAGCTCGCTGGAGGTGGGACAAATGCTGACTCCCCGCAAGACATCCCTGTCAAGAAGATACATGGAGGGAAGATGGAGCCAGAGAAGCCATGTGGAGACCACTGCCAGCACTGAGATGCTTACAATGACACTGGATCCACAAGACTTTCCACCCACTGGTCTGTGATCTTCCTGCATTCAGCATCATTGCATGTGTTCTGTGAGTCTGAAGAGGACTTTATGGATTTGTATCAGACATATGGGCCTAATATTGGACTTATGGACTTGATCTGGACTGGGCTGGGATGTTTTCTCAACATTCGATTGCTCTTGTATATAAAGCTCTTTCATGTACACATATGAGTATCTATGGATTTGTTTCTTTAGTCTACCTGGACTAACACAGTAGGAACAGTGGAAATCGCATTAAAATGACTAGTTAGGCTGTGAGGAAGAGGGTTCTTCCTAACTTGCTCCAAAGGCAGCTTATGCCTTCCTGTCACAACTCAGCACACGGTAAAGGTCTCACTTGTCTGCCCAGAATGCTCCTGGAAGTCAAGACCTATCCATCCTGGATGCATGACACAAATCCCCCCAAAAAAGTAATATTATAAGCAAAGCTGCCATTGAGTCAACACCAACTCATAGCAACCTTCTAGAACAGGGCGGAACTGCCCCTGTGAATTTCTGGGACTAACTCTTTATGGGAGTAGAAAGCCTCATCTTTCTTCCATGGAATGGCAGGTGACTTGGAACTGCTGACCTTGAAGATCATTGTCCAACTTAGTGTAGTGGCTACTACATCACCAGGGCTCCTAGCCTCATAATAAGCCACCAATAAATGAAGATGGTAGTTGCTAGAGTGTGTGCTCAGGGCATCATTGGTGAATAAGTGGAAGAAAGGAAGGCACAGACTGACACGACTATCCATTTGCCCTCTTGCTAAAAAGTTTGACTTCGGAGTTCAGTAACTGGGATAGGAGTCACTATACTCGTATTGTAGCATTGGCTTGATTATATTGTAAACAGGGTTAAATAAAGGTGCATTTCAAAAAATAACAGAAAGGGGCAAAGCTAAATCAGCCTGGTGGCAGCTTCAGATTAAAATAAGGGACCATCTGCGGGAGGGAAGCTAGTTGGGTAGCATTCAAAGGTGTTTATATCCCCTGAGCCAGTGGCCAGGGCAAACAGAGTGTTCGATAGGAAGCAGTGTTCAGCCTACATAGGAAGTCTATAGGCTCACTGAGACTGACTGGCTAGCCTGGGACCTTCTGAGGAGACTCGCCAGTTAGCATCCTCCAGGAGAGCTTTGCCTTGCAGTGAAGTGGCTGCTATGGAAATTACTTAGGTATGCACCTGGCTGCAGCACTTCCAGGAGCAGGGCTGAGCACTGCCCTTCTGGCTCAGTGGTCCCTCCAAGCCAGTCATGGGGCGCAGAGGGTGGCTAACTGATGATCACAGATCCCTTTTTTTTATGTCTTCCCATGGAGTGTCTGTCAGATTGGTGGCCTCTTTCACATTGCACAAACCACAAAACGGAGGCTGAGAACTGTAGCTTGCTTAGTATTTACAACCAGTAATAGAACCAGAATCTTTATTTGGATCTCCTGCTAGCCCAGTCCGAGGCAGGCAGATGGAGAACAGAATCTGACAGCAAGCTGAACCTGGCACCACCTGCTTTTCCAAGAGCTTTGCTGGGTACTCCCCACAACTTCTTGGCTGCTGCCCTCTCCCTGTCTGTCTCCATCATTTTCTTGTACCACCTGCCTGTGTCCTGCCTGCCCTCAAGAAGGAGCCATCTGCCCCAGGCCTGGCTGGACCCTCCATGCCCCACTGACACTGCCAACAACAGCGACATAAATGAGCCCCACCTGGCCTACTAGGTACTCCCCTGCTCCACATGAAGTCTCTCCTGGCCCTTCTGTTCACCCAATTCTGTTCCAAGTGAAGAAAGCATCCTCGGACAATATTTCTCCAAAGGTGATCCCTGGGACATCTAGAATGTCCTAGAAGTGGCAAGCCGCTAACCCCCACTGATGCAGCATCTCTGGAAGAGGGCCCAGGAGTGTGCAATTTAAACATATTTCTTGCTGGTTCTTATACCACCCAATATGGAAAGACCTCTGCCCCACGGTCCCCCTCAGAAGACAGGGCTCCCAAGCCCCTCCTTTACAGATCAGTCCTTCCCACCTCCAATTCCAAAATGACTACACTACAGACTTACAGTTTAAAAATATTTTGGTGAGGGGGACTGAAAAGAACTAAGGAAAAAATTAAATGATAAGACAACTCAACAGTAAGCAGCAACATCATTCTCCCATAATCCCTTGGAAGTATAGTTCACATGTCAGCTGCAACTTCAGATGTGGGTCCTCTCCAAAGCACCTCAAAGAAAGGTCTGGCGATCTGCGTCTGAAACATCCGCCACAGAAAGCCCTGTGGAGAACAATTCTACTCAGACGGACACAGATGGGGTCACCCTGAGTTGGAATCAACTCGACAGCCACTGGTTCTTTTTGTTTGATTCTTAAAAATCCCACCATGTGGACAGAAGCACTGTTACGTTTTGGATTATCCCCACCCTCGTGTTTTCTCTGCGTATAAACTCGGGCATGGTTTTTCTGTCTTACAATGTGGGACTGCACCAGCTTGGCTGGGTAGAGGCCTGCTTCTTCTCTCTATTGGTTGAGCATTAGCACAGGACGCCTTGTCACCTGGAAAGAAGGTGTCCCTGCGGTATGGTCATCGTACAGTTCTCCATGGCTGCTACTGACCACAGCCAGTGCTGCCGCCGCCGCCACCGCCACACAAGGACAGGGTAGCAAGGATTTCAAACCCATGCAGTCTCTGCTTGGTGCAAATACAAGCTTGGTAACATGCTGAAATGTTGGTGGTTCAAAACCAACCAGGGACACCGTCAAAGAAAGGCCAGGTGACGTACGTCTGAAAGGTCCAAGCCATGAAAACACTGACCTACACATGAGGTCACTGCCAGCTGGACTCAAGTCAATGGCACCTGGTTTGAAGCTGGGATTTCAGCTGACACCGCCTATCTCCCCACCTTGGAAGGCTGCATCCTGAAGGTTGAATTGATTCCAACACTGCCCATCTTCAAAACAGAACAAACAACAACCAAAAGCTTGGCTTCGCTACCCCCACCCCCACCCAAACCCTATACGTTTAGTGTTGGGAGGAATTTTAGAAGATATCGGGTTCAGTCCCCTCACTGACAAAGGAGTTCAGAGAGATTTAGCTTCTGCTGTGACAGGAGGGAGCCAGCACCAGAAGCCAGGTATCCTAGCCAAGCCAAGGTCCTCCTGGTCTCCAACCACCTGCCAACCGTGGCCAAAGGCACACAGGGCAGGGTCAAGTGGGGATCATGCTTGTCATTTGAAAAGTATAAAGGATCTCTCATTACTATCACCATGGCTCTTGGCCCAAATGTTCATTTTCAGATCAAAGACCGTCCAAGTGTGGCTGGGTGATTGTGTTGGGGAGTGTCCTGGTCACAGCTGTCAAAATCCCAAAGGCCTCACTCGGTTTCCCCATCTGCTAGCAGCACACTCCCTTCTTGTAGGGGAAGCCCTGCACCAACTGTGAAACACATTCCAGTCTCAAACTGACCTCAAAATGATAACCCGGCCACAATCCTTGAATCAGATCATGTGGGAGAGTCGTGAAGAGCAAGGCTCAGTTGAAGAAGAATTACCAAATTCTGTCCACTCAAAATTCCACTCGGGCATTCTCACTCCTGTGCACTGGGTTTCAGTGTCTGTCTTTCCACTCCCGTTTCTGGCTTGAGCCAGGGCTCCGCTAGGACTGCTAAGCTGTCTGGGGGACACTGCAAATTCAAAGCTGCCACTGTGCTGATAGCAGAGGGCTAGCAAACGTGACTTCTGTCAGGCATTCATCGGCCCTCACTCTCCTTGGAGTATCTCTCCCCAGGCACAGGGTTAAAGGGCCGAATAAATAAATGATAGCTCAGATAGCACCCAGGAGAACTCTGGGAAATAGGTCGGGTTCTTCCCAGTTTAGAGATCAAGACCATGAAGCTCAGACCTGCAGAGGCCTCTTTCAGGACTCTAGCAATGTATGCAGAGGATGGTATCATTTTCTGAACTTTGCAAAAGCAAGATGTTGTAGCTGCCTTTGGTCAAGAGCCCTGCTTTTTTCCATGCTGGCTCCTGCTAGAGTCCCCTCATACAGAGGGGTGTGGCAGCAGCTATAGGCATTTGGGGACCCAACGAAGAAAAGCTGAGTTGGGGATCCATGTAGTTTGGGTTTCGTGGGCTTTATGCCTGTAGTTCACAAGTCATTTTAATCAGTCAAGTGCTTGTTCCCTGTCCCCATAGAGCAAGGGTAGGGAAGATCCTCCGTGAAATCATCAGACACCCAAACCCAAACCAAACTCACTGCCTTCCATCAGTGGTGACTCATAGCATCCCCCACCCCCACCCCCCACCCCCCACTGTCAGTTTCCAAGACTGTAACTGTTTACAGGAGTAGAAAGCTCAGTCTTTCTCCCGGGGAGCTGCTGGTGGTTTGGAACCTCCGCCCATTCAGATTGCAACCCAGGACGTAACCACTACACCACCAGGGCTCCTGCACTCACCAAAGCCGTCACCATAAACCAAAACAAACTCTGACTCCTGGTTGACCCTACAGGGCAGAATAGAACTGCCCTGTGGGTTACTGAGACTGGAACGGTTTAAGGAAGTAGAAAGTCTCATCTCTCTCCATCATAGTTTTGAACTGCTGACCTTGTGGTTAGCTAGCAGACCAATGCAAAACCACTGTACCCCCAGGACTGCAGAGCTATCACAATAAGGGCGAGTTAATTAAATGCTTGAGCAGTTGTAGCAGGTTAATTTCTTAAGATGATAATTCTGTGTGGTCTGTGAATGATGTTATAAATATCCAATGGGCTCTTGTTAAAAAAAAAAAGTGGGGGTGGTGGTTTCCCATCCCTGCCTTAGAGAAATGACTTCCCAGACTATGCCTACTGCCTATGAGGTCAACTCACCGGCATGAAGACACCAAGGTGCAACACCTGGTACCTAATGTAGGTGAGTAATGGATGAAAAGCAAAGATTGAAACAAAGGGAGCCAGAAGCTAGTCTATGGAATATCCTTCCAGTCATTGATAGTGTGGCATTGTAAGAGGATTTAGTTCTCAATGATACTTTGTCAAAAAGAGACATTTTCTGTGGTGAAGAAGGCAGATGGTGCCCGGCTATTAAAAGATATAGCATCTGGGGTCTTAAAGGCTTGATGGTACACAAGCCGCCATTCAGCAGAGAAGCAACAAGTCCACATGGAAGAAGCACACTGCTGGTGCAATCATGAGGAGTCATAGGGACTGGGTAATAGGCATCAGCAGACACATAACAAACAAAAACATATTGTTGAGAACGAGTGGGTCTGTAGACAGTGGAACAATCTCCCCACAGGGAAGGGACGAGTCACCAGAATGCAGTAAAGTGTCGATGCAACACACTATATTCCTCTGGTTCCTTGAGGCTTCCCCACACCCCATTACCATGACCTCAGTGCTGCTTCTCAATTCAGACTAGACTGGAACATGTACACAGATATAGAAAGGGATGGGAGCTCATGACACAGAATCCAGGAACAGGAGTAGGAATAGTGATACCGGAAGGGCAGGGGGAAGATGGGGAGAGGAAGGGAGAAAGGGGGAACCGATCGCATTGATCAACACATAACCATACACCCCTCTACAGGGGGAAGAACAACAGAAAGTAAGGGAAACAGTGATCAGTGTGAGAGAGGAAAATAATAACGTACAATCTATCAAGGGGTTATGAGGGTGGGGGAGGATTAAAAAAAGTTGATACGAAGGGCTCAGTAGAAAGTAAATGTCTAGAAAAGAATGAGGGCAACATATGTACAAACATGCCTGATTCAACTGATATATGGATTGTGATGAGTTGTACAAGCCCCCAATAAAATGATTATAAAAAAGGGGGGCGCATTTTCTCCTGCCCAATTAGGGGCAGTTTTAAATCCTTTCCCTGCACGCAGCCTGCAACACATGACAGGTTGACACAAAAGGGACAATTCACAATTTGAAAGTTTACATAGAAGTGTCAACACATCAGCCAAGTTATTCATAGATGGGGAGGGGAGGATGAAGCTGGGAACATGAAGTAACGTGAAGTAAGTTTGCAGACTGCTGCTTTCCGCAGCTTTAGTCAGGGAACACGAGGCACGTGTCCGTTTATCTCAGGTGGAGAGACAGGGCAGCCATTGCTTCATCCGCTCCCATGGACAGACCATGAACCGTGGAAGGCGGTGGTCTGTCCAGTTTGCCTAAGGAGTAAACAGCTTTTCCGCCCTTATACACATGCACACACACACACACACACACACACACACATTCTCTTTTGGGGAGGGAATTGTACAAAATAGACTTAGGAAAATCCCTGTATTGTAGGGCTCAAACCTGCAATAGTGCAACAACTAGTGGATGACTGTGTATGAAGTCATATTTATTGTTGTCAGCAATACTAGAGAAAAAAGTGAATTCTATTTGTAGCCTGCCTTTAGAAAAATTACGAAATCATTCTATCACATGGAGAGGTGATCAAAGAGTCTTCAGCCAGAAAAGAAGAAAATCCATATGATAGTAGCTGCCTAATCATTCATTAGTACAAACATTTTCTTTGTCAGAATTTTGTAACCTTTGTGATATACGCCAGGTTTTAGAAAGTGTGTTGGTTTGGATTGCTTTCTTCATTTTAAGTAAATATATATGAGTGTACCTGGTTTTGTCGCCATATTCTCATAATCCTTTTCTAAAAGAAGAGTCTCACAATGGATACAGGTATGGATTTTGATAATAGCTGTAAGAGCCCCCAATAAAATTATTTTTTTTTTAAAGTCCTCCCACCCCAGCCCACACACTTCAAGTTCTATAAAATTCCAATCCATCCTTGCAGGTAAAAAAAAATTCTCCAGTTAGAAAGAGTCTGACCCCAGACTGGAGGATTGGGTACCTGGAGTGTAGGTGTCCCTTCACCCGGTTATTGGGTGGCCTGAGGTAGAGGAAGCAGGGCACTAATGATGTAGGCTGATGGGTGATGTAGTTAAAGGAATAGCTTGAAGGCTCTCAATCCCTGAAGTCAAGATAACTGGTTTCTAACAGGCAGTCAACGGCTTTTCAAAGCCCGAGTATATAACCTGACATGACCTGAGTCTGCTTGGACCAAGTGCCTGGGTCAAGGACAAATAATCCCAAATCCGCACACAAAGTAACTGAATCTGGTTTTCTCTTGTCAGGTGCGGCTGTTCCTAGGGGTACACTGGCCAAAATTTAAATTTAAATGCACTTTGAATTTAGATGTAAATTAAAAGCAAATAAGTTCAGCTATCTAGCCTACCACTTGTTCCAGGCACATTTCAAATGCTCCCTAGCCATATGGGGCAAGTGGTTACTGTACTAGGCCACACACAGACATACCACACCCACCCTCACAAGTTCTATTATTTATTCATTACTGTTGCAGTTGTTAGCTGTCATGGAGTCAGCCCTATCCCTCATGTCCAGACATCACACAATGGAACGAAATGCTGCCGGCTCCTACGTCATTCTCATAATGGATTGCAGATCAGATGGGTGTGATGCATAGGATTTTCATGCTGGTTTTCATATGTAGGTGGCCAGGCCTTTCTTCCTAGTTCATCTTTCTGTTGGAAGCTCCACTGACACTGTTCGGCCCCATAGCAACCCTCAAGCCTCCACTGACAGCAGGCTGGTGTGCGTGCACGAGGTGTCCTGGACGAGTCTGCTCGACGGAAGGTGAGAATCTAGCACTAGACCAGCGCTGCTCTCCTCGAGCAGAGGTTGTTTGCAGGTGAGGGCGGCAGACAAGGAGTTGGAGACAGACAGGACAGACAGAGAGGAAAGCAGAGGGAAGCAGCCTAGCTACAGAGAAGGCCCGAGGGAGGCAGGAGTCAAAAACAAGGATCCAGCTCCAGTCGTGTGGAGCCTTAAAAGGAATAAAGGCTTCATCGGGCACATGAGCCAAGGAAACGATTCAAAGCATACACAAGAAAGTGTGAGAAGTTGAATTTATGAGCTCCTAAAATAGAGGCCAGAATCACATGCCTGCTTCACACACTTTAAAGCATCTGACGGCGTCCACTTTGCTAAGGAATCTTCATGCAGGTTTGCACACTGGGAATAATTCTAGCCAGGCGTGTGGCATTACTGGCAGCAATGCTCACACCACTGTCAAATCCCAACCACCCCAAAGAGCTGCTGCCAATTCCAGGCATATGCGGAGACCAGAAGGGGCTGAGGGATCCTTGCCTTACTCTCTTGCTGGGCCTCACTTGGCAGGGCTGGGTGCGGGGCGGTATGGAAATCCTGCATCCAACCCCAAATGTGCAACAAGTCCTCTCAAGCAGCCCTAGAGTAAAGAGCAGCTTGGCGGTGGGGGAGCCTCCCATTTTGTGGGCTCCCAAGGGCACAAGTTCAGTGTGTTCTAGAGCAGGGAGGCCCAGCAGAGTAAGGGCTCACATGTCCCAGACATTTCAGCATGTACAAATGGAAAATGTGGGAAACGTTGGGGACAATAAGGGCAGCCAACTGTCTATCTCAGAGCAGGTACAAAGTGCAACTCCCAGGAGTAAGATCTCATTATGATGGCAACACTGCTAAGGAATGGCTCCTCTCCCTCTGGACAGGACCCCAAGATATCCTTTGTATTGATTACCTCATTTCATCCTGATCCCCACTCTCCTGACAAAAAGAGACAGGCCTAGAAAAGACAAGGAGAGCTAAGAATGGTCCAACTGTGACAGCACCGTGCCATCCACCCTCCCATCCAACATACAAGTCTTAAGAGGCAGCCTCCTGGATTCAAGGCCTGGTTCTGACCCCCATTGGCTGTGGAGCATTCGACATACGACGTAACCATTCTGTGCTTTAGGTTTCTTGTCTGTACATTCCTCATGGGGTCCTTGTGTGGATTCAACACTAGGCATTAAATGGATGCATGTATTTACTACCTAGGCGCATGGCAAGGGAGGAGACAGTGTGGGGGGTTGGGTGGTGGCGGCAGTGAAGAGCTAACAGAAATGAGTATAGGAAAGAGGAAAATGTTCAAAATTGATTGTGGTGATGATTGCACAACTCTTCTTAATATGATTGAACTACTAAATTGTATACATGTGAATTACATGTCAATACAGGTATTAAACAAATAAATGGATGCATATAAAGTATTTAACCTGTGTGTGTCAGGTAGGAAGCACTCCCTAAGTGCTAGCTGCCATGTTCTGGTCAGGAGGGGCGTGAAGACAGCTGAACCGTCATAAAGGTGAGTATGTCCTAGAGAAGAGATGATACTCGCAGCACAAAGGAGGGACCCCAAAGTCAGGCAGGAAGGGCTTCATTCTTGGACAGAGGGACAGTGAGTTGAGAAGAGCCACGGGACAGGCAGTGTGCCAGGCCCTTTGCAGAGAGTTCTTCATTGAATCCTCACCAAGAACCTTGGCAAATAGGCCTGGGCCTCCCTCGGCAACTGAAGAACCTGAAGCTAAGGAATGCCCCCGCTGGCATCCATCTGTGGCTGGCCGTGGTGCGGCAGTTCTCTAAGGGGCTCAGCAACACTGCAGACGTGTGGGGCTAGGGAGAAAGTGTAGGTCAGGCCTCTGGGAGAACTATCTTACACCCCCAGCAAAATGTCAGTGGGGCCTGCCTGGATCAGAGAAGACAGTAAACAGTGGCCGCAACTGACAGTAACCGCTCCTGCCAGGCAGCTCCCTGACTAATCAGCGAATAACACCGAAAGAAGAGGTTTGAGTTTGTAGCTTGCCTGAGAGGCCTGCCCCTCTCTGTGCAGCCCTGCTCTCACCCTGGAGGGCACGCTGTGGAAGTGCCTCGACTGAGCAGGCAAGCTGGAGCCATGAGGACAAGAACACGCACCTTTGCCTCTGTGCTCCCCAGACTGCAGCCCCTTCTGACCTCCCAGCAGCATTCAGGAGGAAAGGACTGTCCTTTCTTCTGGTCCAGCCCTGTTCCTTTGCAGGAAGCATGTCTCCTGCACCTGTCCAAACTTGCTGGTCTGTCCCCTTCAGCTCTGGGCTAACTGGGAAAAGAATCCCAGTGATGGTGCAAGACAGCAGAGGAAACCAAGAAAACACTAGGCAAGCCACACAGTACAGCACACCCACCGCCCAAGTCTGGCCTCTGCATCCATTTCCACTCGCAGAAGACAGCTTGCACCCAAAGGGAGGGAGGCAGTGTTGAAATTAAATTTTCTCAGAAGACAGAATTCGCCCCTAAAAATGATTAAAAATAATAATAAAACAACAAATTAAAAATTTTTAAAAGAAAACAGAACTCATTTTCCTGTCACTGTGCTTCTCAGGTGTAAAGTAGGGTGTCCCAGCAGCAGAAGGCAAGGTGGTGCATGTCCCGGGGGTGGGTTGCCCTCTCTCCCTCTGGGCACCAACGTTACTTGAGTGCACCAGACCAGGAGCTCCCTGCAGGCTGCCATTCATGCATTCCCAACACTGAACCCACTGGAACTTGGCAGATATTCATTTTGAATGAGACTCCCTCAAGTTAGAGGAGTAAACCCCTGCTCTAGTCTCTCCAGCAGTCCTGGTCATCCGCCTTTTCTCTCTGTGGTGAGCGCCCATCCCGGCTGGTCTAGACAGCCAGCGAGCTCAAGAGGCGGTCATGGAGAGGAAGGCAGGGGCTCTGTGTTGACTGGTGGATTATCTTTTTCCAAAACACACTCTACAGCTGCATCTTCCCTTGTCCCCACTTCATTGCAAAGTCAATAGCAGGAAAAAAAAATGAGTCAAACTCACAAAGAAAGTGTTCATGAGGGATTAATGTGAATGACACGTACACCCAAGAACTACCCGTTTCCTAGCCTCCACCAACACACCGCAATTCATCACGAGGGCAAATATCACCTTTCAGCCCAACAGGAATAGAAGCTTGTTGGGAAAATACCGTGCTTCCAAACAAGAGAAAACCAGGATCTGAACCAGCACTTGAAGTTTCAGATGCCCACACTGTGGAAAATGGTCAACCTCCAAAGGCAAACATTCTAATGGGGATCAGGATTGTTAGCTGCCTTTGAGTGAATCCCCAACTCGGGGTGACCCCAGACACAATGCGCTCTGACACATGCACAGAGCTGTCTTTAACTTGATCTGAACACTATAAACTCATCTTTTTTTTTTAAGGGAATTTTATTGCTAAGAACAATGCAAGTTACTAACTCTGGGAGTTGCTCATAATTTTGATCAGAGACGCTAAGTGACTGACCAATGTATTTCTTATCAATGAGGCAGGCCTCAAAATGGTACCAGCAGCTGGATGTCAAGAAAGCAGGCATCCTGCTCCTAGCCCGACTGTGCCCATCACCACCACAAATAAAATCTCCAAACCTAAAAGAGAGAGGGGGAAGGGTAGAAGAGTGTGTCCGGCTGGGTTCTGTAGAGAATCAAAACCAGTGATGTACATGTATCTAGAAAGAGATTCATATCAAATTGTCAAAGTGTGTGAGTCCAGACCGATTCGAGCCCATGGTCAGATGTCAGCTGGAGGCTTCTCCCGACTGCTGTAGCTTAAGGGGTTGACTAACAGAAAGCAGGAGGATGAAGCAGGAAGACTGCTAGATGTCAAGCTGAATGAAACCAAGGTTAGCCAAAGGAATCCAAGGTCAGCAGTTGGATGATGGCTCCTGAGAATGGCGGGTGATGTAGCAGGAGGTTGATGGACCAGATGCAGGATCCAGAAGTGAGCTAGCTTCCATATGCTGTCAGTCTATACTAAGAGTAGGCCACACCTGACTGAAAGCTTCCTCAGTGATACCAAGACTGATCAGATGAAGAAAGAGCCCTCGTGGCCAAGCGGATTACATGCTGGGTTCCGCACAGCAAGTGAACATTTTGAAACTACCAGTCTATTTCTGTCAAGAGTTACAGTCTTGGAAACCCACAGGGGAAGCTCTACCCTGTCCTATAAGGTCACTACAAGTCAGAATCCCACAACGGCTTGGCTGCTTCGCAGAAGATCCCATCATGGATTTGCCCACAGCATGTTAGATCACATGGGAGAATCTTAGCCTCCCCAAGTTGGCATAAAGCCTAACTATCACATGAGTGAAGGTAAAGAAAGGCCTAAAGCGAGCAACTGAGAGGCAGTGCAGCGGCAGTGGGATGGCATGACTACGCTGACTCCTAGCTCTCCTCTCATCTGCCGACCCCTCTGGCCGGGGGCCCTGCACACACCAACTCCAATGACAGCAAGCAGCTGTGCCTGCACAGAAAGCCTGCCTGGGATCCGTCGGACTGCACAGACACCTGCCTCTGACAGCTTCGACGAGAAACTCTGACCGGCCGGCCACCCAGCAGGACCTCCCTGGTGGCCTGGTGGCAATGTGCCTATCCAGAAGGAAAACTGTCCCTGTTAGAGTGACTTGTCACAGTTCTGTGTGAAGACATGGGCCACTTTGGCCCCGGCCTTCTCAGGATGCTGGCCTATAATGAAGAAAGGCAACAATGGGAATTTGGGACACAGATGCTGCCACACTGCTGTTAAACCCACCAGTGTTCTAGGCCTCCCAGTCCATTGGTTCACAATGAGGAACGGTTTTGCCCCTGCCTCCCCAGGACATTTGACAATGCCTGAAGACAGTTTTTGATTGTCACAACTGAGGGGGTACTACTGGCATCTAGTGGGAAGAGGACAGGAATGTTGCCAAGCGATCTGCAGTGCACAGGACAGGCCTCCACCCCCAAGGATGCTGACTCAAAATCTCAATAGTATTGCCATTGAGAAGCCCTGCTCTAGAGTCAGACAATGCTGACTTAGATTCACAACTCCTCTCCTTCTTAGCTCAGGGGCCTTGTATGAGACACTGCCTCTCAGACACCCGGGTCCCTCATGTTTACAAGCTCTTATGGAGTTGGGGTGCAGAAGTTTCTAAGTGTCAGGTACCATTGAGAGCATTTTGTAGTTAACTTATTTATGGGGTTGTTATGAGTTGGAAATTGACTTGACAGCAATGGGTTTTAATCTTCTAAACTATCCTATGCCATAGGTATAATTTTTTCCCCAACAGTTTTATTGGCAAAAAGTTTACCTATCATAGAATTCAATAATTCAATCGTTCACTCATATCAAGGGTCAAAGAACAGTCAGCACCACATCAATCTTAAAGCAGCCCCCGCCCCTTGGATAACTTGCCTTTAACATGGGTTGTGCAGTCGCGATCAGTTCTAATGCTCCCTCCCACCTACCACGTTCATTATTTACTCCATCGATATAATTTTATCCCCATCTTCCAGATGAAAAGACTGAGGCTGAGAGAAGTAAATTGTCCAAGATCACCCAGATAGTAAATCAGTGGAGGAATCAGGCTTCACGTGGGCAATTGGAGCCATGGCTGACAGTCTTAGACCACTTCATTCATAAACAGTTGCCACTGAGCTGACTGACTTGCGTCATGATAATTCCATCTGTGTCAAGAGTACAGCGGTGCTTCAAAGGGTTTTCAATGGCTGGTTTTTCAGAAGTAGGCCACTAGGCCTTTCTTCCAAGGCACCCCAAACCATGCCACGTGTTTTATTCTTTTGATTCCGCCCAAGGATACATCTTATTCTTCTTGTTGTCTTATAGACAGAAGCTTACAAATATTATCTAACTTAGTCCTCAGAGAAAGCTGTGCAGCAAACGGGCCTTCTCATCTCTTAATGAGGATTAACCCTATTTTATTCCTGTTCATGGGAGAACGATGGGGCTTTCTACTCCCATAAACAGTTACAGTCTCAGAAATCTATAGGGGCAGTTCTACCCTGCCCTATAGGATCGTTATGAGTCAGTATTGACTTAATGGAAGTGAGTTGTTTGGGGCGAGGTTTTTTTTTGTATTCCTATTCATTTTGAGCACTGAGACTGAGGACCACTCTAGTTGGTTTTTCTACATCTTTTATCAC
The DNA here is from genome assembly GCF_000313985.2 of Echinops telfairi. Classification (NCBI taxonomy): domain Eukaryota; kingdom Metazoa; phylum Chordata; class Mammalia; order Afrosoricida; family Tenrecidae; genus Echinops; species Echinops telfairi. Next base: position 1,390,798 of record NW_022111357.1, on the reverse strand, counting down.
CCTTAGAATGTCCAGCGCTCAGTCACTTCCCCTTCCATGATCTGCACTGGCACCAAAATGTTGGTTCAGACATTCCAGATGAGTTCTCTGGAGGCTGACAGGAATACATCCAGTGCGATGTTTTCCAACAACACTGCTGAACCATAATGACGGACAGCTTCATGGTAAGACGGAGTTTTGATCCCTTGCTTGTGCTGGGGTCATGGAGAATGCTGCCCTGCACCTGAAATTGCTCTCTGCTGCAACCCATCATGAAAGGCCACTCTGGGACTGGACATGTTGACTTTGGACGGCCTCACATGCTTTTACTGGGAAAAAAGATAGAGGGATTGTTCAGAGGCAGTTAGCAGATAGTCAGGCCTTACTACGCAATCTGAAAACCATACTCTCACCTGTGCGCAGAGAGCTCCCTTGTCGGCCATGTTGCAGAAGCAGAAACTAACCCATCAGGAGGAAGAGTAAACGCACAAGTTTTAGTGCGGTCGGGTCTATAAGCACAAACAAGAAAGTGGTCAGCTAAACCAAACATGTGAAAATGTGGCAGCCATGTGAAAGGACAGTCTCAACTGATCTGTGTAGAGAGGCCCAGATGCTGATATGATGCAGCCCCTGGAGTACAGGCACCCCCTGGACAGACTTTTAAGGTGCTCCTGGTCTCTAGCTCTATGTTAAGGGAAGGATTCCTGTGGGACCCTACCTCTTTCTCCTCTGGACCCCAATTTCTTCTCATCTGCTCCTCTTGGTCTCCCTGCACAGAGCCCCATCTCTCCCCACACATAGCCCAGCAGGTTGGCTTTAGACTTTGACCTAGCCCCTTTGGTAGGATGCCTCCATACTAGGCTATGAGCGTCAAAAGCATCCATTGGTTAGAGTGAATATGTTCAACAAGCCTAACATTTACCCGCAGTGAAGGTGCCCAGGTGAACTATAATCAGGGCGGGCCTGTTCCACGTCACATGATGCACTAACACCTACAGCCTACACCTATCAGGAGAGCTCGCTCACAGCAGGGCATGCTGCCGAGGAAGCAAAAACCAATTAAGTTACTTACAGATCAATTCATATGGAGGTCTAATTGGTAGGGTACAGAAATGGAAAGAGCAATCAAAGGGGCTTTGGAGGTTCAGAAACAGGACTAGGGCCCTGCCTTACCCATTGACAGGTGGCTCTGTCCTAGGGTGACTGGTGTGAGCCCCTTTGAGTGTAGGACATGACTTTCTCCATCCTTTAGTAGGCCCCAAGAGAAGGGTGTTGTGGCTAAACAAGGAAGGAGAGGGCGCCTGGGCCCCGGAGGCAGGGAGCATCTGTGATCATCCTCCAAGAACTGTGTAGGTGATGAAATGTAGGTGCTCATAGTAGGAGAATGAGAAGTTGGCACATAGAGAAATGGAAATACTAAGAACAAGGAGGAAGCTTAAAGATTGAGAGGCGGTGTATGGAAAAGTGAACGTGACCGATAAGGGAAGCAAGGCGAGATCTTTTTCATTGTAGCAGATCTTGAGAAAACTGCCTCCAACTAGTTACCCCCCCACCAGAAGTTACAGAGAGTAGTAGGTACAATTCCACAGGAGAGTAGATCCCACACACATAGGACATAATCTCAATTCTTAAGGTAATATACATAGCGCATACCACTGACTCGATAAATATTAATAAAATTCTATGTTTCTACAATATATTATACAATATTATATGTGTTATATTGCCTGTTACATGAACAGTAACGGCCTCCAATGGATAGTAATGTGTTCAGTGATGTGGTGCGGCAGAAGGAGGCCTTGGGTGGGAGCAGACTTCCTGGGTTCTAATCCCAGCTCTTCCACTTATTAGCTGTGTGATATCTGTCGAACCATCAAACCACCCTATGCAGCAGTCCAGTCCCTGAAATGGGGACATAAATAATACCAACCTCAAAGTGACCACTCGGTAAATATTAGATTTTATCTGTTTTAAAAGCCTCAGGAATAAAATAGATGCATGAAAAATCCAGGGTGTCAACTAGTCTGTGCCTTATCTTCACCACCTTGTATGGAATTATCTTGTCCTTCCTCATTGATGGCGAGTTTGGGTTATATGCAAAGAGAACGGTGCCTGGCAGAGCATGTGCCTGGTGTGCTATGGCCTGGTCCACTGTTTCTCCAATCTGCCTTCTGCCCAAATGGGAACTCCACTCTGGTCGCGAGGATCACCTCATTTCCCAGGGGCACTGAAGGCTCTGCCTTGAAAAGTCAGACATGCCGAACATTCATTCCTGCTGTGACATGCCCAGAGTTAAGGTTTTTGACCACTAACCAAAAGGTTGGAAGTTTGAGCCCACCCAGAGGTGCCTCTGAAGAAAAATCTGAGGAGGAACTTCAGAACAACCAGCCTTTGAAAACCCTTTGGTGCATAGTTTTACTCTGATGCACATGGGGCTGCCATGAGTCGGTGCTGACTCAACAGCAACTGTGCTTTGCTATCCTGTCTCAGAAGGACCGACACACAGTCTTAGGAAGTCGTCCCCACTAGGACAGAGGCCTCTAGCAGTGCTCAGGGATGGGCTTGTCCTCAACACACGGTTAGGAAGAGGTGATTTCCCCCCCCACCCCAGGAGATTTTATTCCTTAGAGAAGCTTTAGGTTAACAAAAAATGTTAGGTCCTTTTCCTGCTATGAATATTTTGTATTTGTTATGAGTGATGAATTGATATTGATATATTCTTATTAACTGAAGTTCATAATTCACATTAAGGTTCACTCTTTGTGTTGTATAGACCTCTGGGTTTAGACCACTGTTTACCATGATGCATCTACCATATGGTATCAGCCTCATTTCATTGCTCTAACAGTGACCTGGGCTCCACCTGTTCATCCCTCCCGGCTCTACCTGCTTCCCTGCTAATCTTTTCACTCACTGTAGAGTTGGTAGCTATGGGGACTGGCTAAGTAAAAAGTCAGCAACATGCATTTAAGGCTTCTTCAAGTCTTTGAAGCCCGGTAGCTCATTTCTTTTCATCACTGAATACTATTCCATTGACTAGATGTACCATAGTATGTTTCTCCATCCACCTATGAGGTGATTCTTTGGATGTACTACTTCTTCTGTGCAGCTAGAAGGAGGACACAGGGAACTGGGAAGGACAGGAAGAGAGCTTCTAGGTGCAGGACAGAGTCTAAGAGTTTAGTACCCACGAACCACATTGACATGACATTTGCTCTCATGGGGCCCCTGCACTTCCGATATGAAAAAAACATCTTTTCACTTCACCATAGAAGACATTCCAGTAGCCAACAAACCTCTGAAGACACGCTCACACTCATTAGTCATTAGAGATGTAAATCAAAACCACAATGAGCTAACCCTTACCCCAGCATTAACAGAAAAGTTTTTTAAAAAATCCCAAAACACAAAACAGAGACAGCATCTGCTAGTGAGGGTGTGGAGAGACACTCACACACTGCTGGCGGTGCTGTAAAATGGTACAGCCACAGTGGGAAGTGGTCGGCTGTTTCTTCAACGTGGTAGAAATAGACATACCATATGGCCCAGCAATCCCTCTACTTGGTACATAGCCTAAAGAAACAGAAGCCACAGCACGAATAGATACATGCACACCCGTGGTTGTCACCGCACTATTCACAATAGCAGCAAGATGGAAATGACCTAAATGCCATCGGGGGAAGAATTCAGTCTCTCCAATATTCAATGAACACAGAGCTAAAAGCTTCACATTCATTTAATCACTTATATTATTTTCCGGCCCATATTACAGATGAGGGAACTGTGGCTCTGAGGATCATTTGACCAAGGTCTGTAATTAGTATGTCTACGGTTCAAAGCTAGCCCAGTCTTTCTCCAAATCTATGTTTTTGTCCTTGCACCAAGATGCTTCCAGAATGCGATCTTCTTCCCTGTCTGCAGAATCTTGCAATCTGCAGTGGTGCGGTCTCACTTCTGTCAGGAGAGCTTCTGGGTTCGTTTTGAATTACAAAGCCCTTCCCTGAAGCAGATTATTGGAAGCAGGGTTCTTGTGAGTGACAAAACAGAACAAAACAAGATCAGAACACTTTCTGTGCCCTGGGCTGAACCGGCCATCTGTTCAGGACAGACCACCTGTGGTTAGGGCTTCCCCACCAGCAGCTGAAGATGTGCCTCTCCAGACTCTGCCCTTGTGGTCCAGGTTTCTTCACTTTGACAGTAGATGTGATCATTCCTGGCCCTACAGGGCTGCCATGAGCATTTAATGTGCTAAGACTCAACACATCTAACAAAGTAGCTGCCATATGGGTGGTGGTTTGCACAATGATTGTTGCTTGGTCCATTCCAGAGTTTTTCCTGAACCCCGTAGGGAGGAGAACAGAGAGCAGTCCTCCTTTATGAGGTATTTAATCACCAACATTATTTAGAATTGCAAGTGCATGGCAACAGTATAAAGCAAAACGACTTTTAATTGATTTTATCCTTATTTTAAAATTCTCTACAGACAAAGCAGCCCCTTGTTGCCTGTAGCAGGGATAAACGGCTCCCAAAGCCACTGCCCATGGCCACCACCATCCCTCAACCCCCACCCCAGAAACCATGGCCTAGCTCTCTTAACTTTCCCTTCAGAGAGAGATATAGTTAGCAGTGGTGTTCGCTTCTCTCCCTCGTCCTCAGAGTGGTCACCCAATTTCAAAAGCAATGAAAGCCCTCACAAATAAATAGAGGCCTGGCCACAGAAGGCCTCCCTGGAAAACTTTCCAGAGCAAAGGAAAAACATTTGGGTAACTTGAAACCAGGCGAGAACGTGCAGTTTAGGGAGACTGAAAGAGAGGGAGAAGGAGCCACCCCCAATGAGCAGGATTTGATCTAGGAACAAGAAGACCTTGTTAAGAATGTTTAGCTATCTAGTAAGAAACCACAAACATGATCAGGGCTGGTAAAAAGAACAGCTCAAAGGGACAAGCTGGGATTTGAAGCACAAGTTAGGAACTTCTAATTCTCATGGCCTGGATGAGGAAAGTAGAAGTTAGAACGGACACACATGGATTTTAAAATACATCCTTAGGAAGAGGGATCAATAGGACTTGGGCATCGATTGGATGTGGTGAGTGTTAGAGAGGGCATCAAGCACCTAGAGATCAGTCAGCTCCTGAAGGAGACAGAGGACATCTGAAGAAGAGAGACTCAAAGGCTGGGGGCAGAGGCTGGGCAGGGTGTGGGCTGTATCTGAGATGTCGAGCCAAATGCTGTACCTACTGAGTTACCAGAGTGTGGATGCTGAGAAGATGGTTGCACTTCCAGGCAGGGGCCCTGAAGAACCATCCCCACTGGATGGATGGATGGATGGATGGATGGATAGGATGGATGGATGGATGGATGGATGGATGGATGGATGGATGGATGGATGGATAGATTGATGGAAACTGAAACAGTGGGAAGTTTCAAGTTCCCCTGGGGAGGGTGCATAGAGTAGGAAGAGATGTCCACAGACTGAGGTCTGGGGGACTGCATGGCTTGATGGCCAAGCAGAAGGGATGAGAGAGGCAGTAAATGCAAACTGAGAAGGAGTAGTAGAGAAGTAGAAAGAACACCAAGAGAGGGTGATGCCTCAGGAGCCAAGAGAAGGAAAGAAGATGTCGAGGTTTGAATAAAAGGCCCTTCGGAGGTTGAAACAGGTGAAGATTGAAAAATGTCATCATTATTTATAGATAATGCAGGGCAACAGAGTTCTTAATTGGAACCCTGGTGGTGCAAGAGTTAAGCACTCAGCTGTTAACCGAAAAGTCAGCCGTTCCAACCCACCAACCACTCTGCAGGAAAGAGATGTGGCAGTGTGCTCCACGAAGATTGCAGCCTTGGAAACCCTATGTCCCCCAGAGTTGCTGTGAGTCGGAGTTACTCAGTGACAATGGGAAGTGAGGTGTACACATACATGCCAGGCAGCTGCCCTCATACATTCTCCCCCATCACCTAGCTTCAGAGTTCATGCCTTCGTTTATCATGATCTTCTTTACTTGTTTGTTTAGTTGTTCAGTGTCTGCTTCCCTCCCTAGGAATGTCAGCTCTGTTAGGGCGAGGAGTCTTTTGTAGAGAGATGAACCACCAGTACGTCACAGAACGCTTGGCACAAGTAATGACTCAAGAAATACCTGTTGAATACGAAGTGGATCAGACAGGAACAGAGAGTACAGACATGTGTGTCTGGGTAGGGAGAGAGTGAGTAGGAAATGGGGGTGTGGGTGGGTGGGGTGGCTCAAGCCAGGAACTAGTGAGGGTGGTAAGCATCCCTGATGGCTGCACAGCATGATTGATATAAGTGGTGTCAATGACTGAGCACACAGAAAGATGCTGAACTGGATGATGTGCTATCTACATGTGAACAACAACATTTTCAAAGGCAAAGAGGTAGCCCACACACAAGCACATGACAGCACGTATACACATATAATATATGCCTATCTGATTTGATGGCAGTGAGTTTTTTGCTTTGTTTTTATGCCCTGAATATTTAAGATACAATTATCTTTTTCTGGCTTTTAAACTAGAGAGAGGGAGAGAGAGAAATAGAGATATCACCCAGTTCAAATAATATCTAACCCACACTGGTAGTTACACATGCTCTTCTATTTGGCCACACTCTCCCAAAGCAAGCCCCGAGACAGGACACCTGTACAGGTGATTCATTGAGGAGGTGCTCCCAGGGAAGTAGATCAGGGTGGGGGGGGCGGGACAAAGAAGGGCTGGAGCCAAGCAGGTAGGATCTTAGGTGACATCCCTGACTCAGCCAGATCTCAGAGAGACATCTAGAGCGTAAATAAGACTTTCCCCATGAGCTAGTCCCCTTCTAGGGAAGATCGCAGGGCTTTCGTATCCCCATGTCAGAAATATTGGCCACCAATTGACACAAGGGGACATAGAGCATCAAGCACCCCAGATAACTTTGCAAGAAAACAATCCTTCAAAGAACGTGACACGGGCAAGCTTTTAGAAGCAAAGACCACAGCCACTGGGGGAATGGGCACACAGAACCAACAGAGTGATCCAAGGGTGCCTGGGCAGAGTGCCAACTATGTCTGCCACTTAATCAGGAGAGAGTTTTGTGTGGCTTAATCTACAAGAACCTACCAAACCAACAAGTCCTTTCCTGGGTGGCAGTGGAGAGGGCAGGTTGGGAAGACCAGTTCAATTTAAAGTGTCTGTAGGGAAAATAATCCTCTCCAGGACGGTGTCGAGTCTACTCAAGTGAACAGAAGCACTCATCATAGAAAACTATGAGGGTACAATTAGTGCAGCAACTAATGCAATCATCTCCAACTAGTTGTTTTACTTAGAGTGTCTAGAAATACCAAAAACCAAAAAACAAGAAATAGAAAGTTGGGTGACATTTATGAAATGTGTTTATAATCATCATAGTGTTGTGATATTAAGAAATGGTCAGAAATAAATCCATTCAAATAATATAAGACCAACCGATCCAGTATTTACTGAATACCAGCACTGAGTCCAGCTCAGTTGTCACAACAGTGAAAAGAATTGTCTCCCACACTAAAAGTGTACCAACAGGCTGGAGACCCGATAATGGTCCTGAGACAAAGAATGGATCCAATGGAGGCAGTGTAGTTTGATGGCTGAGACCTGAGCTGCACAGTCAGACTGTCTTGGCTTTACTCTCACCTTGCTGCTGACCCTCCTTCCCCCATCTGGGAAACAGAGATAATAATAAGACCTACTTCACAGGATTTCCAATGGTGATTAAATGAGATCATCCAGGAAAGCCCTTAGAGTAGTGCCCAATGCATTCAGGAAGCACTCTGTCCTGATTAGTCTCATTGCTGCTGATGTTAATGGAGGTGAGGCATAGGAAAGACCAATCCCTACCTGGCTTGCCTCCTATCCTGCTCTACTCAGGAAGAATCAAAGACATTTATTCCTGTCTCTGAGGGTCACAAGAGCCCTGGTGATGCTGTAGGTTAGATGTTGGGCTGTTAACCACAAGGTTGACCATTCAAATTCATCAGTAGCTCCGTGGAAGAAAGATGAGGCTCTCTGCTACTAACAGTCTTGTCAACACAATGGCTATTATGAGTCAGAATTGACTAGCCAACAGTGGATCTGTTTTTTTGTTTGGTAGGAAGGTTACGTGAGGGCAGTGGTGGTTCAGTAGCAGAATTCATACCTTGCATGCAGGAGACTCGGGTTTGTTTCTGGTCAATGTACTTCACTCCCAGTCACCACTAATCTGCCAGTGAAGCTTGTATGATGCTATCATGCTGAGCAAGATTCATGGGCGTTTCTAGATTAAGACAAAGTAGGAAGAAAGACCTGGCAAACTACTTAAGAAAAACCAGCCAATGAAAACCCTTTAGATCACAGCAGTCCAAACTAAATAATCATGAGCATGACCCAGAAGCAGGCAGTATTTCCTGTCATTGTGTATGGGTCACCTTGAGTCCAACTCAAAAGCAGCTAACTACAACACAAGGGTCACACTAAAAATCAAGAGACATCTCTCCTTGATTTTTTTGGCCCAAGGTGTAACCAAATTAAGCCTGGGCCAGAATTGGAGGGCTCATAATGTGTTCTCCTAAGCTTGCCAGGACCCAAGGCAGCAGCTTGCAGTCCCAAGAGCCTTTCAGATTCACAGCACGCACATGCTCAGACTCTTTAAGAGATCAGGTCAGCAAAGGCTGACTGGGCAAGCCATCAGCATCTTTCTGTCCCTATTGACTGCTCCCTGCACAGCATCTGTAAGCCAGTGCAGTTTTCTGACCAGCATGCTGAGTGTGGCGCCTAAGCTCAACCAATATTTTCCCAAGGTGGTACATTGCCACCCTGCCTCCCCACACACAGCTGTGTGACCTTGGACCAGTGATTTCAACTTCTAAAGACTCAATGCCCTTGTCTGAAAAGCAATCCCCAGCCTTGACTGCACATTAAATTCCCTGGGGGAGCTTTTAAAACTCCAAATGTCAAATTTCATCCACACTATTAAAATCAGAGTTAGCTATGAAAGGACACATGGCTGTAAGAGGAAGAGACCGTTTCTGACTAGCCACAGAAAACAGGTAGCTGTGATTTACATGCAGGGCACCATAAAAGGTGTCTGTCGTAGTATGCCACTCAGAGTTTCTAACCAAGAGGAAAACCATTGTCCACAAGCTGATTCTGAGCCACAGGAATCCGGTGTGTGTCAGATTTGAGCTGTGCTCCACGAGGTTTTCAGTGGCTAATTTTTTAGAACTAGATTACCAGAATTTTCTTACTAAGCATCTGTGGGTGAACTATAAGGGCTGACCTTTTGGTTGGCAACTGAATTTGCCAGACTCTAGGAGCTTTCTCCCTTGGATACACAAAGCATTGGGGTTTGGAAGCTTTGTTACTGCCATAGGAAATGTCTGTCCAAACGCTTCAACTTGGTGACTATCAAGGGTTAATCTCACACTTCTGTTTCTCCAGTTCTTTTAATCACCTTGACCCTGAATCACCTTGTTCTTGGAGAGAGTAAATGGTCAGGCCCTGAAAGTTCTCCTTTTTGAACAATAAATTGATTAAGTCCCCCCACCCCACCCCCATTATCTGTGAATTTTTCTTGTTATTTATTTTCTTCCCAAAGTTAAAAATCTGTTCTTGGCCCCTGCTTGAGCCCTCCCTCAACACGAGAACATTTCGTTCTAACAATCTGGCATTCTGTGATGTTCACCTTCCCGACACAATCACTGAAGACAAATGGGTGCATAAGCAAATGTGGCGAAGAAAGCTGATGGTGCCCAGCTATCAAAATATATAGCATCTGGGGTCTTAAAGGTTCGAAGTTAAACAAGCAGCCATCTAGCAGGGAAGCAAATAAGCCCACATGGAAGAAGCACACCAGCCTGTGTGATCCTGCAATATAGACCAAATCAGGTAACAGGCATCAGAAGACCAGAAACAAATAAACAAACAAATAAAACATATTTTTGAGAACAAGGGGTTTTGGAGCAGAGACCCCAAACCCATCTGTAGTCAATAGGACATCCCCTCATGGAAGAGTCACAAGGAAGAGATGAATCAACCAGGACACAGTTTAGCACTGATGAAACACAATATTCCTCTGGTTCTTTGAGGCTTTCTCACCCTCTACTATCATTACCCAAGTCCTGCCTTTTAGTTCTGGCTAGAATGGAGCATGTACATTGGTACAGATAAGAGCTCATGCCACACGGAATCCAGGTCAGATAAACCCCTTGGGAAATGAAATAGAAGTAGTGTAGCGATAGCAGAATTTTAGGGGGAAGGTGGGCAGAGGAGGGGAGGAAGGGGAACTGATTGCAATGTTTGACACATAACCCACCCCACCACAAGGAGGCAAACAACAGAAACATGGGTGAAGGGAGATGGGGGTAGTGTAAGATACGTTAACAATCCATCAAGGGGTCATGAGGCTGGGAGAGGGAAAAGGAAGGGAAAAAGAGGAGCTGATACCAAGGGCTTAAATAGAAAGTAAATGTTTAGAAAATGATGATGGCAACATATTTATGGTTGGATGAATTGTTGTAAGAGCTGTAAGAGCCCTAATAAAATGACCTTTAACAATAAGAATAATAAATAAAAGTCTGTCCTTTCTTGAAAACTACCTGACTTCTTTATTCAAGTGTTTTGTATCTATACTCTTCCCTCTATTTACTTTATAATAGGTTTTACTGTGGAGTGATATCTCTGGCTCCCTATTTTCCGTCTTGTAAGCTTGTTTTACTTTGAGTACTACTTTAAATGGGTTGACTTCTGGGTAATGGTGTCTTCTCTGGTGATCTGAAGTTGATGCCTGCAGTTGTTGTTGTGCTTGACCCAAGGACTCCCTTCAGTATTTTGTTAGGTTAATCTTGTTTTTGAAAATCCCTTTTATTTTTCCTTAGCTGGACATGCCCTTCATTCATTTTGCTGGCTATAAAATTCTTAGTTGGCTTTTTTTTTCTTTCAAAATTTTATATATTTCATCCTATTACCTTCTTGCCCTCATGGTTTCTACTTAAGAATCAGAGGTGGGTCTTATTGGTTCCTCCTTAACAGGTAATGCTTCTGTTTCTCATGTTCCTTTTAGCATTTTCTCTCTTGTTTTAGCTACTGAAAATTTTGATTATGATATGACATGATGATTTTCTTTTGGGGTTCTTTCAATTTCTTGAATGTTGATTTTCTCCTCTTTCATAATGTTAGGGAAATATTCTTCCAATGGCTCTTGGACTATTTTATTTTTGACTTTTTTGTTTGTTTTTCCTGTTCTGGTATTCCTATAGAGCATATGCTATTACTCTTGACAGTGTCCCACATAATTCTTTGATTTTCTTTGGCTACCTTTGTTCTTTTTCTAGATTGTTCTTCTCATGGATTGGTATTGAGCAATTGGTCTTCAAGCTCACTAAGTTACCTTCTACTGATTCACTTCTATTGCTTTGCTCTTTCAAAGTGGTATCTGTTTCTAATATCTTAGTTTTAATCTTCTGAATTTCTATTTGGTGTTCAAGATCCATCTATGGACTCTCTGTACCCTCCTTTGCCCATTGGTGAGTTCAGCTTACTTATCACCCTTTTCTCAGAGATCCAAGGCTCTAAGTCTCTCCTCCACATGCTCTTTCTGATATCTCAATTGTAAAAATTACAATCAGTGAGTCTGTGTAGGTTACATCTTACTGAAAGCTTCTAAAAGTGGGGAAAGGGATTGGAAAGAGGCACAAGGAAACATGTACGAGATGAAATATTTATGTCTTGATTGTAATGGTGGCTATACGTGTGTAGACATTTGTCAAAATTCATTTAATTGTATAGGCACAGTCCCCAGATTATGAAGAAGCTTCACTCCTAACGTGGTCTTTAAGTTAAATTTGTTGTAAGTTGGGACAGTGAGGTATGTATGGTTTGTACCTAATATCAGTTAGCCAATATTTGCCTTACTATATAGAATATGCTGTGCCTTTGTAAGCATTAATTTAACAAATATTAAAGAAGCATGCCCATATATATTAAAACTTCTTTAACAACAACAATAATATATAAATAATAATAATGCTTTGCATGCAGAGTAGCTGCTGTTTATTATTACAAGAACTATTCAAGTACCTTGAAGTTTTATTACACTCGGTTTTACTGGGGTTGGTTCATAACTGTGGGTTGAACTTAAACCAGACATCCATATCACAGACTGCCTGTATTTAAAACAAGATTAATTTAATCATAAGTACATTATACCTCAATTGAAACAAAATTTTCAGTGACTTGATGTTATGTCATCTCCCTGAGATGTGCTAGGAGAATCATAAGTACATTATACCTCAATTGAAACAAAATTTTCAGTGACTTGATGTTATGTCATCTCCCTGAGATGTGCTAGGAGAAAGAGTTATGTGGTTTTGGTTTACTTTACTCCTTTTATTTTCTCTCCTTATCTCTCATTTTCCTTTCTTTAATCTTCTCTTTTTACTTCATCCCTCACTACTTCCCTCCATCTCTCTTAAGGCTTTTATCCTTTGGGTCTTCCTCTCTCACTCCCAAAAGCTTGCCATCTCTCTTTCCAAGTGAAGCCTAGGTGACAGCCCCTACACTACAATAATTCCCAGTAATTACATTAAAAATTAGTGGAAATCATTGGGTTTCTGTTGAAATATATTCTCAGCCCATTTCAGAGGGGCTGACATTCTGTAAAGCAGTTCTGTTACCCACAGAGAAGAAAACGGACAAATCTGTAAGGCTCTTCAGTTGGGCCCCTCTGAGGCTTCAGCATGCCAACTAGAAAGTAGACACATATTACTGAAGGGAAAAAAAAGGAGAAGCACCTTTCCAAGATGGGTTTGCCCTTGGAAAGCAGGGGGGTAATTTGTCTCTGTCCAAGAAAAAA
>NW_022111357.1:1375396-1377718 GCF_000313985.2 Echinops telfairi | reverse complement strand
TGGATGACAAATGAATAAAGAGGTTAACAGGGCAGGGAGGTAGCAGGAAAGAGGAAAGCATATGAAATGGGCATTGCTCCCTCCCTTGAGATTGCAGGAAGCCCATGGCAGACGGAATGTCCATCTGCTATACCTCATCACTAGTGGGCTCACAGGAAGGGGAATGGACAATGATGACCCAACTGCCCTTTGCTCAGAAGTCACACTAGGAAGTGAATTACGGGCCACCTGTGTGAGAGTTAACCACATCGCAGTCGTAAGTTAGGGCCCTCTTGGACAAGACCCTCATAGCAACAGAAAATATATAGCCTCTTGGCCAAGGGACATAGTAGTTTAGCTCAGCCAAGCGCAACACAGCCACATGGGCAGTGGATAGGAGCTGGGGATGCCAGCTGCTGTCAAAGTCCTATTTTCTGGCAGCTAAAAGAGCTAATCTTGGAGAATTGAGTGCTTACACTTTTTTTCCCCCAAAAAAGAGTTAGGCCCCAGATGGTAAGGCTTATAATTCAATAGCAAACAAAATGAAGAGATATGGATAGAATGAAGGTAGAATCTGGCCTGAGAGAAGGAAGGAAGGAAGGAAGGAAGGAAGGAAGGAAGGAAGGAAGGAAGGAAGGAAGGGAAAATGTGATAATTCTAGTCATCTAGTTCGTAGAAAATGGAAGAGGAGTGAGACGGTCACTGTTCCTAATTTATTTAGCTCTAGGTGGAGATGGAGGAAAAGCTGCATCCAGGTTTGGCAGTTCCTCAGAAGTATAAAACATGGACTTCTACTCCTAGGAATATATACCCCAAAGAACTGAAAGAAATATTTCAATAAATGTACATCAATTTTCAGTGTAGCATTCTTCATAATAGGTGAAAACAGCACATGCCCATTAAGAGACAATAGATACAACAAAATGTACTATATATGTACAATGGAATACCATCCCACCATAAAAAGGAATGAAGTTTTAGCACATGCTACAAAATACATGAACAAAATCCAACAACAGTTGCAGCAGTACGCTGATAGGGAGCTGCCAAGGGCTCAGGCTGGATTCTGAAGAAGACCTGGAACAAGGGATATCATTGCTGATGTCAGATGGATCTTGACTCAAAGTAGAGAATACCAGAAAAATGTTCCCTTGTGTTTCATTGACTATGCAAAGGCATTTGACTATGTGGACCATAACAAACTATGGATGACCTTGAGAAGCACGGGGTTTCCAGGAGACTTCACTGTGCTCATGCAGAACTTGTACATGGATCAAGAGGCAGGCACAGAGAATACTGCATGACTTAAGATCAGGAAGGTGCCTGTCAGGGTTGTATCCTTTGCCAAACTTATTCAATCTATATGCTGAGCAAATCATCAAAGAATCTGGATTATAGAAGAGTGTATCATGAGAATTGGAGGAAGGCTTATTAACCTACAATATGCAGACAATACAACCTTGCTTGGTGAAAGAGAGGAGGACTTGAAGCGCTTTCTGATGAAGATCAAAGATTGCAATCTTCAATGTGGATTACAAGTCAGTATAAGGAAATCCAAAAATTTGAATACAATTCAAAATCCTCACAACTGGACCAATAGATAACATCATGACAAGTGGAGAATAGGTGAAGTTGTCAAGGATTTCATCTTACTTGGATCCACAATCAATGCTCATGGAAGCAATTAAGAGATCAAAAGATGTATTGCGTAAAACATCTTTTGATCTCTTGAGTGCTGCTTCCATGAGCATTGATTGTGGATCAAAGCCAGATGAAAGCCATGACAACTTCAACTTTTGCTCCATTTGTCATGATATTACCACTAGATCCAGTTATGAGGATTTGGTCTTCTTTACTTTGAGTTGAAGTCCACACTGGAGGTTACAATCCTTGATCTTCATCAGCACATGCTTTAAGTCCTCCTCACTTTCAACAATAGAGGTTGTGTCATCTGCATATCATTGTTGTTAAAAGTCTTCCTCCAATCCTGATTACACACTCTTCCTCATATAATCCAGTTTATCTGATGATTTGCTCAGCATATAGATTGAACAAGCATGGTAAGAGGATATAACCCTGATGGACACCGTTCCTGATTTTATGCCACGCATTATTCTCTTGTTCTGTTTTTACAACTGCCATCTCACTGTTCTTGCAAAAATATGCTTTTTTCTCTATTTTTTACAGATCTTTTCATTGTTTTTAGTAGGGTTGGCCAACTAACTAATCTATTTGCAGAATGTTGCTTGGTTTTGCTCTGTCTTGTTTTTTGTGCATGTTATTATCTCCGCAGGTCTGTCTAAATAAGATAGGCTGGATGAGCAATCTGGAGGAGAAAACAAC
>NW_022111357.1:1337703-1371272 GCF_000313985.2 Echinops telfairi | reverse complement strand
TCTTTATATCACAGTAAATCTTGACTCTTGTTAACCATAAAAAACATGCCAAGTCCATTAGCTAAATGTATATATACATACGTATTTATTACAGTTATTAGCTTATTCTATGACAATCCAGTAGATATGACGATATGTTCTCAGCAATTCAACTTATATAGATTTTTCCAGGCTAAGATAGAAGACTAACTGATGGTAGTGGGTAGAGTATGGATGTTTTAAACTGCCAATTAGAGTCTTCCCATATTAGAGCCTTCCCAAAGCAGCTCTGTGGTCTAGTGGTTATGAGTTGGGCTGCTATCCACAAAATCCAAAGTTCAAAACCACCAGCATCTCTGAGGAAGAAAGAAGGATTTTCAACTCCCAAAAATAGTCACAGTCTCGGAAACTAACAAGGGCAACTTTATCCTTTTCTTATAAGATTGCTATGTGTTAACATCCACTGAATGGCAGTGAGTTTGAATGATGATAGAAACAAATGAATATTGAGTACACAACATGTTGTCTAGCCTTTAAATGTAGAAGTACATCAGCTACTAGGGAGTTTGTTCTTTCTGGTAATTTGGAAAAGTTGATGAAATTTGGGCTGTTTTTCCACTTTGCACAATAGCTTTTCAGCCCTGGCAGGACATTTCTCCTGGGTGCAGCGTTTTGTTGTTGTAGTAAAATATGAACCACATGAAATTGTCTTTATGTCCATTTTCAAATTTGTTGTTTGATCTCATGTTTGGTAAAGTGGAGGGACAATGAAGAAGAGCAAGGCCCTCAGCATGATGGATGGACACAGTGGCTGCATCAATGGGTTCAGG
Source organism: Echinops telfairi (assembly GCF_000313985.2). Taxonomy (NCBI): domain Eukaryota; kingdom Metazoa; phylum Chordata; class Mammalia; order Afrosoricida; family Tenrecidae; genus Echinops; species Echinops telfairi. The sequence continues at coordinate 1,370,463 of NW_022111357.1, read as the reverse complement.
CATGGGAACAACTGTGAGGCTGGTGCAGGGCTTCGTTCTGTTGTGTATAGGGTTGCTGTGGGCTGGAGCCAATTCAATGGCACCTAACAACAACAACAACAGCAATGAATTGATAAGTTAGGAAAAATATTCAGAAGGTACAAAAGAAATAAAATTTGGAACAAACCCATGCCCTGAAGCCAATTTTGAAGTTAAGGAAATATTTGTCAAATAAAGTGACTTTGTGCCTCATCTGTGTGATCTCACAATATAAGAATTTCCCACAATTGATGAAAAACACTATCACATAACTCCAGAAAATCAAATGAATACCAAATAGGGCAAATATACACTTAGTTGCATCTTCGTGAGAATATAGAACACCAATGACAAAGAGAATTTTTCACAAACAGAAAGAAAAGTTAAGACAAGACTCACAGAAGACGTCACAGGCACCACTGGAAGACAAAAGACATAAATAACACCTTCATTGTGTTGGAGAGAAAATAATTGGCAACCTCGATTTTTAGCCATCAAAAATATCCCTCAAGAACATAAATAAATTATTCTATTTTCAAACATTGTATATAGCTCAAGAGACAATCAAGGGAATACTGCACAATTTAAAATTGGAAAGGTGTCCATCAGGTTGTGTCCTAACATCATACATATTCCATCTGTCTGCTGAGAAATAATCAGAAAAGCTGGATTATATGAAAAAGAATGAGGCCTCATGACTGGAAGAAGGCTTATTAACAATCTGCTATATGCAGATGACACAACCTTGCTTACTGAAAGTGAAGAGGACTTGAAGCACTTGCTGATGAAAACCAAAGACCGCAATCTCCAGTATAGATTACAATTCAATGTAAAGAAAACCAAAATCCTCAGAACTGGACCAATAGATAACATCATGACAAATGGAGCAAAGGTTGAAGTTGTCAAGGATTTCATCTGGCTATGATCCACAATCAATGCTCATGGAAGCATTAGTCAAGAGATCAAATGATGCATTGTATTATTTGCATTATATGCATTGCATTTAAAGACCTCTTTAAACATGTTGGAAAGCAAGCATATTACTTTGAGGACTAAAGTGGGCCTGACCCAAGCCATAGTATTTTCAATTGCCTCATATGCATGTAAAAGTGGGACTTTTAATAAAGAAGACCAATAAAAATTGATGCATTTGAACTATGGTGTTGGCGAAGAATATTGAAAGTACTGCCAAAAGAACAAACATCTGTCTTGTAAGAAATACAGCCAGAGCACTTCTTAGAAGCAAAAATGGAGAGGCTTCATCTCACTTACTTTGGACATGTTATCAGGAGAGACCAGTACTGGGAGGAGGACATCATGCTTAGTAAAATGGAGGGGAAGAGAAAAAGAAGAAGGCACTGGATAAGATGGATTGAGGATGGCACAAGACCCGGTGGTGTTTCATTCTGTTGCACACAGGTTCACCATGAGTCAAAACCAACTCAAAGGCCCCTAACAACAATAACAACATTTTTCAAACCTATAAAAACAGGTATTTTTTACCAGTAGACCTATGTTAAAAGATATTCAGTCAGAAAATAATAAATTAAAAAACCACAACTAGTCGAGTTCCTAGACTTCACAAGCACCAATTAATATGTCAGGATACCCTTTAAGAATAAGAGAATTTCATTATAAAATATTCAATTCAACAGAAGGAAAAATTATTTTAAACACAAATGTACCTAATGATGGAGGGTCAAAGTATGTATAACAACAACAACAGCAGCAGCAACAAAAAATAACAACAGACCGACCCACAATTAGAAATATGAAAATCCATAATCAAAGTAGGAGATTTCAGTTCATTTTCATCAGTAAATGATTGATCAAACAGAGTAAAGATATAAGAGATTTGGGCAACATAGTTGCATGATTTCATGGATTTATACAAAGCACTACATCTAGCAATGATACAACCCATAGTCTATTACAAAAATTGATCAAACCCTACACCTTATAATAAATCCCAACAAATTTAACTGATTTAACTATTTGCCAAGCATAATGCGGTTAAGTTAAAGCTAATAAAAAAGTAACAAAACTCAGAGATTTGAGGATGAAGCAATGTAGTTATAAATAAATCATGAGTAAAAGGATAAACCATAATGGAAAAACAAAATATTTAGAACCAAATGTTATAAAAATAGAATATATCAAAAAATGTATGATGCAGATAATGTGGTACTTACAGGAATATGTACAACATAAAACACTCATATTAAGGGGGAAAGGGCTTAGAAATCAATAGGCCAGTCATCCCATTTAAGAAATTTAAGAAAAGAGCAGTATACTAAACCTAAGTAAATTAGAATGGAGAAAATAATAATAATTAGCACAGGAATTAAGTTAGAAAACAAATAAACAATATAAAGAACCACATAGTTAACAATTGGTTCTTTAAAGAACTAGTGACATTGATTAAATCCTGAAAAGACTACTCAACAGGAAAAAATATATATAGCAAAATAGCATGACAATGAACCGGAGACATAACCACAAATGCCATGGAGATTAAAACAGATGGACAATAAAATAAATAAAATGGACATGCTATAACTTAGCTAGATTGACCCAAGGCAAAAGTTAAGACCTGAATATCTGAACTATTGAAGAAATGGAATCAGAGGTTACAGACCTTCAGGAAGGAAATAATTTCAGCCTTACATAATTCTTCTTCAGAAATGATACAGAGGAAATATTCTACAGTCCACTTTACAAGTCCAGCATAACCTTGATACAAAAGCCTGACAAGGACTGTATGAAATATAGAAGTTACAGTCCAGAAAACTCTAAATAAAATACTATGAAAATGAATCTAGAAATGTATTAAAAGAAGTACCATGTCAAGTTAGAGATATTCTAGGAAAGCAAGATTAATTCAACACTGGAGAATCAGTTTACTAGACATCAACAAATTAAAGGAAGAAAAAAAAAAGAATGCCTTCCCAATAAATGCAGAAAATGTCATTTATAAAAATTCCATTTATAATTTAAAATATTATGTTAAGGCACTTTTTACAGGCACTTCCTTACTCTGCTAAAGGATATCAAACATATAAGGAATATCGTTCTCAAGGGAGACAGTGAACAAGAAAGGCAAACTCTAACACTTTCAGAAAACCGTGCAAGAGACAATTTTATAACTTTGTCTTAAGGAAGGATGTCTTTGAAATGGCACAAGACATTTCATGAAAAAGGAAAGACTGATAAATTTTATCACTTTAAAATTAAGAACTTCTGTTTATGTCAAAGGCACAAAAAGAGTGAGATAATGCTATAAATTTGGGGAGGGCATTTGCAACATTTAAAGATGATTAGTCTGCAGCATAAAGAAATTCTAGACATCAAAACTTTAAATACAAACTACATATTTTTAAAATAAATGAGCAAAATATCTGAAGAAGCACCTTGACAAAAAGAAAATCCAAAAAGCCAGCAAGCATATGAAAAGACGCTGAACCTCTTTTGTATCAAATTTATACAAATTAAAACCAAATGAGATACAGCTACACGCTCACAAGATTAGTCAAATAGCTAACAATTTTCAACAGGTTCTGCAGCAATGATAACAACTATACACCACAGCTGGGTATAGAAATTGCTTAAACATTGGCATTATTCGAGTAATGTTAAAGATGTTCATAACCTGTGGTCCAGTAATTCTCCAAGTATTGCCCATGTAAACTCATATATAGGCTCATCAGAAGATTTGATCAAGTATGCTCACAGCAGCATTGTTTATAACTGAACAACAGTGAAAATCAGTATTTATTAACAATCAAATAGATACATAAGCTGCAATATTACTAAGGCATATTACAGTTCAGCACAATGAAAAAAAATTCAGTTACCTGCAACATAAATTAATCTAGGCACAAAACATGTCAGAGCCAGTTGGCGTAGGAAGGACCACTCAGAAGAGACCCCAATCACAGTGCTAGAATTGAGTATCAGCACCCCCTAAAGTGTCAGCTGTAATCCTTTCAAGAAGTAGGGTAGCAAAGGACCTGAAGAACTATCACAGCAACACTCAAGCGGCTCAAGAGAGCAGCAACTTAATAATTGATAAAGAAATATTTCAGCTGCTTACAAACCAGTTCAACCTTGTGTGCATGTTATAATTACCAGCAGAAGAATTAATCCCCAACCAAACTCATTGCCTTTGAGTCGACTCCAACTCATAGTGAACCTATAGGACAAGGTAGAACTGCCCCCATAAGATGTCCAAGGCTGTACTATTTATGGAAAGGAGCCCTAGTGGTGCTGTCCAGTAAGCACTGGACAGCTTGTAGCAAGGTAGAAGTTTCAAACCCACCAGCTGCTCCGTAAGAGAAAGATGAGGCTTAAGATGAGGTTCTCTGCTCCCTTAATTCACAGGGTCTCTATGAGTTGGAACACAATCAATGGCAATGAGAAGTCTGGGTTTTTTAATTTTTTACAGAAAGGAACCCTGGTGCTGCAATAGTTAAGTACTTGATTGCTAAAGGAAAGGCCCACGTTTCAAACCCAACAGCCACTCCACAGCAGAAGGACTGTGCAATTTGCTTATGTTCAGATTTACAGCCTTGAAAACCTTTAGCACAGTCGTTGCTATGAGTCCAATGGACTCCGTGACTGTGAGTTTGATTTGGATTTTAATCCTTAAGGAAGCAGAGCACCACATCTTTCTCCCGAGGAGTGATTGGTGGGTTGGAATGGCAGAATTTTAGGTTAGCAGCTGAGTGCTTAACTATTGTGCCACCAAAGCTCCAGAAGAATTCAAATAGTGTGATTCCCCTACTATGGTATTGCACAAGCATGCACAATTAAACAATATGTATTGTGTAGAAATATAAATATGGGGGAAAGGTAGAACTTTCCAGAAAATATGGTTATCCATTTCTGATAACCAGGAGATGGATTAGTATGGAGAAAAGACTACTAGGGGCTTCAAAGTCATAGTTTAAACACACTAGACATTTCTTAAATTGGCAGGTGAATACATCGGTATTGGTTTTATTGTTATTCTTTATACTTTTACACACACGTATAAGTGTGCCTTTGTATGTAGTGACGATGTCCTTTAAATGATTTTTAAAGGTCATAAAAGCTCATAAGAAACTCTCATATCAACTTGTTATGGTTCCTATATTTTCTAGTTGCTTGGCAAAGATGATCTCCTCAATTGTAAGTGGTGGAGCTCTTAAACCCACTTTAAAAACCTTAAGAGTTTCTCTCCAAATTTGCACTTGAAACATACATGCCAGCATCAGTCCAATATGGTACAGGCTCCACATTGCCTTCTGCTCAAGCTCCTTTAGTTAATATATTCAGCATCATAGTCTCTCTCTCTCATCTCCTGGAATATTCTCAAACTTTGAAATCTTTAAAATGAGGACATGGAGCAAATTACTACATTCTACTTCCCTTGCCTAGATTTCACTGGCGGTGCTACTGTCACCATGTTCAGTTTTCTGCTATTCTCTTCAGCTATGTGATGTCTCAATCCCCCTCATCGAGATTTGCTGACATTCAGGGAAAATTTCTAAAAATATATTAAGTTTGCATTGAGTGTCAAGGGAGGAGAGGGTTGCACACATGTGAAAATCTTCACATTTGTACTTCAAAAGAAGGACAACTTGCCATGTGGCATGACTATTAGGGGTTGTTCACAGTTAATGGAAAATGTGAGTGTGGAATTTTGAAGTACAAATGTGAACTGTATGTTGCAAAGCTAAAGTGCAAGATCAAGTCATTTAGCTAGAGGAGCCTTGTCACCCAGACAATATCACCATCCCAACATGCCACCAGGCAATAGAAATGTATGCTCCTGAAATGAAAGAAACTTTACTTCCTTGAGTGCCAGCTGAAAGGACCAATGATGGGTAGCCTGTGACTGAGCACAGGGACCTCTCCTCTCTGGACTGAAACTTAGGTCGAAGGGAAACCAAGTAGCTTATGCAAACAAGTCTGTATCTGCAAATCTGGAGATTTGCCAAAGGCTTGGAGGTATCCACTGAGAATACCAACGGTCTGATATACTGAATCTTGATTGATGAAGTTTTCAAACATCTCCTTCTATTGAAATTAAATCAGCTCAGTTTTATCAGGGCTTCTCTGATCTTAAGATATCTTGAGTATCTAATGCTAAGTCTGAAAGTTCAAGGAATGACTGAACAGACTCACTTTGGTGATGAACTCAACAGAGAATATGTGTTTAAAAAGCTGCTTTTGACCAGGATGGTTATGGAGAATAAGTTAATAGATAGGTAACTAGATAAATGAATAATTAGACAGACAAACAAAAGAAATGCTGCTTTTCTCCCCAGACCCCCATCATCTCTTCTATTATTTATCAATCAAGCGAACGAGTACTCATTTTGTGAAACGTGACCCTGAGCCCCAATTCAAGTGTCCATGGTTGCTCACAGAGTTCCCCAAGATTCCTGAGATTCCAAAGGGCATAAGCAACTTCTCTATGATACTAATTGTCTGGTTTCTCCCTGGCTCCATTCCCTGAATCTGGGGGAATGCACAGTGATATGGGAAGCCCCACTGTTCCTCTTTTTCTGCAAGAATCCCAACTGTACCTAGGATTCTGTAATGAATTGCCCTCTGCTTAGCAAGATGGCAGGAGTCACAGCAACCTCTCATGGCTTCCATCATGTTGCTTCCACAGCCCTGGCTCCTGGCTCCCCACCCCATGTTTCTATAGGTGACCCTCTTAGAGGGGCTACCTCTGGAGTGTGTTATTCAATCATGTCTCACTTCAACCATTGTCTCCATCTAATTACATTAGTAACCCTTTACTTAGACCCATAGGAGCATTTCTGATTATACTCCATGATCTATAACTGTGGACAGTTTCTTTCATCAAGTTCAAGGATTTCTCAAAAAAAAACTGAGCAAGACCTGACCTATTACTTTTCATCTGTCACTGTCATTGAGCTGATGTGGACTCACAGGGACCCTGTAGGGCAAAGTAAAACTGCCCCTGTGAGTTCCCGGGACTGACTGTAGTTCTCTATAGGAGTAGAAAGCCCCATCTTTCTCCCATGGTGGGAGAACTGGTGGTTTTGAACTGCTGACTTTGCAGATTGCAGCCCAACATGAAACCACTACGCTGCCACCAGGGCTCCTTTATTTTTCAACAGAGCTTCACATTTTCCACATAGGCATTGAATTCTAAAATGCCCTTTAAACTTTCTCGGCATGCATTTTCCTCTACTCTTGTTTTTCCTGTTGCCTTTGTGTGGAGTCGATTATAACTGAGCACAACAGCAGAAGGTCAGGCCAAACTTAGCATGGCTGTGTAACTCCAACATGCTTCCAGTGTTCAGCCCAAGGTCTAAGTGAGTAAATACCATTGCTTAGCATGAGGTGTTTCCGTGTCACCTTGAACGCGTTTTTTTCTGACTTAAGAACACAGTGCTGACGGTAAGTCCTCAGTTTCTGCACTGACACAAGATCCAGATGCTATTAGGGCCGCCCTCTCCTGCTCCATCCTTTCTAGCATCAGGCCTCTTTGAACACCACCATTTACCAAGCTGGGAGACTCGAGGTGGGTCTTTCTGTTGCAACAAGACAGGTTGAAGTTGGCATCTTTCCTTCTTAATATTTTCTGATGCATTAAATGTTAGAACACAGGCACTACTAATATCAGCACAATAGTTCCCTGTAATATCTTGGCAGAAGCTCATAATGTTCTCAGTTAATTTTAATAGGAGGGCTTTAATAATTGGAATATAATTTTGATCAGTAAACTTGCTGTTCAGAAATTTTGGTGGCATCATTATTCTGGATAACTGATCTCAATAATCGATAATACACAGATAATATTATATAATTGTTGATTATATTATATTTGGTACATTAAATTAATCTGGATAATCAATAATGCATTGATCTGTATTGGAAGATACTCTGGACATGTTGGCAGGAGAGACCAGTCCCTAGAGAAGGACATCGTGTTTGGTAAGTGGAGGGGCAGGGAAAGAGAGGAAGACCCTCAGTGAGGTAGGGTGACACAGTGGCTGCATCAAAGGGCTTGGGCACAGGAACAGTGGTGAGGCTAGCACAAGGCCGTGCGGTGTTTCATTCTGTTGTCCACAGAGTCGCTATGGGTGGGAACTGACTTGATGGCACCTTACAACAACAGCATTATTCTGGGTGGCTGCAGGTTTTCCTGTAAATGTCATGCTACAATAATCATTTGGGGGGTGGGGATAATAATCATTTGGGGGTATGCTTAAAATTCTCACACCTTTTAAAATTACTCACATAAAAATGTCACTGAAGCCGCTCCTTCTATATTGTGGTAAATATACAGGCAACAAGACATTATCCTTTCAACATTCGTCACGTGTATCGTCATTCTTGTAGAGTGGTTGTGCTTGGGCCCCTGTGAGCATCATTGATGCAACAGAGCCTGGAAGTTCCATTGGCTTAGATAGAATCCCATGACTTACACTATGAGGATGGCACAAGGCCGTGCGGTGTTTCATTCTGTGTCCAGAGTCGCTATGGGTTGGAACTGACTTACACAACCCATAGCTTACAGTCATGTGATTACAACTTACACTAACTACTTACATTAAGTAGTTCTAGAATTCTATGCTTTTAATGCTCTGACTTCATTTTTTTTTTTTTTTTAGATTTTTCTGGTTCTTATATTGTGCTTCCTTCTTACTGATGCTTGGTATAAGAACATTAATAACCCTTATACAATACATTGTCAATCTCTTATAACTGGCTAGGAGGATTTGACAAACAACTCAGATTTTTGGAACTTTAGGTATCAGTAAAGAGTTCTGAAAAGCAGTCTAAAATTTTCTCTGATACCCAAAAGATGTGACCTGATCATATTTCAAGGTCTTAGGGTATATCTCTTTTGGCTTTACCTCTTCAGACTGACTGGATAAGTGAAATTATATAAATGTTATTGTGATATTATTCTTAAAAAAAAAGCCCTCAGTGCCATAGCATCGGTTATGACTCATAGTGACCCTGAAGTACAGGGTAGAACTATTCCTGTGGGTTTCAGAGATTGCAACTCTTTCGGACAGTCTTTTTTTTAAATCATTTTATTGGGAGCTCATACCACTTTTATCACAATCCATACATACATCCATTGTGTCAAGCACATTTGTACATTTATTGCCCTCATCATTTTCAAAACACTTTCTTTCTACTTAAGCCCTTGATATCAGCTCCTCATTTCGCCCCCCCTCCTGCTCCACCCTCCTTCCACCACAAACCCTTGATAATTTATAAATTGTTATTATTTTTTCATGTGTTACACTGACCGATGTCTCCCTTCACCCACTTTCCTGTTGTTCATCCTCTAGGGAGGGGGTTATATGTAGATCATTGTAATCTGTTCCTCCTTTCTCCCCCCCACCTTCCCCTTACCGTCCTGGTATAGCGACTCTCATTTTTGGTACTGAGGGGTTTATCTGTCCTGGATTCCCTGTGTTTCCAGCTCTTATCTGTACCTGTGTACATGCTGTGGTCTAGCCAGATTTGTAAGGTAGATTTGGAATCATGATAGTGGGTGGGGCAGGGAAGCATTAAAGAACTAGAGGAAAGTTGAATGTTTCATCGGTGCTATGCTGCACCCTGACTGGCTTGTCTCTTCCTTGGGACCCTTCTGTAAGGGGATGTCCAATTGTCTACAAATGGGCTTTGGGTCTCCACTCTGCACTCCCCCTCATTCACATTGATATGATTTTTTGCTCTGGGTTTTTGATGCCTGACACCTGATCCCATGGACACCTTATGATCACACAGGCTGGTGTGCTTCTTCCATGTGGACTTTGATGCTTCTTAGCTAGATGGCCACTTGTTTATCTTCAAGCCTTTAAGGCCCCAGATGTTATATCTTTTGATAGCTGAGCACCACCAGCCTTCTTCACCACATTTGCTATGTACCCATTTTGTCTTCAGTGATTATGTTTGGAAGGTGAGCATCATGGAATGCCAGGTTAATAGAACAAAGTGTTCTTGCATTGAGGGAATACTTGAGTGGAGGCCCAATGTCCATCTGCTACCTTAATACCAAACCTATAAATATAAGCACATAGATCTATTTCCTGATCGTTATATAAAAATATATTTACATATGTACATGTCTGTATTTAGACCTCTGTAAATGCCCTTTGCCTCTTAGTTCTTTCCTCTATTTCCTTTGACTTTCCTCTTGTCCCACTATCATGTTCAGCCTTCATTCGGATTTCAGTAATTCCTCTCGGTTACATTGCCCTTGATCAAACAAACCCTACCAGGCATTCTACACCCTCCTCGCCACCAATTTTAGATCACTTGTTATTCCCTTGTCCCTGGGTTTAACACCCACTTCCTTACCCCGCCACCCTCTCCCATGTACCCATGGAACCGTTGGTCTGGTTGTTTTCTCCTCCAGATTGTTTATCCCGCCTATCTTATCTAGATAGACATGCAGAGACAATAATAAGCACAAAAACAAGGCAGAGCAATACAAAACAACAAAAGAAAACAAAACAAACAAACAACAACAACAAAAACCAATGACAAAAAAAAAGAAAAGAAAGTCTATAAACATTCCAGGTATGTTTGTTGACCTTTAAGGGTGTTTTTTGGTTGAGTCTGATGGGGTGCCATGCCCTGGCCCCAAATTCTATTTTTTGAATTTTGTTGCTTTGCTCTCCTTGCTGCTCTCTTGCACACCCTTAGTGTTTCACCCCAGTGTGGTATGGTCAGATCGGGCACAATTCCCACACTATGCCTCCAGTATTGTCGCTCGTAGGGATAGAAGTCAGTGAAGAAGAGTAGACAGTCTTATCATACTCCCACAGTTGATGGTTTCGAACTGCTAACTTTGTAGTTAGCAACCTAACGTGTAGTTCATTATGCTACCAGGGTTCCAAAACCAAACAGCACACCCCTGTGGGTTTCTCTCTTTATGGGAGTAGAAAGTCTCATGTTTTCCACAGGGAGTGGCTGGTGTTTCTTAACCGCTGACCTTAGGGTAAGCAGCCCCACACATAACCCACTACACCACCAGGGCTGAATCTAATGCCCATCAATTATAGACCACGTGCTACTTTTCACTCTGTCTCATATTCTTCTCAACTTAGTTCAGTGAGCTTGCTAGGGCTATGATGAGTGTTCCGAATCTACAGATGAAGAACAGATAGGCCAAGGGCTCTGACCAAGTCTAGCTCAGATTGTCAGTGGGGTCACCTATTCATATAGCCTGGGTTTCCCATCCTGCATGCCCAGGGTGTCACTAGATTTGTAAGCATGCTTTGTCTCTTCAGGAAATGAAATAAAGAATAGCATGTCAAGGCAGACTCAGTGGGCAGCATAGAGGGTAGGAAAGGACCCAGAAGACAGCAGGAAACTCACAGAGCAGAGAGAGAAAGACCTGTGAAAAGCTATCCAGTGGTCACTTACCTTTCTTAGTGTTATCACCCAGCTAGTTGGATTCTAGAGTCTGCCAGGACTTAGCACTAAATACTTCTTCTTTCTGCCTGTACCTTTCACGCTAACTGCCTCGATGGCTTACTTGGCAGGAGTCAGAGGAGGGCATACTTCTCCACTGGCACACAAATACAATAGGCAGAAACACTCAGCAAGAGTGCCAGTTGAGCACATATTGTTCCAAGGCCAAAAAGCACGTTAGTGCTAGGCCCTTAGAGCAAGACCACTGGGATATTAAGGGCAAAAACACCCCCCAAAAAACCCAACAACCTTAGCTTTTAAGAGGCGAGACTTCCCTACCAAATTAACAAGTTCACCCAGCAGCCCTGGGCTAAGGCACCAAGGGGTGTGATAGGAAAGGAAAGCCTGTGTAAATAAGTCTGTGCCCTGTGGGTGCTTTAATTAAACAGAGTAGGGAGGAAGGAGAAAAAGCTAAGTGTTACACACACCTCCTACTCCTCCCCACAGATATCTCAGTGGGTCAGCTGTTCTCCTACCTTGAAAAATCCCTATAAATTTTCATGCAAGACTATCAAGGGCCTCCAGCCCCTGCCAGTTATCACAGCTTTAAAGAGGGCATGTCAAATGGTTCAGCCAGCATTGGAAGTTGGCTTTTCAGCTCCACACAACAGCACAACCTAGAGCAAATCTGAAACTTTGGTGTTACAGAAGTGCTTCCCCACACCTAGCACGAAGAACCAAGCCAAATAAGCCCAAACCCACGGCCATCAAGTAGATTGCAACTCATAGTGACCATATAAGGCAGAGTAGACACGCTCCTAGGGTTTCCAAGGCTGTAAATCTTTATAGTAGTAGAAACCCTCATCTTTCTCTCTCAGAGCAGCTGGTGGGCTCAAACTACTGACCATGGGTAGGGTTAGCAGTCCAACTATGCCACCATGGCTCCTGCATAAAGTCTAGCTGGGGTCATGCTAGATTTGGGATTTTTGCTGGGCAGAGTTAGGAACCTGGGATGCTCTGTGGATATGATTCCAACCTCCCCGTGCAGCACCCAAGAGGGGGGAAGTGACTAAGGAAATGCTCAGATAGGTGACACTTGGCTGAAGGTTTGTGGGAAGGTGGTCAGATAAACACCAGCCCAAAGCCAATTGCACACCATGGTCTTTGTCACTGTTCTTCAAGGTCAAGTTACTCTTCTGTCCCATACTCTCCCTTCCCCCAGCACACACACATAATCACATAAAGACATCTCACACAACTGTAGGACCCAACTCCTTCAGTCTAGGGAACACAGAGACCTGGGGCGTGGGGGTGGCAGGTTTGTTGCTTGGGCTTAGAGTCTGATGATTAGTTGGGGTTACATAATCACACGAACAAGGTTTGCTGACTATCCGTGATTGGTGCTGTGCACGGCTCACTCCCTATCCCTGCCCGATCCCACCAACACCCAGAACACAAGCCAATTTTAGCAAAACTGAAGCAGAGGATGAGGCTAGCGGCTCACCCTGCGGTTTCAGCTACAAATGCCAAGGACTTTCAGAAAATCCATAGTGCACCACAGGAAGAGGACCAAGGTGTCGCCAGCTGCCAACAGACCCTTCTGCCTGCAACCACTATTCAGAAGTTCAAGCCAGGGCCCAGCCACAGAAGGAGTGCGTCTACATTCTCCACCAAACCAGCAGCATTTAAGGAAAGGAACCTCGTGCTCAGGGCTCCTCTCCATCAGCCCTCCTGCCCAAGTCTGCCTGTGCTCAGGTGTCTGTACACCCAGGAACGCTCAATTTCTTCCGAGGCCCTTCAACACCAACCAACAGCGCTTTTAATTTTTTTAAATTGTTTATGGTAAACCATTGGGGCATAACTTGGTGGTGGGAAGAATTCCCCAATAAAATGGGAGTTGGATTGGGGGGCGGAGGGCAGGGAATGAGGGGACGATTTTGCCTTAAGAACATTTGTAGGGGGTTAAGATTAAAGGGGTGGAGTGGGGAAGATCTCCCTCCTCTCTTGGCACCCAGCATCACACGAATGTCATTCTCGACCAACCAGGCAACAGACACACCAGTCCAGTCCGCCGGAACAATTCCCAAGCAGTCGCCAGGGAAGCTGAAGAAAATGCAGGTGTTGCGAGGAGGCAATCCGTTTGTCCAACAGCTGAGGCTCATTAGGGAGCCCGGGTGACAGTGCGCCCCTGATGCCAAGCGAGAGGGAGGGAGCCAGCGAGCGAGCAAGCAAGCGGCGCGCACAGGGTTACAGCCCCGCCGCCGCCGCCGCCGCTGCCTCCGGTGATTGACGCGCCGAGGTTACTTGAGGCTCCCGCCGCTCCCCCATCCCCAGGCCGAGCGCGGAGCTCAGCCCACCGAGGGGACCAGAAACCACAGGGCTGCCCAGGCAGGCCCACCACACCGGTCCGAGCCTCTGCAACCCGACACCTGGCCTCCGACAGGCACCAACAAAATGGAATCGCAGCTCGCTCACAGTTCCCTCTCCCCCGTGGCGGCAGCAGGCAAAAACAACAACAGCAACAGTAAATGAAATAAAGCGAAAGGAATCCATCCGCCAAATAAAAATTCAGAGTCCCTACCTTCTGCCTTGGGATGGCAAAGGGGTCCTGTGGTCTCTGACCCACGGATCCAGCCCTTTCTTCATGAATTATTCCGGCCCGGCAGGATTTTGTGCATTTTTTTTCATGAACACCTGTTTCAAGTAAGGGGTAAAGACCTTATTGAAATAATTGTCCTTAAAAAATGACCTGTGCGTGCAGATGTCCATCCAGGTAGGCATGCGTGTTTGTATACACACATATGCACACTGAATATACATGTACATTGAAGCACCAAAACTAGGCAGTTGGATAATAGGAGAGTCGGCGGGTTGTGAGCATGCTCGTTCGCGCCGGGAACAGATCCACCCTCTGTTAGTCCTCTGAATAAATATAAATCACGATCAGAAACCCAAACAGAAGCATCCCTCTTGAATTCCTGCTGCTGAAAAACACGGAATAAATTCAGCCTGCAGACACAGAATCTAATCAGCAGCTGTTTTCAGAATCCAGAGCCAACCCATGCCTCTCTTGTCTTTCCCACTATGAGTCCAGGCCTTTTTTTTTTAAAGGGGTTTTAACCTTTTAAAGATACAGTACACCAATTATCACTTCTGAAGAGCTGTCACTCCCTGCCCAGGATAACAGTCCCTGCTGAAGGCTTGTGTGCAGTGATAATGATTTCATTTATTGATGCCTTAAATTGTTTATATGTGCATATAGAGAGAGAAAGACGGGGAAGGAGGGTGGGGAATGCTGGAGGATACAAGGTGTAAAACCTGGCATACATATTTATTGCCCTGTTGATGAGCGACTCAGTACTAATCAGCATGTTATGTAAACACCAGGATCCTTCACTTCTAAAGCCACATTTTCCTGGGGTCATAGGATGCAGGGGCTCTTGTCCGCACAGGATGTCACCCCTCCCCAGTCACTAACTGCTAACGAAGGAAGCCCACAGAAGTGACAGAAGGAAGTGGAGACCTCTGCCACCCCAGGGTTAACCAAAGCCCCTCTCTTGCACTGTCATGATCTCCTGACTCAGCAACTATGTCTCAAACCTAATGTTCTAATGTTCTATCACATCATTGAAATTATCGTGTAATCTAGGACCAGAGGCTGTTCTTCTCCAATCAGATGCTGTTTCTCTCTGACCATATTGCACTACCTGAACTTTAGTTTTTTTAGATACACACCTCTCCTTCAAGATATTTTTAAAGAGGTTTTGTTTTGGTTTTGGTTTTGGCTTGGTAACTTTTTTTAAAGGGCTAATTTGATCACGGAGGTAGAAGAATTATAATGAAGGGGAAACAACCCTCAGTCCAGACACACACACACGCACACAAATTAATATGCCCCAAAGTCCAACTGCTTTAGCCACCTACGTGGTGTTTATCTCAGGACTGTTTTGACTTTCAAAGAGGTAGCACTGAGAAGAAACAAAAACTCCTAACTTTACTTAGATTTGAAAGGAAAGAAAATGCCTTCTATGGTTTCTTTCTCTCCCCAGGAGCAGAGAGCTTTCGAATGGAGCGCCCTACTTGTTTTCTGGTTTCCAGCAGGCACCAGCAGCAGCAGCTTACCTGAGGAGCCACGCTGGGATGCCCACAGCCACTCCCAGGGGGAAGTACCGCTAGCTCTACTGTCATTCCATCTGCCCCTCCAGCCTAGTTCTGCAAACCACTAAAGACAAGGGATGCACTGTCACCTTCCCATATCATTGCACACACACACACACACACACACACCATTCTCCTTTCCCTTCCCCCTTCCAGGACTCTTTAGCAGAAAATTATCATATTTCATGTGTCATCGCCATAGCTGACTGGGCCTGTCACTGATTGGCTGGGCACTGGCAACCGGAAATGTCACCAACCACACAGCTTTGGAGCTGGCTCCCCTGCTGCCACCACAGACCTGAGCCCAGAAGGCTCTGTGGCAAGGTGTAGACCTCCCACGGGGAAGCTGTCACTTCTCTCTCCTGTCCACCCCCCATGCCTTCTCCCGGCTTCTCATCAGAACCCTGCCTGAGGAGGGCAGGCGGGCTGTGAGGGCTGTGAAGGGAGTCTAGCAAGGCTGTGTCAAAGCCATCTCTAGCTGCGTTAATTGAAGGAACCATGGAATTCCTGTACTTTCACCATGTTCAAGCTGTTGCCACCTGATTTAAAAGATTAAGAAAGTGTTTCTGAAAAAAAATCTGAAATAAATAAAAGAAATATGTAGCTACTGCCATTGAGTGACTCCATATTGAGTTTCTGAGACTGTAATCTTTTGGGAGCAATCAGTCTCACTTTTCTCCAGAGTAGCAGCTGATGTGTTGGAACCATTGACCTTGCAGTTAGCAGCCCAATGTCTAACCCAGAGCATCACCAGGGCCCCTTAAATATAAATATTCAAATATACATTTAAAATATTTATTTTATACTAAAAAGCAACTGTACAGACAAGAGTGTATATCTGTATGTAAATGTGCATATATATGAGAGTATGTATATGAGTGTGTATATCTGTACTTACATATATATATATATATGATACCTTTGAATTATAGTGTTGGTGGAGAATATTGAATATATCATGGACCACCAGAAGAATGAACAAATCTGTCTTGGAAAAAAGTATACCCAGAATGCTCCTTTGCTTCGTCTCACTTGCTGTGGACCTGTTATCAGAAGGGGCCTGTCCCTAGAGAAGGACATCAGACTTGGTAAAGTGGTGGGTCAGCAAATAAGAGGAAGCCCTCAATGAGATCATTTGGCCCAGCGACCACAAGGAGCTCAATCATAACAATTGTGAGGGTGGCATATGACCAGGCAGTCGTTTGTTCTGTTGTCCCCAGGGTCAACATGAGTCAGAGCAGAGTCATCAGGCACCACCTAACAGCATATAAAAATTTAAACTACATGTATACACATATCTACACACACTGCATATATAGATTAAATGAATACGTGTATAGATACAAGGTTATTTCCCTGTGCAAGTTATCTGCAGCTGCTGTTTCTTCCCCATCTCACATCAAAGGCATGTAGGCTAACTATAATATCAGTTAACTGGCAAGGAAGTCTCCCAGGGCCGCAGTCCCTCTTCTTACCTTGAAGCAGAAGAGCTCTGAGCCCTCCAAAAAACTCCCTGGAGAAGGAGACATCTGCCCCGGCTTTTCAATGCATTCTGATGTCAGACATCTTTTTGAGGAGTTGTATGGTTGTTGTAGTGACCAACCTGAATCACTTTAGCTGTAATTTAAACTTATTCCCTCCCATATCGTATCTTTAGGAGTTTTGACATGATGGACTGTTTAAGTTTAAAATTCTAAGTCTCAGCTCGTTCTGTTCTGCAGATTAATTAAACCTGTCTCCCTGGGGGTTTTGTTGTTGTTTTGTAAAAGCTGTTCTCAAACCTTTCATTTTACTGCTTTATTGTTTAAGCTACAAAAGAAAGTATAGAATCTCAGGGTTTGATGAGGCTGTAAGGTCATTTGGCCTAACCATCCACTCCACTCTTCAATCTACTCTATGTCCACCCTGGGGCTTTTGGTTTCAGGAACTGTAAATGTGGCTCATCCATTTACCCACTTCACTTTCCCCCCAAAAGCCTTCTACATGACATCAGTGGCACTGTTGCAAACGAGCAAAAGAGGCCATACATAAAGCAGACCTTTTGAAGGACATGGGGAAGATACTAAGTGGACGGGATATGAGTAAAGAAGGGTTGATTAGTGCTTCTATGCTTGTGTTTCTGCACTAACTCCCTAAGAAGTGAGTGTGTAGGCTTCCAAAACAGAATTCTGGAAAATCAAAATTTAGAGACAAGTGAAAGGACTTCAGGAATGATGACAATTCTCGCCACACAGAAGAGCTGCACCCAGCTTTTATTCCACAGCTTCTTTGGATAGAGTAGGATGTTTGTTCCTAAGTTAGTCAGAAGCCAGAGAGGTGGAATAAAGGCAGGATCCTCATTTACTTTAGGATGTTACATGCACACACATAGACACAAGAGAGATGAGGATAAGGAGACTTAAATAACCAAATAAAACAAACTGTAACATAGAGAGCCAGAATATTAGTAATGGTAGTGTAATAGCCATTCCAAAAGGAATTCACCAAATTCATCAAGAAAGGAAACAATAGCCAAAGAAATAATAGAAGAACATTTACCTGAGCTCAAGAAAACTTTAGGTCTTGGCTCCTAAGGGCTATGAGTCTTAGCATGATTATGGAAAGAATTCAGTTTTAAGTGTATTCTGATAATCTGAGACCCAATTAAAAGTTCCCTGATAAGAAAGAAAAATTACAGTTTTAGAAGGAAAGAAAAACAGACGGATATCTCACTTAGCCACCGTAACACTGTGCTTTCTTAGAAAAGCAATTTTTATAGAATCTTAATGAAAATTACTGCAATCTAAGAATTTTACCAGTGACCAAATTATAATTTCTCTCATATGTGATGACAAAAGGAAGGCAGGTTCTGAATCACAACAAATCATATCACTCAAATAGTCTTTATTAATATTTTAAGTGACTACTTGAGGATCTAGCCAAGTGAAAATATAAACCAAAATAATGAACTCAAGAAAGGAGACAATATGCTATATAAGAGAACGTAGTGAAGATTAAACTCATTCAGATATATGATGGAATATCAGAATAATTTCTATGTGGTAGTAGAGTTTAACTGTTAAAACTGTGAGGGGCTTCAAAAAGTTTGTGGAAAACTATATTATCTTTTAATTCCATTTTTCCATGAACTTAATGAAGCTCCTTGTACATTTAAAAAAATAAGAGGCCTGTTAAAGAGAATACGCTAATATAGTCATGCACCATACAATATCCCTTTAGGAAACATCGGTCTGTATATATATTTGTTGTCTCATAGGTTATAATAGGTTTCAGAAACCCCAATTGGAAATGGGACATATCAAACATAACAGCTACTCAAACACATATATTCCCTGTCTCTTATACACAAAGCAGGTGCACTGCCAGGCATATAATGGTACAGTATATGTATAACCTATAATACATATGTCTTGATGTTCATAATAAATGACTATGCTACTGGCTTACATATGTACTGTACTGTACTTTCTATCTAAAAGTCTATAACAGCATATGCTTCAATTCATAGACATCAGCATTTAGTCTCTTGAGTTTTATAGCATTCCTTCTCTTTGTCTTTCAGAAATGACTGTGAAGTACATCATGGCCCCTTAACTCAGCAGTGCCAGTACTAGTGATAGTAACATCACATGGCATAAAAGAAAGTTGTGTATATTTGGAAGTGAAGCAAAAGGTTATTGAACAGCTCAATCAAAGCCACTGACTCACAGTGAGCCCATCTATGAGTCTTACACAACAAGAAGGTGTAAAATAAGTGAATGCTATTTGTGGTAGTTACATAATCTGGTGTCAATTTGGGACTTGAGAGGATTAAGAGTGAAAGGGTAGAATCTGTCAATCGGGTCATAGCCAATGAGGCCTCTGTGTGGGCATGGCCTTCTCCTGAGGATTCTGAGGACTCCTGTATTTTCCTCCTGGGAGGCAGGAGACACACTCTCTCTCTTAGCTCACTCCCTGAGAGATGCTCTACTGACAAGACACATAGCACTATGCTGATAGACTCCATGCCCTGGGAACTGAAGGAGCCACGTGAAGACTCATGCCAGTGTTGAGATGCTTGTAACACCACTTGATCCACAAGACTTCATACCCACTTGCCTGTCATCTTCCTGCATTCAGCATCATTGCATGTGTTTCACAAGTCTGTAGAGGGCTTTATAGATTGGCATTGGACATATGGGCTAATATCAGACTTATGGACTTGATGTGGACTGGGCTGGTATGTTTTCTCAATGTTCATCTGCTCTTGTATATAAAGCTCTTTCTTACACACATATGAGTATCTTTGGATTTGTTTCTCTAGTCTACCCAGACTAACACACTATTGCTTACCATTGAGGCATATCACACTTGACAATCAAAATGATCTTCAAAACCAAAGACAAAAATCCCCAAGCTGTTCAAAGTTCATTCCACTGAAAGCTGAAGAATAATGACAATTCAGCTTCTCCGTATACAACAAGTTCTCCAAATCTGGTATACCGAGAACTTGCTAATGACATGGGTTCAGGACTGACTACAAAAGTAAATCCTTCCTAGTACGTTGACGGTAACTGCTAAGCCAAGAAATGTGTTCAAGATGCTTAAAGAAAAAGTAGGGCCAGACTACAATACAATGCTCCCACAACATCTAAATCATATGATGACCTATTCCACAGGACATAATGCTGATATAAAGCAATGCATGACTGCACATGTTTGTGTATGTGATAGAGAAATGTTTCAACAAAAATTCTGAAAAATCTTAATGGAGAGGGGTAAGTAAAATCACTATAATAAAAGAAATAGGATGATATGGCATTAAAATTACTATATGTGACACACAATTCTACCTTTCTGGCTCTCCTTCTTAAGACCACATTAAATTAATGGTAAAATGCACTTTAAGCTGAAGTGGCAGAGAAAACAGGAGCCAAAAATAAAAGAAGAAAAGAATGTAAGGGGACCTAATTTATCAACTAGAAAAATATATTTTAATATTAAGTAAAACAGCATAGCACAATTGCATGAATGTAACAAATGGATTGATGGAATTGAATGAAGTAAAAAAACAGATTCATATACAATGTTCATTCTATGATAGATAAGCGATAAAAACTGAATTTTAGGTCAGTGAGGAAAAGAATGTGATGCATGATTAATAGTGTTGGATTGTGGCTTAATTAATTTTGAAGAAAATTAAATAAAAATTAAATTGTCACATGTGAATTATACTCTCTTAAAGAAAAGCTAACATGAAGGAACTTAATTGTTATGATCAACTGATATATTGTACAGTATTATAAAGTGTTATTTTTCTAATAGTGAAAAGGAAAACGTGCCATTGTTTAGTGTATGCACTGGTGGCATTGTGGGCTACACATTGGGCTAGTAACTGTAGAGTCAGTAGTTCAAACTCCCCAGTTGCTCCATGGGAGAAAGATGAGGCTTTGGACATCGACAAAGAATTCCAGGCTCAGAGGTCCACAGGGCCTACTTTACTCTGCCACTATGACTTGGAATCAACTCGATGGCAGTGAGGTTCTTGTTTGGGTTTTTAATACTTACGGCAAGTCTTAATCTTTACTGACATCAAGTCAACTCCAACTCATAGCTGCCCCATGGGGTCTAAAGCTATAGGTTTAAAATGAAATAAACACACACACACACACACACACACACACACACAGATACTGTGCCATCAAGTCAATTCTGATACCTGTAACGGGATGCTGCCCAGTCCCGCACCATTCTTACAATCATGGCTATGTTCGCGGTTATTGTTGCAGCTACTGTGTCAATCCATCTTATTGATGGTCTTCCTCTCTTTCTGCTAATCTTCTACATCATCAAGACTGATGTCTTTCTCCATGGCCAGATCCCTTCTGATAAGGTGCCCAAATTAAGTGAGATGAAGTTGTTAGGTAGGCTAGCATAGGGCTGGGAAGTCTGTTAATGCATGCCCAGAGGGCCAAGCTACGGAAACAAAGGAGTGGCACACTGCACGTGCTCAGAGGTTCAGGTTTCCAGTCAGGACGCTGCATCTGGATTGGCCCACTTAGGCCAGGTGAATTCAATTCAGCCAATGGGGTCGACCAGGAGTCCAACACGTCTCCCTGTGGAATCATTGAAAAGGCAGGAGCCCAGAGACTTTGCGGGACTCTGCCAGCAGCTTCCAGGCAGGCTGCATGCTCGGGAGGAGTCCTATGGATGCGTGTGTAAACCTGAAGCTTCTTCTAACACTCATAAAACTCACTTGGATCACAAACCAGGCTTCAGCGTGAATTCTTTCTCGCACGGAGCCAAGGACTGAGGTATATCCCCAGAGAGAGATCTAACAAAGTCTCACTTCATCTTGTCTAAGGAGCACCCCGGCTAGAATTCTTCCAAACAGATTTATTTGTTCTTCTGGTGATATTCAGTATTCTTCACCGACACCATAATTCAAAGGCATCAGTTCTCCAGTCTCCCTTATTCATTGCCCAGCATATGTGGCAAATGCAAATACCGCAGCGTGGGTCAGATACACCTAGTCCTCAAGTGTCAGTTTTGATATTTTTAAAAGACTTGAAGGAGATCTTTTGTAGCAGATTTGCAAAGGGCAATGCATCCTTTGAATTCTAGACTGCTGTTTCTATGGGCACTGACTGTAGATCCAAGTACGGGCAAACTGTTTTTAGCATGCTTTGCTTTATTGCACTTTGCAAATAGTTCCATTTTTAGAAATGGAAAGTCTCTAATAACCTGGCTTTAAGCAAGTCTATCAATGCCGGTTTTCAATAGTATGTGCTCATTTCATGTCTCTCTGCCACATTCTCAATTTCAATTTCTTTCGTAATGCCATTGCACACTTCCTAGATTACAGTATAGTGTAAACACAAGTCATGGCACTGGGAACACACAAGTCTGTGTGACTCTCTGCATTGTGACAGTCATTTTACTGTGGCAGTCTGGAGCCAAACCCACAATGCATTCGAGGTACCCTGTAAAATGAGACCTCTGACGACGTCAGTACTTTCTGCTTCCTGATCCAGTTATGAGTATTTTTATTTACTTTTTGTTGAGATGCAATCCATATTGAAGGCTGCTGTCCTTGATCTTCCCCAATAAGGGCTTCAGGACTTATTCACTTTCAGTAAACAAGGTCGGATCATCCGCAGAGCGCAGATTGTTAATGAGCCTTCCTCCAATATGAGGCTGCTTTCTTCTTCATACGGTTCAACTTTGGGGGTTATTTGCTCAGCAGACAACTAAATTGGTATGGTGGAAGAATGCCACCCTGACACACACCTGCTTCATTTTAAATCTGTTTCCCCTTGTTCGGTTCAAACAACTGTCTTTTGGTCTGTGTATAGGTAGCCCTGTGGACGAGAGGTTGCCTAGTAACAAGAGAGAAGGCTCCTAGGCTCCTGGGGTTGTACTGCTTAATCACTCTCTCCTGTACTTCTGATCCCTGATCTGTGAAGCACAAACTTTCAGCTTATTCAACTTATTGTTACTTTGGGACTTGCGCTAGCAACCAAGTCTTTGCGTAACAATACAACTATGTATTTAAACACGAAATAAATTTTATATTTCTGGCTACTAAACTACACATTTCCCCTGTTTCACACCCACACAGTTAATTGTCTGGGTTCCATCAGAATAACTTCCATTTAGGCCTATTGGTTTGCATATTGATAGAATCAGTTCATCATTTTAAATAACTTATTTATGTTCTTGAGGGGTATTTTTGATGGCTAAAATTCGAGGTTGCCAATTATTTTCTCTCCAACACAATGAAGGTGTTATTTATGTCTTTTGTCTTTCAGTGGTGCCTGTGACGTCGTCTGTGAGTCTTGTCTTAACTTTTCTTTCTGTTTGTGAAAAATTCTCTTTGTCCTTGGTGTTCTATATTCTCACGAAGATACAACTAAGTGTATATTTACCCTATCTAGTTTCATTTGATTTTCTGGAGTTATGTGATAGTGTTGTTCATCACTTGGGGGAAATTCTTATAACTGTAATTTTGCTACTGTTATGAATCAGGCAACCCCCGTGAAAGGGTCGTTCGACCCCCAAGGGGATCACGACCCACAGGTTGAGAACCACTGCTTTAACCTAATACCTGAGGCTCAATTCTGCCACCCAAAGTACCTTCAATCCTTTGCAATTTCATATAATTCTTTAAAAGGCACTTTAGTTTAACACTAAATACAGAGCTCATAAGAACACCTGATTAAGATTAAGTATAATGTAAGGGAAAGGATGGTGACCTCAGTTTGCTGATGAGTGGAATAATTAATCAAATTGGGGTACAAATGAAGCAGAAGGAGGAAGAAAGAATGCAAGTGAGCAGTTAATGGGAGCCTACGATGTCCTGGCCATTGTACTGGGAACTTTCCTACTGTTATCTCATTTATTAATTCGCTATTTCATTCATTCTGAAAGTAGTGACCTCAATGAACTGAAACAGTGCCTATCAATACACAGTCCTGTGCTTATAAATATAGATGAAGGCACCGCCCATGCAAACCTCTCTTAGCCTAAGGCCATGTGCTTCTACCCTCTCCTGGGACACCTGAAGAATATGTTGTCTTCCAAGGCTTCCAGTCAAATATGAGGCCACCTTAGGCATCTAACTTAAGAATTGAAACAATCAGTTGCCGAATACAAGACAGTGCTTTCGGAAACCTAGGGTGAGCCATACAAGCTTGCCCTCTGAAGAGCTGAGTGGCAGAAAGACTGAGTGGGCAGGAATCCCTGATCTTTTTGGTTTCTTTATCTGTAACATGGACATAGGTGTTCTCTACCACAACCATCAAATGCAGATGTTCTCCAATTTTGTAGATAAATAACACGTGCCTAGGCTCTCTGTCTAAGTGCAAAATATCTGCTTGAGGATCCAACCCTCAGTTCATCTGATTGTCAATCTCAAGCACGTTCCTCTTCCAAAGATAGAGGAGAAAAATATCATGATTAAGGTAGAAAATCGATGATTAAATCCTTCCCAAAAGGATGGCCTGCCCACCAGGGGTAAGGTCCGTTGATTCGACTGTAATGCTCCAGATGAGAGCTAGATGTGGTTAATGGTGGTTTTCTTCTGACTTCATTGAGAAGCTTTCATTGGGTAGGATGTAACAATCACCACTGTTTAGAAAACAAAGAGCTGGTATAAGTACTGTTTCCTAACTGGGCCTGCCTGGAGGCTGGCAGGGCAGCTGTAGGGGGTTAGGGAGAAAAGCCAAAGTCCAACATGCTTCCAGTTACTTGAAGCATCGGGTTACTTGAGAGTAAGTAAACTATTGGGGATCCAACACACACACACACACACACACACACACACACACACACACACACACACACACCTTGAACACTGATCCGAAACCTTTCTCTTATCCCTTGTAAACGTGTGTACATGTGTGTGAGCTACAAGGTGGCCTATCAGGCCCTCAAGTCACCATGGCAGATAGAGAACGGCAACAGAAGACACACAGACTCTCTAGCAGGAGTGTTTTTAATAACTGTTTAGAGTCGGTGCCTTAAGTGAAATAGTCACAAATTTAAGGGAAAAAAGGAGAGAAAAGAAATGGAATCTTAAGAAAAATGAAGAAACTATGTAACAAAGTCCCCTGTGACCTGTGTGTCCTAATTGAAGTTACTTATGAAGATTGCTGTAAAGTCTGTAGGGAAAGAGGTGTTTTCAGATTTCTACAGGAGGGTCTCCGTCACATTACATGCTTAAGGCTCTAGGGATAATTGTGACAATCCTCGTTCAGAACACTGGAAGTCATAGCCGACTCCATGCCCCTAACAACAATAACAAGAACCCCTGGGGGTTCAGCTTTAGGAAGCTTTGGCTTTATAACATATTGTCTGGTTTGGATGCCAACCACACAGATGTGATATAGAGGTGTTCTCATAGATAAAGGTGAAGAAATAAGATAGACATAATGTACTTGGGTTCAAGAACCAGGAGAATCTGCCTTTGGCAGAAATTCCTTGCTAAGAAAGCACGGAGCCAAGCAATTGTTTGGAAGTGTTCCTCCAGCGTCTAGTGCCCAAGGAGTGTAGTGAAGTACAAAGCAAGTTTCATGGTAAGACCTACTGTTGGGCAGCCAGTGACATGGCAATTACATGCCCCAAGGGAGAACTCAGGGTGCTAATCAATCCCATACTGAGACATGCGGCCGCCCCATCCCATATGGTCGCCTAACTTCTGTCCGCATTGTGTACATAAATTCTATGTGCATGTGGAGCAGGAAAAGGGGTGAGAGGTGAATAGAAGCAACCCATGAAATTGTGTTAACTGATATTTGAGTCAGCCCCCAGTCATGGTGACCGGAAGTATAACAGGATCAGGCCATAGCATTTTCACTAGTAGCAGATCACTCAGCTTGTCCTACTCTGGAAATTCCACTGTAACCTGCTCAGTGTCACAGCAACAGGCAAGCGTCCTGTGACAGACAGGTGTCTGTGCTGGAGGGGCACTGGTCTGAAATTGAACCCATGTTGCCCATCCCATCACCCACCCTGGTGGAAGACAGTAATTCTACCACTGAACCATCACTATGCCTGCCAATAAACACAGTTTTCAGCAAACCCATCTGAACATGCTGCAAAGGAAAATGTGGAGAAAGCATAAAAAAGAAAGCATGAAGCCACATCTCCAAAGAGGAATCTAAAGAACTGTAGGAGTAAGATTCAACATGTTGGTCTGACCAGAAAGGAGCTATGACCAGCAAAGATCATGAACAAACACCACAAATTGTATGTAATTTATTACATTCACCTGGAGTCAGAAACTCACATGCCTTCAGAGGCCAAGCAAATAACATAAATGTGTAAAAGAGTCTGGTAAGCAAAAAGGAACCAGTAGGATCATGACTCCCTGCAAATCCAATTTTCTTTTTTTAAAAGGTAGTGTTGGCTAAAATCAGTTGGGTTTAGAAAGCATGCTGCCAGCTCACACAGTCCCTTGATAATCCTAGTCAGTAAAAGAAAGGATAAAGTAAATTAGCTTTAAAGTAAAGTAATTTAAGCGGGGGCAGGCAAGGTTTAAGGCCAGCATTAAATCCAAGATCTAGGTGAGAAAAAAATAAAAAGCCAAAGTAAAATATAGAAACAGAGAACACCCCAGACCAAGAAACTCTCATGTGAGTTGGGTCAGATGACCCTATCTGAATGATTCTCTGTAGACCAAAGCGCAAAATGGGTCACAGGAGTGCCCATGCCACGGGTAAGACATTCTTTTACAAGGTCATTTTCAGTCTAAAGGTGTCCATATTATTTTTTTTATAGCATAAACTACTCCTTTATGTATTTTCTTTCTACCTAGTCCATAAAAACTATCCCTACTTGTTCAGGCCTAATTCATAAGAGGACGTGGAACAAGGGATATCATTGTTGATGTCAGATGGATCTTGGCTCAAGGCAGAGAATATCAGAAAGAGGTCCGCTTGTGTTTCTCTGACTGTGCCAAGGCATTCACAGTCTCACTCACACTGCCATCGGGTCCATTCTGACTCATAGCAGCCCTCCGTAGGTTTTCGAAGGTTATACATATTTATAGGACCAGATCACCTTAACTCTCTCCCACAGTGCAGCTGGTAGGTTTGAACCACTGAACTTATGGTTAGTGGTCCAATGCTTAAACAACATCACCATCAGGACCCCTATATTTCAGGATAGACCTTGGAATGTTCTTTTGGTGTTAAGCACCACTCCTCTTCAATTAGTTATTCCCCGCAGAGAGGACTGTATGGTTTTCCAATGCAAAAAGGTCAATACCAACCCATTTCAGCCCACTAATGCCTAGGATATCAATCTTTATGTATTCCACTCCTGATTTTAAAACTTCCAATTTTCCTAGTCACCCTTGTCTGTCAGTTTGTCATGCTGTGGTGGCTTGTATGTTGCTATGATGCTGGAAGCTATGTCATTGGTATTTCAAATACCAGCAGGGTTACCCAAGGTTCCAATGGAGCTTCCAGAATAAGAACAGACTACAAAGAAGAAGTATGCTGTTCAACTCTCGAGGTCTGAGCAACTGAAAACCTTATGAGTAGAAGTGTAACACTATCAGAGATCGTGCCAGGAGATGAGCCCCCTGGAGTCAAAAGGCATTCAAAATATGACTGAGGAAGAGCTAGAGTCGGCCATACTGATGGGGATGGAATAAATCATTCACAACCTCCATTTGCTGATGAGGCTGACTCAAAATGAGAAGAAAGAGCTATAAACATCTATCAATAATTGGAAGATAGAATGTACGAAGCATGAATCTAGGAAAATTGGAAGTCATCAAAAGTGTAATGGAAGGCATAAAGATCAACATCTTAGGCATTAGTGAGAGGGAATGGGCTGGTATTGGCCATTTGGCAATAATCATATGACTTACTATGTCATGAATGACAAATACAAGAAGAATAACATCATATCCATCTGCAAAATGAACATTTCAAGATCTATCTTGAAGTAAAATGCTGTTTGTGATGGGATAATATCTATACATCTACAAGGAAATTCAATTAATACAATTATACTCAAATTTATGAACCAGCCACTAGTCAGTGATGAATAAATTGAAGAATTCTATTAATTACTTCAGTCTAAAAATTTTCAAACATATGATCAAGATGCATTGATAATTATTGGCAGTTGGGATGCAAAAGGTGAAAACAAAGGAAAAGAAACATTATTTGGAAATGATGATGTTGGTGATGGAATCAGAGCTGGAAATCACATGATAGCATTTTGCAAGACTTATTCATTCCAAATACTGTATCTTTTTCAACAATACAAATGGTGACTCCCTAGATAGACTCTACAGGAATCAGATTGACTACATCTGTGTTAAGAGATGATGGAGAGGATTAATATCAGCCACCAAACAGAAGTCAGAAGCTGAATGTGAAACAGTCCATCCACAAATTGCTCATAAGTTCAGGTTGAAATTGAAGAAAATTGAAACAAGTCCATGGGAGTCTAAATCCAACCTTGAGTATATCTCACCTGGATTTCCAGAATATCTCAAGAATAAATTTGACACATTTAATGCAAAGGACAAGAAAATACTTATGAACTGTGTGATGATATCAAGAGCAACATACATGAAGAAAGCAAAGATCATTAAAAAGACAAGTGAAAAAGGAAAGATCAAAGTGGAAGTCAGAAAAGGCTTTAAAACGTGACTATACAGCAAATGGAAGAAATGATGAAGGTAAGAGTTGAACAGAAAATTTCAAATGAAAACAAACAAAAATGTCAAAGGGCAGCTCAAGTAGTCGAAGTACAGTAATCTACGTACAGAAACGTCTGAAGACCTGGAACAGAAAGCCAAAAAGAAGAAGATGCTCAGTATATTTCAGGCTGAGAGAACTACAGAAAAAAAATTCAAGCCTTGAGTTATAATACTGAAGGAGGCTATGGGCAAAATACTTAATGATTCAGGAAGTATCAAAAGAAGGTAGAAGGAAAACAGAGTCATTTTAACGAAAAGAACTGGTTGTCATTGAACCATTTTAAGTGGTAGCATTTGATCAAGAATCAAATAAGTCCAAGCTGTACTGAAAACATTAGTGAACAGGCTCTGGGAATTGATGGAATATCAAGTGTTTCAACAAAGTTATGAAGCATTGGAAGCACTTGGGCAATTCTGACTCATAGCAACCCAATAGGACAAAGTAGAACTGCACCTGTGACAAAGACAAAGCCTTGCCTTTCACCAGCAGAGCAGTTGGTGGTTTCGAACCGCTGACTTTGCAGTTAACAGTCCAACAAGTCACCCACTACACCAACAGGGCTGGAAGAGATCCATATTTGTGCTCACGTCTAAGAAATGCGATTCAACAGAATGTGGAAATATTGAATATTATCATTAATATCACATGCAAGTAAAAGTGTTTCTGATCATTCAACAACATTGACAGAAAGCTGCCAGAAACTCAAGCCAAATTCAGAAAATTGTGTGGCATCAGAAATATCATTGCTGATGCCAGATGAATCTTGGCTGAAGTCAGAGAATATTGAAAGATATTTGCTTGGCTATGCTAAGACATTCAACTATATAGACCATACCAAACTATGGACAATTTGAGAAGAATGGGAAATTCAGAACACTTCATTGTGCTCATGAGGTACCTGTACATGGACCAAGAGGCAGTCATTTGGACAGAATAAGGGAATGCTGTATGGTTTAAAGTCAGGAAGGGTGTATGTCAGAGTTGGACCTTTCATCATACTTATTCAATGCATAGGCTGAGCAAATAACCTGAGAGACTGGACTATCTGAAGAACTCACCATCAGGATTAAAGGCAGGCTATTACCAACCTGCAATGTACAGATGCCACATCTTGTTTGCTGAGAATGAAAAGGACTTGAAGCAGATGCAGAACAAGGACTGCAGCCTTCAGTGTGGATTACTCAATGTAAAGAAAACCAAACTCTTCATAGCCACATCAAGAGACAGCCTCATGATAAAGGGAGGGAAAATGAAATTGTCAAGGACTTCATTTTGTTTGGGTCCACAATCAATGCTAATGGAAGAAGCAGTCAAGAAAGGAAGGTATGCATTACATGGGCAAATCTGCTGCATACGCCCTCTCTAGAGTGTTTTAAAACAACACTGTCACTTTGAAGACTAAAGTGTGCCTGACCCACGCCATGGTATTTTCAACTGCCTCATAATGACTCATGTGAAAATTGAATACTGCATAAGGAAGACTGAAGAAGAACTGTTTCATGTGAATTAGAATCTTGGTGAACACTACTGAATGTTCCATGGATTGCCAGAAAAACACACAAAGCTATCTTGGAAGAAGTATAGCTCCTTACAAGCGAGGATGGGGAGACTACATCTCATGTACTTTGGACATACTATCGGGAGAAACTAGTCCCTGGAAAAAGATATGCTTGACTAAGTTCCACAAAAGAGAGGAAGAAGACCGCCAACAAGATGGATTGACCCAGGGACGGCATAATGCCCGTGAGCATGGTGAAGTACCAGGCAGTAGTTCGTGCTGCTGCACAAAGGGTTGAGTAAAAACAACCATATATCCCTAACAACAACCAATATCTTCCTGGACTCATATTTTTTACATTGCACATTCTAATTATTAACTTGATTCCCGTGTATTCTGGTGGGTCTGCAGCTGTTCCTCCTCATTTTCAGTGGTGCCACATCAGCAAATGAAGGTCCTCAAAGCTTTGCTCCACGCAGGTCATAAAGGTCGACTCTATTTTGAGGAGGCAGCTCTTCCCCTGTGATACTTGGAGGGTCTTTCAACCCGAAGGGCTAGCCTCCTGGCACTAGACACGGACACCCCATATGTCTGTTACTAGTGATTGCTTTTTTCATGATGATCAGTCCAAAGTTAGCAAACGGAAATGTTGTCATTCCTGCTTCAAAGAAATATTGTGGTTTGACTTCTTCTAAGACAGATGTGATCATTCTTTTGGCAGTCCACAGGGTACTCAATATTCTTTGCCAACACTATGATCTGAATGCATCAATTCTTCCTCTGTCTTCATTTTTCATCGCCTAGCATTGTGTGTGTTGTAATACTAAGTTCTAATGTGATTTATTAAGATTTTCCTGAGGTTTGTGTGTGTGTGTGTGTCTATGATAAAAAGAAATATTGGCCTTTAGTTTTCTTGTCTTGCCCAGTCTTGCCTAATTTGGGTATTAGGAAACTGTGGAATCCAAAAAAAAAAAATGTTGTTGCCTTAAAAATATTGCATAGAATTTATATGATTTATTTCTCAAGTATTTGGTAGAATTTTCCACTGAACCCACCTTTGTTGTGAAGTTTTGCTGTCAGGTGCCACTAAAGCAGTTCTGACTCTGTGAACAACAGAATAAAACGCAGCCAGTCCTGCACCGTTCTCACAACTATTGCTATTTGACCCCATTTTTACAGGCACTGGATCCATCCATCTTGTTGAGGGTCTTCCTCTTTTTTTCTCATAATTTACTTTACCAAGTATAATGTTCTTCTCCAGGGACTGATCTTTTTCCAGGTTATGTTCAGGTTATGTGAGTCTCTCTCTCTCTCTCTCTCTCTCTCTCTCTCTCTCTCTCTCTCCCTCTCCCTCTCCCTCTCCCTCCTTCCCATCTTCCCTCTCTCCCTTCCTCCCTCCCTCTTCTCTCTCTCTCTCTCTCTCTCCGTCAGTACTGCTTGAGTTGCATCTCATAAATTTTGTTTTATTTTACTTTTCATTCAGTTCTAACTATTTTTTAATTCTTTTAAGACTTTTTGAAATTATACATAATTTTTAATAATCCAGTTGAAATCCTTTGCATAAGCAACAAAAATACAGGTAAATATCTTTCTGGTATTCTCTGAAGTATATAAAACAGAAAATAAAGATGGGTCATATTACAACCTGTAGAATCCCACTTTTTAGAGATAACCCCCATTAACAGTCTGCTTCCTAGTCCTCTTCCATGTGGGCAGGGGCGAAGTCCCAAACAGTATTACTGACGGTCATGTAAATGGGTAATGACGGCCAAAAATAACAAATGCCTATTCCACGCATGAAGTTTGTCAGAGGCCCGCCCCTCTCTTGAAGTCTTCAGCACTGCATGCAGTGCAGATAAAAACTCTTGGGTACATCGCTTTCTTCCTGCTCACGGTGTAGGTTCTTAGCAGTCACACAACTCCTTTAGAGACAAGGAAATGCAAAGAAACTTTTGCTCAGCCTTCTAGGAAAGACAGCCCAGTTCATTCTCACGTGTACTGAAGTTAAGAAGCTCTATGTCCTTGGACAGCCTGTGCTGTCCAAAATAGAAGTCACTAGCCAGGTGTGGCAATTGAGCACTTGAAATACGAGTAGTACACGATCAGATGTAACATAAAGATAAGAGACACACTGAATGTCAAAGACAGTAGAAAAAAGAACGCAAAATATCTCATTCATACTTTTATATCAACTATATATATTGAAGAGATGGCATTTGGGTTATGTGCACTGTTTTATTAAAATTAAATTCACCTGTTTCTTTTTGGACTCCCTAGGTGATGCAAATGGATAACACACTTGGCTGATAAACAAAACCTTGCAAGATTAAAAGGTCAAATCTACCAGAGGCTCCTCAGAAGAAAGGCCTGGAGATCTATTTCTGCAAAAAACAAGCCACTGAAAACAGTGTGGAGCACAATTTCACTCGCACACATGTGAGGAATCAATTTTATGGCAACTAAAACTACTGTTTTTACTTT
>NW_022111357.1:1321998-1336467 GCF_000313985.2 Echinops telfairi | reverse complement strand
AAGGCGAGGCTTCACCACCCATTTATCCCTCCGCCTTTCAACCAGCACCACATGTGATTATCGGCCAGGCTGACACAATTAACTAACTCAACTTGTATTCAGGAATATAAACTGATACATTATATAGTCATCTGCAAGACCATGCTGGAGAAGCTCTGGTGGAGCAATGGTTCAATTATGGCTGCTAACCAAAAGGTCTGTGTTCACACTCACCAGTGGCTCCATGGGCGCTCTGCTCTCATGAAGCTTACAGGTTAGGAAGCCCTGTGGGCCAGTGGGTTCTGCCATACAGAGTCCCTAGGGGTCAGAGTCAATGTGAGGGCACACAACAGTATCCTGCCATTTTCCATGTTAGTGCCTGAATAGGAGTGTGGTGAGAACTGCACGAAGTCTTTCATATGTGAATAAATAACAGGCCTGCTCTTATTCGCTCTACCCCTCCTTCTCTGCTAACAGCATTTTATGTGTCCAGTGTGTGACACCAGCTTTCTTTCAGCACCTCCAATGCCAAAGGTCTCCCTTGTCACAAGCCTTTGCACATACTTAACCTTCTGCCTAGAACATTCTTTCCTCTCGTTTTACTTGCCTAGCTCCCTCTCATTACTCGGATTACAAGTTAAATGGCACCTCTTCGGAGCTGAGTTTCATGACCTCTCAATTTAGTGTAGGTGAACCCTGTTACTGCCCTTCCTGCTATGCCACCTTCTCTACATGGCACTGACGGAAAGATGCAGCTCTTTAGTGTCTACCTTTCGGCTCCCCAAGAAACTATAGTCTGTATTAATGTCTTTTGCGGTTGGCTTATTTCACTAAGTATAATGTTTTGACTATTCATCTATGCTTTTAACATCTACCAGACCTTCCAGACAAACAGTTGTAAAGGGGAGAAAGTTACATAACATTGTGAATATATCTAATGTCATCTAATTCTAAAATAGCTAACACAAATCATTTGTGTTATATACACTTTCTATGTGTTCTGTATGTCTGAGTCTATAATCAGATGGACAAATGGTGACATATCCCTGAGCTTCACACAATGTTATCGGGAAAGACCAGTCCTTGGAAAAGGACATCATACTTGGTAAAATTGAGGCTCAGAAAGAAAATATTTTTAGGAACAGAGATCCTCACCTTTCTCCCTCAGAGCAGCTGGTGGGTTTGATTCCCCAACCTCTAGGCTAGCAGTTCAACACTTACTTAACAGCACCATCAGGGATCCTCAGTATTAATATGTAGTAATATCTTAATTATTCCTCTGGAGGTGATGCCTATTTTTTAATAATAATGGTCCTTTATTTTGCTTCAATGGGAGACATTTTAAATTCACTAATTTTGTCATGTAAAATTTGATAGACACAAAAGCAAATGTCCGTGTAAAATAAATGTTATAAAAATTACATTCTCAAACCAAGCACTCAAATTAAAACCTAGAATGCTACCTTTGAAACCCCCTATTCAATCTTCCCCGTTTTCATTTGTTTTCTAAAGAATGGAACCCCTTCATTAGTGAACTCCAGGAAACTAGACCTAGAAAGGTGAGAACTCTAAACAAAAAGCTGGGGTGCTGTCCACAGGGTGGGGTGCTGATGAGCCTAGGGAAAAGTCATTATCCTGGGAAGAAGTCTTTAGCAAGTCCCTAACACTTCATTTTGTTTCTCCTCTTTGACCTTCCTTACCTCCTCCCTTTTAAAAGTTAAAACACCTCCTCTTATGGAAGGACATGGAATCTATATAAGAAGTAGGTAGAGAGCCCTACAATCCATTCTCTCTCTTCCCCTTTCTAATATTTCTAATGAGATATTTCCTGGGAAATATTTCATAAAATAATCAGGCATGCAAACATCAAGATCACAGAACTGAGAGTCATTGATTGCTTTACAGAAATATCTCAACTTTTAAAGCTGGATAAGATCTTAGCAATAATTAAATTCCGTCTTTTTGTTTCAGAGCTGAGGAACCAAAGTGTAGGACTTCACTCACTTGATAAACAGTAGAGAGCTGGCCTATATGTCCTCAGTTTCCAAATCATTGTTTTTATGCCACATTAGTCCATTTAATTATTGATTAATTTTCATTATTACAAGTAATTTTACTTTATTCTGGGGTCCCTGGCCTGACCTGGAGGATCAGTATTTTCATTTACTAACTAAGTGCTGGACTATGAACCAAAAAGTTTAGATGTTCAAAGCCACCAAGAGGCACCTCAAATGCAATATCTGGCCATCTACTTGGAAAAGGTCACTCTGCACACATGGAGTCTCCATGAGTCATTCGAACTCATTTTTCAATCATTTTTATTAGTATTGCCGTAGTTAGTTGTCAGTGAGTCAACCTAACACAAACATATAAGACGGTCTTGGGCTCACTGAGTCATCGGCAACTAACAAATGACTCTACTAACAAAAATGACATTTGAACCATACATAAATGAGAACTATGTAGTCATCTCAATACAACATATCTTCTTTTACTCACAAGGGTACTTCAGTTATCAATCAACTTATTAAATACTCTCTCATTCTTTTCTGATATGCTTTGCCTCATATTATTTCCACTCCTAACAAAATATAAATCTTGAGTTGAATATTTTAAAACAGAGATATTTCAGCAGACTTTGCGGGTGGTGCTGATGGCCATTATTTGCTTCATCACAACAGAGCCTACACTGCTATTATTCAACTTCTTAATCAAAATCTAGAATGTCTATTAAGTACTGAACACGTGACAGACATCCTTCTTATCAATGAATTTTATTCAAGGTAAAATTTTATTCCTTTTTAGACTCTCAAGAATCCTATCTCTGTTATTCACAAAGAATTATGTTAAACCCTATTGCGAATAAAGCAGATACAGAACCAGTTCTTATGGGTGCCAATCAAGGAAGAAAAGAAAACGCTTACCTACTACAATATGTGGCTTCAGCGAGTGATCACAAACTCAAATGCCCACAGAAACTAGGTAGGCAAATGCATGGAGCAAGTTGTTTAAGACAACAGGGAATGAGAGCACTATGGTGCTGCCAAATAAATGTACCCTCCATGAGAAGTTTACTCTTCTTTAGGGGAAGAATCGAGAGAGAAAGGAGAAAGAATGTGAGTGGGGAGATGGTAGGATGAAATAAGAGAGGAGAAAGAACAAACAAGAGCAACAGAATATGGAGAGAGAGAAGAGAGTAAAGACAGAGTAGACAACAGGGACTAAGAAAGAAGAACAGAGAGAGGAGAAAAAGAAATGAAGATATTTAAACTGAGAGGATGAACCAGGATTGACGTTGAGAAACTCCAGAACTCCAATGCTCAGAGGTCAGGTAGAGAGGGAATGTAGGGGGAGAGAGGTAAGTGAGAACAGGTAGGAGAAGAAAAACAGGGGAGCATGTGTTGGTGCATAATATTGGAAGTACCATGGAATGTCAGAATTGACAAATCTGCCTCAGAAGAACTACAGCCAGCATGCTCCATAGACATGAGAATGGTAAGAATTCGTCTCTCGCACTTAGGACATGCTATCATGAGGGGCTAGTTCCTACAGAAAAATATCACACTTGGTAAAGTAGAGGGTCAGCGAAAAAGAAGAGAACCTTCAGCAAGATGGATTGATACAGCCTGTGTGATCACGAGGTGTTGAACGGGTCACTGAAGACAAATGGCTGCATAAGCAAATGTGGCGAAGAAAGCTGATGGTGCCCGGCTATCAAAAAGTATAGCGTCTGGGGTCTTAAAGGCTTGAAGGTAATCAAGCGGCCATCAAGCTCAGAAGCAACAAAGCCCACATGGAAGAAGCACACCAGCCTACGCATCCACGAGGTGTCGAAGGGATCAGGTAAAAGTCATCACAGAACAAAAAATCTTACCATAATGAATGATGGGGGGAGTGTGGAGTGGAGACCCAAAGCCCATTATTAGGCCACTGGAGATTCCCTTCCAGAGGGGTCTCGGGGAGGAGATGAGCCTATCAGGGTGCGATGTAACAATGATGAGAAATACAACTTTCCTCTAATTCCTAAATGTTTCCTCCCCGCTCCCACTACCATGACTCGAATTCAACCTTGCAAGTCTGGCTAGACCAGAGGATGTACACTGGTATAGATAGGAACTGAAAATACAGGGAATCCAGGGCAGATGAGCCCTCCGGGACCAGTGGTGTGAGTGGCGAAACAGGGAGGGTAAAGGGAGAGTGGGTAGGAAAGAGGGAACTGATTACAAGGAACTATATGTGACCTCCTCCCTGGGGGACAGACAACCGAAAAGTGGGTGAAGGGAGACATCGGACAGGGCAAGATATGACAAAATACCAATTTATGAACTATCAAGGGCTCATGAGGGAGGGGGGACCAGGGAGGGAGGGGAAAATGAGGACCTAATGTCGGGGGTTTAAGTGGAGAGAAAATGTTTTGAGAATGATGTACAAATGCGCTTTACACAATTGATGTGTGTATGGATTGCGATAACAGTTGTATGAGCCCCTAATAAAATGTTTAAAAAAAAAAAGATGGATTGATACAATGACTGCAACAATATGCTCAAACACAGCACCACTGTGAGGATGGCACAGGACCAGACACCATTTTGCTCTATAAAACAATGCCTATGGTTTGCAACCAACTCAATGGCACCTAACTACAACCTGGTGTCCCAAAAGTCATAAGGGGTGAGTGTTCAGAGATTGATTAGATGGGCAATTGTGTACAATTTTACTTAAAAGGCCTATCGTATTTGACAATGTTGAATTCACTAGTAACCTGGACAAGAGTAGCTTCTCAAAGTGGTAGGGTAAAAGCCCAAGCTGAAGATTACTGAAAAGTGGATGGAAGCCAGAGATCTAGACAGTAGTGTAAAGACAAAATTTTCAAACAGTTTTACAGTGGAAAGGTGCAAAGAGGAGCAAAGGAAGCAGTGGTTAGAGTGGGATCTGCAGTCACTAATAATAAAGTTTTTAAAAAGATAAATCAGGTTTGTCCACTTATGGGAATGATTCATGACAGGAGAAATGGTTTCCATTGGCAGTATTGGAGGGAAATGATCAAAGGGCCAAAAATCTTAGAAATAGGTAGTAAAATCCAGGGCATACATGAAAAGAATTTTCTTTAATTGTAGCTGGCACTTTTTTTCAATCACCACTACAGAGATTGAAAAATGGGGATATAGATGCTGGGGTGGTGGTAAATTTGATAGTGGGAATATGGTGGAGCCCCATAAATTGACTTCTGTCACATAAAAGATGATAAGATGTTATTAAAGAACAAGCAGGGAGGCTGGAGAGAAGGGAGGAGGTATGATATGAAAAATCAAAACCACTAGAGAAACATGGTAGGAATTGTTAAGCATCCAGTTAGGATCTGTGATTATAAATTTTAAATTCAAATAGTTTTGTTGTGTGATTTTTGTCCAGAAAATTTCAACTACCCAAATGGGCATCAAGAGTGGTTCAAAACCAGTGGCAGGGAGGGGGTGGGAGGACTGGTAGTGAGTGACCAAGGGCAAGGTAACTGAGAGGAATTACTGAAACCAGAATGAAGGCTGAACATGGTAGTGGGACAGGAGGAAAGCGTAAGGAAATAGAGGAAAGGAGTAGGAGGCAAAGGGCATACATAGAAGCCTAAATACAGACATGTACATATGTAAATATAGTTAAGATTGTGGGGGAAATGGACCTAGGTGCATATATTTATAGGTTTAGTAGTAGGATGGCAAGTGGACATTGGGCCTCCTCATGCGCATTCCCTTAATACAAGAGCACCTTGCTCAGCTAAACAGTCATTTCATGATACCCACCTTCCTGACATGATCACTGAAGACAGATGTGTGCATAAGCAAATGTGATGAAGAAAGCGGATGGTGCCCGGTTATCAAAAGATATAGTGTCTTGGGTCTTAAAGACTTGAAGGCAAACAAGCGGCCATCTAGCTTGGAAGCAACAAAGCCCACAGACAAGAAGCACACAAGCCTGTGTGAACACGAGGTGTTGAAGGGATCAGGTAGCAGACACCAAAGAACAAAAACCATCATTGTGTGATCACCTTCCCCACATAAATGCTGAAGACGAATGTGTGCATAAGTAAGTATGGTGAAGAAGTCTGATGGTGCCCAGCTATCGAGACCTATAGCGTCTGGGGACTTAAAGGCTTGAAAGTAAACAAGCGGCCATCTATCCCTGAAGCAACAAAGCCCACCTAGAAGCAGCACACCAACATGTGTGATCATGAAGGACTGAAGAGACCAGGCTTCAAGCACCAAAGGCTGGGGGGGGGGGGATCATATCGTGAATGAGGGTAGCACCTGATGGGGACCCAATGCCCACCTATAGACAACTGGACATACCTTGCAGCGGGGTAGTGGGGAGATGAGTCACTCAGGGTTCAGTATAGCAATAATGAAATTCACAACCTTCCTTTAGTTCTTAAACGCTTCCTCCCCCCAACTATCATGATCCCAATTCTACCTTGCAAACCTGGTAAGACCAGAGGATGCACAGCGGTACAGATGGGAACTGGAAACACAGGGAATTTAGGACAGATGAACCCCTCAGGACCAGCGGTGAGAGTGGCGATACAGGGAGGGAAGGGCGGGTAGAAAGAGGGGATCGATCACAAGGATCTACATATAACCTCCTCTCTGGGAGATGAGCAACAGATGGGTGGGTGAAGGGCGACGTCAGGCAGTGTAAGATAAGATATAATAATACTTTATAAATTATTAAGGGTTTGTGAGGGAGGGGGGAGCGGGGAAGGAGGGGGAGGGGAAAAAGGAAAATGAAGAGCTAATTCCAGGAACCCAAGTGGAAAGCGAATTTTGAGAATGATGAGGGCAACAAATGTATAAGTGTGCTTTACACAATTGAAGTATGTATGGATTGTGATGAGCTGTATGAGCCCCAATAAAATGATTTTTAAAAAAGAATGTAAATTATTTGGTTTAAACAATTATATCTGTATCAGAAATATATTTCATTTAGTTCATTTCAATTTAGTCTTGGCAATCACCATTTTTATGTGGATGTCATGACCCCTTTCTTCGCTCCAAAAGCCAAATAGATATATCTATCTGGTTGTTTCATGAGTAAACCAAAGTGCATTGTTCCCTTTGCTCAGTCTTGTTATCCTTGGATTCATCTTGCTCTCTTATTAACTTGTTAAATTATTAACTTGTTAGGCCAGGAGTCTCAGTGGTTTGTAGATATTGTGTAATTATCCTCCATTTTGTTATTTGATGTGAGCAGTCAAATGGTTGAAAGAGGAATTTCTTTTGTGGTGTGGTCTGCATCCAGTATATATGAATGTTCAGCAAATTTCATCCTCTCCCAACCTGCCTCATCTAGTTTTGGGATGTGAGCCAACAACTCTCTACTCGAGGTGCCAATTTGGGATTGTCGGTCCTTGCAACCATGTAAATCAGAGGCCTTCAGCTTGATGCCTGACCCATGGACTTGTGACTTGCCAACCTTTACAACTGTGTGATCTATTTCCTTGAAATAAAGCTCTCTATATCACCTCTGAGGGCATAGTGGGTTATGATTCCAGCTAATAGCTACAAGGTCAGCAGTTCAAGCCAACCAGCTGTTCTGAAGGAGATAAATGAGGCTGGGTTCCCATAAAGGTTCATTCATACCTCACAGGTAACATACAAAACCTAAAAGCTGCCACTTCTCCCCTAAAAGAGAAGGCTTATTTCTTATAGTAATAGGACTAATGTTGATGAAAACTAAACCCAGAGTCTTATCATAAAAGTGACTCAATTACAATGGCAATTGAATTCCCAATGTTCAATGGTAGCTGATGTTTAAATGAGGCCATTAACTGAGAAGAAATACGATACTGAAAATCATGTTGGAATATGTAGGCCAATAATCAAGAAGCTGGAAAAAAATGAGTGCCTAAATTCTTTGGAATCATTCCTGCCAACAGAATTATCCCTCTTATTCTCATCTAAATATATTAGTTAGTTTTTGTCTGTTAAACCACCCCCTTCAGTAACACCATTACCCTTCCACCCGTCCCTGATGAGATTAGCCCAGCTATGCCTGACAAGTCTGTCTGAGATGTCATCTTGGGTATTGCATGAGGCATCAACTGAGGCACATACATTACAGGACATTACGGAATGTCCCCAGGACCTACTCCTA
This sequence comes from Echinops telfairi, assembly GCF_000313985.2. Taxonomy (NCBI): domain Eukaryota; kingdom Metazoa; phylum Chordata; class Mammalia; order Afrosoricida; family Tenrecidae; genus Echinops; species Echinops telfairi. The sequence continues at coordinate 1,328,346 of NW_022111357.1, read as the reverse complement.
CCATCAGATTTGCTTCTAGACCTACACCTACACTTAAGTCCCAATGAGCCTTAAGAGATGAAGTACGAAGTGTGCCTCAAGAGGTGGTGCACTACACTCCAAGAGAAAGGCTTGATTTTTCTAATATGTGGATATACTAACAGGAACCTGGGGCTTATTGTGGGCTTGAATATTATAAGTGTGTGATATTATGAGTATAGGGACCAAAAAGCTGACTCCATTTTCCACTCAAGAGGTTAAAAAAGATCTAGCGGTGGATTTGGTTGGTTCTCTGAAACATAGATGAATGGTTTGCTACTCTAAAACAAGATAAACTGTTAGACCTGCCTCGTTACACTGTAGTAAAAAGTATGCAAAGGGTTAGAGGAATTGGCACACTCGAGTTGATTCATTATATGAGACACACAGAACCACCAATGCAATATTCTGAGAAGACACAGCTGTTACCACAACAGGAGGGCACAAATTTGTGAAGAGAACTCTGGGATCCTTGAAAATTGCTGTGATCACTATTTTATGTTAATCAAATTTCAAAGTGAAAATTGCCCTCCTTAACTATAGTTAAGACACTTAACTATAATGAGGCTTAGAGAACCTCATGGTGGTAGGAACCAAGTGATGGCACTTGGCTGACAAAGCCCAGGTAGGAGTGGTTAATGTCACGAACAGCAGAGTCAAAGCAATAATCAGAATAATCTGACTTGTAGAGACTAGATGTATGGCATTGACAATGTAGTCATGGTGTCCCCAGAAGTGCAATAGAGGGGATATCTACTAAATATTTGCTTGATCTGTAAAGGCAGAAGAATTCCATGTCAGCGGTCTTGGTTGGTACCTGCCCTCATGAGGAGATCACTGAAGATATGGGTGCTATATAGCAAAGTATGGTGAATAAATCAGATGATGCTCGACTGTTAGAAAAAATCATGTCTTGGGTCTTAAAGGCTTGTAGCAAGACAAACAGCCATCTAAGTGAGGAGTCATCTAATTCCACACAGAAGAAACACATGAACCTGTATAAGACAAAGGTTGTAAACAATAAAATCTAAACCCAGAGGAGGAAATGATATGATAGTCTTAATTCTAAACACCCAGTTCGTGAAACATTTAAAATGAGAGTAGAAGCCCCAAATGCATTTGCATGGTCTCTATGTGGGTTGAGTCTCCAGTGAATTCCCACTGACCATCGTCTAGGAATATGAATAGCCTTGTAAATGGATTTTAGCAAGTGCAGTTAGGCAGGAATGTAACACTCTGCCATTAGATCTCCCTTTTGAGCCATTTTGAATTTGTTCTGGGTTTTTTAATTTGTCTATTTTCTGCTTTCTTTTTTATTGAGTTTTTTCTCTATTTAATTTGGTCCTTGCTGCTGTGGCCTTTTCTGTTTTCTGTCAGTGTTTAGTATGTTTTTCTCTACAGAGAAGTCATGATGGGTGGTTCTATGAAGATAGCAACTGGATTAATAATAATTACCTGGGAGCAGGGAAGGGAAGTAGGTAAGGGGAGAAAGAGAAAGTCAACAGCCATGGGTACAAGAAGGAAGAAAATGTTTCAAAGTTGATTGTGGGGATGAATGCATAATCCTTCTTAATATAAGTGAAATGGTTTAGTAGGATAGCCCTAGTGGTGTAGTGGTTATGAATTGGGCTACAATCCATACGGTCCACAGTTCAAAACCACCAGCAGTCGCAGGGGAGAAATAGTAGGCTTTCAACTTCCATAAACATTTACAGTCTTAGAAACCCACACGGGTTGCTATGAGTCATCATTGGCTCATTGGCAGCAAGCCTATTAAAGTATGATATGTAAATTTTATTTCAATAAAACTATTAAAACATTTTTAATTGAAAAGAATTCTATGCCAAGTGCCACCACTTGTCTGTCACTTTGTCGTAGTGTGGTGTCTTGTGCATTGCTGTAATGCTGGAAGCTATGTCACTATTATTTCAAATACCAACAGGGTCACCCAAAGTGAATAGGTTTCAGCAGAGCTTCCAGACTAAAAACAGACAATAAAGAAGGAATTGGCTAGCTGCCCACTTCTGAGGAAGTAACTGCTAAAAAAACAAAACAAAAACCCTTATGCATTGCTTTGAAATATTATCAGAAACAGAAGGCTTAAGGAATGGAAACAGAATCTTGTGGGAGACAGTGCCATAGGATGGGGTCCGCAGGTTGCAGGGCACTCAAAATGTGACTGAGCAGGAGCTGTTTTCTCGTAGTGGAGTCCCGTGGTGACGTGAGTCAGGTAAGCCTGTAGGAATGATCTTCATTTGTTAATGGGCCATGACTCAAAGTAAGAACAAACAGCTCCAAAAATCTGCTAATGATTAGAACTTGAAATGTTCAAAGTATCAGTGTAGGCAAATTGAAAGTTGAGTATGGAATAAAGAAGATCGTAAAAGAGTTGGTGCATTTGTTGTTGGAGTGGAGAAGAATATTGAAAGTACCACCAACTGCTAAAAGGACAAACCAATCTGTCTCGTAAGAAGTACAGAGTGCTCCTGAGAGGCAAGGATGGTGAAACTTCATTTTACATACTTTGGCCATGTTGCCAAGGGAAAGTAGTCCCAGGGAAAGGACATCATGCTCAGTAGCGTCGAGGGACAATGAAGAAGAGGAAAGCCCTCAAGGAGCAGGGTTGACACAGCGACTGCAACAATGGGTGCAAGCACAGGAACAATTGTGAGGATGGCACAGGACCAGGCAGGGTTCACTGTGTTGCCATGGGTAAGAACTGACACCAGGGCACCTAACAGCAACAACATGTCAAGCTAATGGAGGTCTGACGTGAAGCACCAGAAGAGTCACAGCAATTCAATCAATCCCCAAGCTTGACATCATTTACATCAATAGTGACACAACCCCTGAAAGAGAGCCTGGGGCCCCTTTGTAAAAGGATCCCGCTATACTGACAAAAAGTTGTACTGTTAATCTTTCTCTCAGCCTTCCCTAAAGGGATCTATTGCCTTTTATAAAAGTGACCGTTGACTGGGAAAAAGGACTTTTCAGGGATTACTGGACATGGGCTCTGAACGGGTACTAATACTGGTGAATAGGGCCACCATCATGGACTTGAAAAGTGTGGGGGTAGTGATCCCTACCTCACTGCATTCAACTCACCTAGCTGGCCTGTGAGAAAAGCAGATGGCACTCAGAGAATGATAGTGAAATGCTAGAAACTAGGAGCTGACTCCAATTGATGTTGTTTAAGATGCAGTTGCACTGACTAAGTAAATTAATTCATCTACTGGTCCTTATACTGATCTGCCAATGCCTTTCTCTCTATTTGAATTTTGAGAGACTACCAGAGGCCCTTTGCCTTCAGCTGGCAAGGCCAGCAAGACATTTCCACTGTTTGACCTCAGCGTTGTTATCAACGCTCAATCTAGAAATCGTACAGAAAACTTACTCACTTTTCCTGTCCACAAAGCATCACATCGGTCCAGCACAGTCATGACAGCATGCTGATGGAACTGAGTAAGATGTATCAATAACTCTAGATTTATTGGTAAGACATATGGGTACTCATTCATTACCATCATATCAATTCTGGCTCATGGTGACCCTGTAGGGCAGGGTAGAACTACCCACTGTGGATTTCCTAACCTTTGTCTTTCTCCCACAAAGCAGCTAGTGATTTTGAACTACTGGCTTAGAGTTATCAGCCCAATGCATAACCACTTCACCACCAAGGTTCCTATTTGTGTGCTGGAGTGTAAGAAATTAATTCAACAGAGTCAGGAAACCATCCACCTCAGTGACATTTCTAGGGCTCTAATGGTGTAGGGTATGCTGGTTTATTCCCACTAAAGAAAGATAATTTACTGTACTTGGCCCTTCCCACAACTTAAAAGGAGGCACAACATCTGGTGAACCTCTCTGGAATTTGGTGGCAACATATCCCTCATTTGGTTGTGCTACTCCAGTTGGTCAAGTGACTCAGAATCTGAGACACCAAACTACAGAAGGCTCTGCAAAGGGTTCAGGCTGCCATGCAAACCACTCTTCCATTTGGGTTGTATAATCTGGCTGACTCAATAGTACTTGAAGGGTCAGTAGCCAAAAGAGATGTTGTTTGGAGCCCTTGGCAGTTCCCCTTTGGTGAATCACATTACAGACTCTTAAGATTTCGTAGCAAATCTGACATCCTCTGCCGATAACTACTCTCCTTTTCAGAAACAGCTTTTGGCTTACTACTAAGCCTTAGTAGAGAGTAAGCACCAGGGACTACCAAGTCACTATACAGCCTAAGCTACCTATTATCAGGAAATGGATGTTGTCTGACCCACGGAGTCATAAACTCCGATGAGCACAGTGGCATTCCATTATTAAATGGAAGTGGTATATATGTGATCAGCCTCAAGCAGGGGTGGAAGGTATTGGTGAGTAATATGAGGAGGTGACTCTGATGCCCATTCCCCACCACCCTCCACTTGTGTCATATTACCTTCCTCTCCAAGTCTGCATCTATGACCCAGTTGACTGAAAAAGAGAAAACTCATGTCTGGTTTACAGATAGGTCTGTAGGAGACATAGGCACCTCTTGTAAGTGGAAATCAGCAGCACTGCAGCCCCTTTCTGGGGCCTTCCTGAAGGACAGTGATGAAAGGAAATCCATACTATGGGCAGAATTTGAGCAGTGCACCTAGTTGTTCATTCTGCTTGGAAGGAGAGGTGGTTGTTGTACATAGATCCATGGGTTGTCAGGAAACAGAGAATTGAAAGGAATGTGATTGGAATTTGGTGACAAGGAGGTATGGGGGGGAAAGTATTTGGACAGACTTCCTCTTTAAATGGATCAGGGAAGTGAAAATATTTGTGTCTTATGTGAATGCTCAGAGAAGTATTTTACCAACCAAGTAGATATGATGATATATTCTGTGGATATCAGTCTTTCCTCCCAGCCACTCTTGTCATTACCTAATGAGTTTATGAACCAAGTGGTCACGGTCACAAAGATGGAGGGGACGCATGGATTCAGCAACCCAGACTTCCACTCACCAACACCAGGTTGGCTACAGCCACTGCTGAGTACCCAATTTTGCCAGTAACAGAGACCAAAAAGGAATCCCTCATATGGCACCATTTTTAAACATGGTCAGCCAACAACCTGGTGACAGCTCTCTGTCAATGTACTGCAGCAACTATTTTTGTTATTTTTTAGCAATATTTTACTTCCATGTGATATTAATCATATTGCCTGATAATTTCCAACATTTTAGGCTAGATTTTCTAGAGAAACAAAACAGTGACACTCATATATGTATAAGAAAGAGCTTTATATCAAAAGTAATCTATCAAGATACATTCCAGCCCTGTATAACTTAAGTCCATGGGTCCGATGCTAGCCAGAGCCCCCTTCAGACTCACACCGTTTCAAGCTGATGACAAAGGTGACCTAGGATGCAGGATGCTCACAGACTGTGGGTTCAGAGTAACATGGATCCAAGGTCAGTGGAAACTTGGCAGGGCACTGACAGCTCTAAGGGTTGGACGGCCCACATGGGGCTGCCCCCGGAGGCAGGCGCAGAGTCCTAGTGAGCAGGAAGTTGAGGGGCATAGAGAGAAGAGAGGGGTCCCCCCAGTGTCTCTCTTACAGAAAGGCCACACCTCCCAAGAGGCATCATCCAACTGTGGTCAGATGGGTAGTTGGGACTCCACCCCTACACTTTCATACAAATTCAAGTTGACATAAAATCTAACTACCACATCCACATTCTGTTGACTTGACTTTATTTGTTATGAACACAAATATGTCAGTTGGCCATGTTGCTGTCTTCCAAATTTCTTGGCAATAGATCAGTGAGAGCTCTCAGCACTGTATCTGTTTGTTGAAACATTCAACTGGATTCCATCAATTCCTAGAACCTTGTTTTTCACTAATATCTTCATTGTAGCCTTGACTTCTTTCAAGACCATTCATTCTTAATCATATACCCACTGAAGTGGTTGAATGTTGACCAATTCTTTTGCGGACAGTCACTGTTTGGGGGACTGTTAAAGCCCTCCGTTTTCTTTTGATGCTTCCTGTGTTATTCAGTTGTATTGGTCTGGGTACTTTAGAGAAACAAATTCACAGAAACTCATGTATAAGAGAGAGTTTTATATAAAGGTTAAGTGCACAACAAGAGAACACCCCAACCCAGTGCTGCCCAAGCCCACAAGTTCAACATTAACCCAAATGCCCGATACCAATCCACAAAGTCCTCCTCCATCTCACAAAACACACTATGATGCCAACTGCAGGAGGAAAGCCAAATCAGTGAACGTGTAAGCATTTCAGCACTGGCAGGGGTCTCCAGCCGGCTGATCCAGCACCCAGGACTGCATTGGGGTAGGTCCATG
>NW_022111357.1:1316964-1320311 GCF_000313985.2 Echinops telfairi | reverse complement strand
GAGGCTCACTGAGCCATTTATCTCTCTGCCCTCCAATGAACACCACATGTGTTTATTGGATAGGTTGGCACAATAAATTTTAACTAACTCATCAGTATTTTGCCCAGAGAATCCTTCAATATTGCATCTTGAGGCTTGAACATTTTTCTTCATTTCTTTCAGCTTGAGCTGAAATGCTGGACATGTCCTTCCCATTTGGTTTTTTAATTGCACATCTTTGCACATTTCATAATAATATTTTACTGTGTCTTCTTGAGCTACCCTATGAAACCTTTAGCTCAGCTCTTGTGCTTCATCATTTCTTCCATTTGCCTTAACTATTCTATGTTAAAGAACAAGGTCAAGATACAGCAAATACTTTTGTCTTGTTCTCTTTCTTATTCTATAAGTTATACAAAATAAGCTGTAGACAGGGATAGTGCATTTTTGTTGTATCTATGTTAGTTGTGTCATGAAAATACGACTTTATAATTGCCCTTAGAAATTTTTCATGGTTTAAGATGTGTACAGGTGGCAAGTTAACAAGGGGTAGACTGTGACTTGCCTCCCTAGTTTTATTTATCTAGAGAAACTAGCCAAAAAGATCCATTTAGATCATATACCTTGTGCAGGCACAATTCATCTTAGACCCATTTGAAAACCTACAATGCTCTGTCTTCAAGTTATCATAACAAATTGGCTACAAATATGACATCTAAAAGCTATTAGCTGGGTACCTAGATTTATGTTGAAGATCCCAGGAAGCCAGGGCTCTTAATAATATATAAGATTCCTGGCTAAAGAGTGCTTTTCTAGTTATAAAACAAAGAAGATGAGCCCTGGGAACATCTTTTAATAATGTACCCAGGTTTCACTCAAGGCCATGCTCTCTAAAGTCATTGAGATTGCGGACAGAAAAGAGAGACTTGGCCTTACAACATGGCAGCACTGCACTCTTCTCCCAAGGACACTTCCAGAGAAACATTCCACTCTGAGATCATGGTTACACACACACACACACACACACACACACACACACACACACACACCTAGGCCTTGTATAACCAGGAGATACCAATAGCTGATTAATTTTAAAAATGTGTTTAAGATTCCTGAGAAAAGCTAGAAGGATTTTTGCATTTGTACTTCTGGGTAGAGTGCTCCATCCCATCTATGTCCTCCCTTCTAGTCCTGCAAAAAAGACCGGTGTGTTGTGTTGTTTTGCTGTTCTTGTTAATTCCCCTCACATCATTCTACTCATGTGATCCATGAGTGCAGTGTACAGCTGCTAGGTAAGGTTTCTAATGCTGTAACCTCTCAGGAGTGGATCACCAAGCCTGTTGTCCCAGGGCCTCTGGGTGGGTTTTAACTGCCATTATTTAAGTTAGTAATTGAGTACTTCTATGAACTAGCCAACAACACTGAACTATGAACTACTGCAAAAGTTGAGAAACCACTTGAGAACAATTTACCTTTGACTCAGTTTTGAAATGGCATCCAAACCCTTTGAATTCAGTGTAACAATTCCTTATTGGTACATATATTTAAAATGGACAGTTTCTTAATAATGTTTGTATATGTCTATACATAAATACATATACATGCTGAAGTGTATATATGTATCCATATATATACATGTATGTGTGTGTATCCAGAAACAGAAAGTGTATCTTGCTAGGCAGTCACCATTCTAACCATATTTTGAAGTTTATGGGAGAAAAGAAAAAAAGGAAGAAAAAGTCACCAGCCCCTAATCTCATTATAGTGCCTTGCTTTCTGGTTCAAAGTAGAAACCCCACTTTATTAGCACATGCTTTTGCTTCTCTAAGGACACTTGTAGACTACAGAGACACACATAGAAGTCTTTGACTGCAAATGCAATAAAATACACAGAGAAGGAGGAAGTTACTGAACTGCCCTTCTAATAAAGATTTAAAATGTGTACAGCATGTTTGCATTTCCAGCTACGATGGAATAGCCAGTATCGGACAAACCCCCTTGGTAACAGTATCTATAAATTCTGTGTGGGGGTGGCTAATAAACACACACACACACCATGAACCATCTATTTGAAGACATTAGGGAATAACCATGGCAACCAACACTTTGAGGGGCCAAGATTCCAGAGAGAAGGAAAGCTCCTTGAAGGGAGCCCTCTGGTCAGGGCCACTTTTTTTACTCAGCACATTGGGATAATATACAGTGAATCGAGAGCATACACCACGATCAATTTCAGAACACTTTCTTCTTTCTCATACTCATTGATATTAGCTCCCCATTAGCCTCAATCTCCCCTGCCATGCCCTTCGGTAATTATTAATCCAGTTACTGTCCCTATAGATTCACCTATCCTGGATTGACAAAATTACTTCTAGGAAAGCATCTTAAGCAAATAAACATGAACATAGATAAAATTAGTATTTTGAGGAATTTATGAATGTGTTGTTCATGAGAGCAAAAAAATTAAGCTAAATGTTGTGCTTTAAAGGAATGTATAATTAAATTATTAAATAGTCAAAAAATTTTAAAACTTGCATTTGTAAAGAATCTTTACCAAGAGGGACAAACTGACTATGTTTGAAGTAAAAAAAAAAACACTGAATATAAACATTATAGCTTGTATAATCCTCATTGTGTTATAAATGAAATAGTAAAATTTTGGGAAGATAGATAAATCTTTATGGGCATGCGACAGTTACATAATCTGGTATCAACTTGTGAAGGAGTAGAGGTTAGCCTGTCAATCAGATCACAGCTTGATGACCTTATTTGGAGGTGCTATGGAGATAAATAGCTCACTGGGGGTGGGACACACACACTTTCTAAGAGACATTTCTGCTGACAAATCACGGAGCTATGCTGATGGCAGCAGAGCCTTGGAGCTGGAGGAGCCATTTGGAGACCCACACCAGCGCTGAGATGCTTCCACCGCCACTGGATTCACAAGACTTTCCACCCACTGACCTGTGATCTTCCTGCATTCAGCGTCATTGCATGTGCTGCATGAGTCTGAAGAGGGATTTATAGACTGATAACGGATATATGGGCTAATATTGGACTAATGGACTTAATGTGGACTAGGCTGCGATGTTTTCTCAAAAAACAACTACTCTTTGATATAAAGTTCTCTATTACACACATATGAGTGCCTTTGGATTTTTTTCTCTAGTCTACCTGGACTAATACAGGGCAACTAAGCATTTCCTTGGCCAGTGGTTCTCAACCTTCTGAATGCTGCAACCCTTTAAGACAGGTCCTCGTGTTGTGGTGATTGGTGATCCCCAACCTTAAAATGATTTTCGTTGTTACTTCATAACTGTAATTTTGCTACTCTTATGAATCATCATGTAAATATCTGATATGCAGGA
>NW_022111357.1:1315025-1316165 GCF_000313985.2 Echinops telfairi | reverse complement strand
ATTCATCTCTGCCATACCCCAGAGGAACCATTAATCCAGTTACTGTCTCTATAGATGTACCTATCCTGGATTTCATATAAAAGAAAACATTAAAAAAAAAAAAGCAAACAACAATAAAAAACTAACAAAATAAACCGGATACAAACCTTAATAGAAAAGAAAGCAGAAAACAAAAAGGAAAACATTTAAATAGATCAATAAGGAAGAGAAAATGATAGGGGGCTAAATTTTAAACTGACCGCATCTGCAATGCTTCACTTTCCAGTGCCTTCTACATGTGAGCAAGGGTATCCACACACTTGGTTCCTGGTCAGAGGGGAGTTCAGAAGCTTGATCGATGTAGAGTCCCCTTTCCTTTTTAAAAAACTGAAACAGCTTTAAAATGGATCAAAAGGGAGATCGAATAAGATATTACATTTTGATGTAAAAGGGGGATAGGGGGAAAGCTACTGTATACAAACATTCCTGGTGTGAGGACCAGGTAGTATGGCAGAATCCAGACCAAATCCAGGGATACATATGGTAGTCAACTAAAAAGGAGGGGGTTAAAGGAAAAATAATTTAAAGAAATGGGTAGTGGGGGCACAGGGGACTAACCCACCCAAGGGGAGGGTATTGATTATATCTCCACAGAGAAAGAGGGACCAAACTTCAACCCAGTGCTCCAAGATGTGATTGCGACATGCCGGCATGGAGTAGGGAACCAGCGGAGAGGTCTGAGGGGCCGGCCCCAATCCCAACTATGTGGACACCTGCCCCTACCCCCAGAAGAATTTATTTCAGAGGACAGCATTGAATCTGCAGCTGCAGGAGAGGGACATGTCTGATCAGAGCACAGGGGAGAAAATGAAGGGGGAGGAAGAGAAAGTGGAGCACATCCTGGCCAACCAAGCCTTGAGGACGATATTCCCGCTCAGATCAGCGAATGCACAGAGAGGACCATATGGCTGGCCCCACTATGGGATATCCCTCACTGACGCACAGCCCTACTGGGGACAACACTGGAGACAGTGTGGGAATTCCGCCCTATCTGACCCCACCATACCTAGGCAAAAACACTAAGGGCGTGCAACAGAACAGCAAGGGGAACAGAGCAACGAAGTCCCCAGGGAATAGCAAAAATAGACTTTGGGGCCAGGG
>NW_022111357.1:1299176-1313575 GCF_000313985.2 Echinops telfairi | reverse complement strand
GGGCAATGAATGTACAAATGTGCTTTACACAATTGATGTATGTATGGATTGTGATGAGTTATATGAGCCCCTAATAAAATGATTTTTAAAAAGATATTACATTTTGACTTACCTATGTCTTTCATAATCAACTTTACTATGCTCTCTGTATGATAACAGAGCCATTCACAATTCACATCCCTCAACTATGATCAGAGGGGATTCTCTGGAGGCTTAATCCTGCAAATGAATTTTGGGCTTCCACTGTCATCCATTAACCTTCTACAAACCAGGTGTTCACAAATTAAGCTCTGATGCATTCCCTCCTTTAGATGTGGATCATATTCCTTACAATCCTTGGCATCTCACTCAAATGGCTGCTTGTTTGAAAACCAGCCTTTAAGACCCCAGGTGCTATTCATTCTGATAGGTAGGCACCATGTAGTTTCTTCACCACACTTTGCTATAGCATCCATATGTTCAGTGATGTCTTTTTTATTATTATTATTATTAATAATAATAATTTTATTTGGGGGCTCTTTCAAATCATATAACAATCCATCATTCAATTGTATTAATCACACTTGTACATATGTTGCCATCATCATTTCCAAAACATTTTCTTTCTACTTGAGGCCTTGGTATCAGTTCCTCTTTCCCCCCCTCCCTCCTGTAGCCTACCACCCTCATGAATCCTTGATCAAAAATATATTAGTATTGTTATTTCATATCATACACCATCCATTGTCTACCTTCCCCTCATTCACACTGATATATTGTTTGTTTTAGATCTTTAGATATCTGATGCCTGATCTCGTTAACACACTATGATCACACAGGCTGGTGTGCTTCTTCCATGTGGGCTTTATTGTTTCCCAGTGAGATGGCCACTTGTTTAACTTCAAGCCTTTAAGGCCCCAGGTGCTGTATCTTTTGCTAGCCAAGCACCATCACTTTCTTCACAACATTTGCTTATCACCCATTTTGTCTTCAGCGATCATGTCAGGAAGGTGAGTGTCAAAGAATGCCAGGTTCTTAGGAGAAAGTGTTCTCATATTTAGGGAGGCCTTGAGTAGAGACCCAAAGTCCATCTGCTACCTTAGTACTTAACATATAAATATATGTACTGACCTATCGCCCTATCATTAAATTTAATATATTAACATATATACATGCCTATACCTTTTTATAGAGGGTATAGCTATATCCCTATCATTATAAATTAATATATTTACATATATACATGCCTATACCTCTTTATAGAGGTTTATAGCTTTTACCTCCAGTTATTTCCTCTATTTCCTTTCACCTTCCTCCTGTCCCACTAGCATGCTCACCCTCCATTTGGCTCTCAGTAATTCCTCCCAGATACATTGCACTTATCAAACCCCACCATGCATTCTACGCCCTCCTTGCCATCAATTTTAGATCTCTTGTTGTTCCCTTGTCCCTAAGTTTATTGGCTCCCTGCTCCCCTCTGCCCCATCCTCTCACATATTCCCCATTGCTTTCTCCTCGGAATTGTTTATCCAGCCTATCTTATATAGAGTGAAAGAAGCAAAAAGAAAGCCTAAAAAGAGTTCCAGGTCTGTCTGCTGACCCATATAAATGTTTTCCAATTGGGTCTGATGAGGTGCCAAGCCCTGTCCCCTGAGTCAGAAGTCTATTTTCAGAATTCCTCAGGGACTTCATTGCTTTGCTTCCCTTGCTGTCCTGTTGTGTCCCTTTGTGTTCTGCTGTACTGTGTGTCTCCAGTGCTGTTCCCTATAGCATTGTGGGTCAGTGAGGCTACATCATCGTATCTCATAGTGGGGCCAGCCTTACGGTCCTCTCTGATCTCTTTATGAGGTTGAGCATCAAGCAAGGCGAGTCATAAGAACTAACTGTTCTTAGATTTGGGACTAGAATTAAGTGTAAGCTCAAAATCGATTCATGCATCTATGGTTTAAATATGTCTTTGATTCACTTTAGAGATATCATTTTCATTTTTTGTTAGAGAATATTATCAATCATCCTCCTAGGGCATTATTTCCACTACCATCATGTCCATGCTCACCTACAACAACCCTACAGGACAGAGTAGAACTGTCCCTGTGAGTCTCAGAGCCTTCAAATCTTCACAGGAGCAGGAAGCCTCCTCTTTTCCCTGAGGATCTGGCAGCAGCCCAATACATAATCAGTACACATTGATAGCATCATTAGTTTAACTAATGGTACAGAATTTAAAACTAAGCCGAGAAAAGAAACATATAAAATATAAGCCAGCTTTAAACAACAATAAATGGATTGTTGACTTGTACTGATTCAATTCTTAACTGTCTGGGCACCATTTAAACAAATAACAGTGCTTGATAATAAGGAAAATCTTCCAATAATATTCATTCAACCCAGCAGAGCCAGGCCTACCGGATTATTACATGTCATAACAGGTGACTGAATTTGTTGCATTGATTTAACTGTGAAGTCAACATATTCCATCAAACTCATCACTTCTTGATTCTCCCTTTGTGGGTTTTTCCCCATATTTTTTATCACTGATAAGATCATAACCAACTTCCTTGGAAAGTGGAAATCTTCTCCACATCACACACATCACATGGTTCTGACGTTTTGCTCTAAGAAATATTCTACCAATTCATGCCCTCTTCTCCTGCCATGCTGTTTTAAACTCTTGTTTCTTCCCTTTCTTTATTCATTCATTCATTCATTCACTGACCTGATGTGTATTTGTGAAGGGTCCAGTGTCTGCTAGGCCCTCTGCGAAGAGAGCTAAAGAACAGTGGAGACAGAAAAGATACAGTTCCTATTAACTGAAGTCTTTATCTTACAAATGTACTTTCCCAATCACATCGACATAATCTCAGTATAAGAGCTTCCCTCCCCACTTTACATTTCCCTCCATACTGACCAACTCATAACCTTCTTCACCAAAAGGATGTTGTGAACATGTGTACATACAAAACCAAACAAACTCACTGTCATTGACTTGACTCTGACACCTAGCAGCCCTATACGATAAAGGAGAACTTCCCCCGTGGGTTTCCAAGACTGTAAATCTTTACAAGATTAGAAAGGTTCATCTTTCTCCTGAGGAGCAGCTGGTGGGTTTGAACTGGTGACTTTCTGGTTAGTAGGCCAATTCATAACCCACTACACCATCAGGGTTTCTTACACCCCTAAAAGTGTATACATACTATTTTAAAGAAAATCGAGAAAATATATAAAAGAATAAAATGGAAAAAGATCATATTGTTCATGGTTCTTATACCCAAAGAGTTTTAATAATGTGATTATTTTCTTTATACTTTTTTCACATTAACTGTGTAAACCTGATTAGTATACAAATCTGATCATTTCATTCTCTTACTACTTTCTGTCAATTATGACTCATGTCAACTTTATGTGTATCAGAGCAGAACTGTACTATATAGGGTTTTTAATAGATGCTATCTTTCAGAAGTAGATCTACAGGCCTCTCTTCCAAGGTGCCTTGGAGTGAACACAGCCAACTAACCTGTGGGTTAGCAGCTGGCATTTCACCACGTGCACCACTCAGAGCAACCTACTCTCTTCTCCAAAAAACTCACTGCCATTGAGTCAATTCCAACTCACAGTACCCCTATAGGGCAGGGTAGAGCTGCCTCTCTGGGTCTTGGGGAGTTTAAATCTTTATAGGAGTAGACAGCCAAATCTTTCTCCTGAGGAGCAGCTGATGACTTTGAATCACTAACGTTGTGGTTTAGCATGTCAGGGCATACTCCACTCTGTTCTTCTTAGCATCCATTATTCCTAGAGGACAAAGCTCCAAAATGCTCAGGAGGCTCAGCTGACTTCCCAAGCTACCCTCTAGTCTCTCTGCCCACACACAAACTTGACACTTAAGCTGTGGATTCTGGATCTTTTGATCCTCTGCCTCTGTCATACAGCTCTCCCGCCTACATTGAACGCTCTTCTCTTCTCTCGCATTCTCTAGCCTCAACAACTCCTACTCACCCTTCAAGGACAGTTTCAAATGTCATGTCTCCTAGACCCTACTGAGGCCACATTTGTCACACTGTGGTATAATTAAGTGAGAAGCAGCAGAAATGCTAATAACGCTCACTCTGAAGTCAGATTGCCTGAATTCAAGTCAAATCTTTGACTTGTTAGTTCTGTGTCTCCGGGACTATTATTTAACCTAACTCTGCCTCCGTCTCATGTGTCAAAGATAACATTCTCTTCAGCGTGTCTCCGTGAGGATTAGTGAAATGATCCTTACAAACGGGGATGTGGGGTGCAAGGGGTGGTAGGGTATCACAGTATCAGGTACATACTGAGAGCTCAGGGTGTGAAACTTACTATAGTCGTTACATGTCCTCCTCTTCCCTCAAACGGTGCACATCTCAGAGGAAGGATTTTCTCATTCATCTTTGAACTCTTCACCCCATGTGTGAGGGGTCACTATGAGCTAGGACAGCAGTGAAAATCCCATGCTTAATTAAGTATATGGTAATTGCTGCATATGTGTTTGGGGAGTGACTGAGTAATCTGCCACAGCTCCTTGCCATCCTCTTGCTATACATACTTTTGGGGCAAAATAAGGAAGAAGTGGGTGGGTAGAGAGAAGGAAGCGAATGAAGGAAGAGCAGAAAAATATTAACAAAAGACCAAAAGGAAGAAAAGAAGGAGAAACAGGAGGAGGAAGAACAGCAGTGAATTGCCATGAGTCATAAAGGCATTCGACTCTTGTGTGCACAGCGGAGAGGCATTAATCACAGCGTCGCAGTCTTTGATGGCCTTTCTGCTAACTTGTTTGGCTCTTGAACTGGATGCAAAGTGCAACATTCCATTCTGGCCTTTGGGAAAGTGGACTTGTGTAAATGAGACTCTCCCAAGAGCCACCTCAGATGAAGGACCACTCTGGGTGACGAGTCTACAGAGTAACCACTCAGGAAGTCCCACTACCTCTAGGTGGGAGGATGGGTACATGTCATGCCCGCACAGGGCATCATCGCACACTCAGATTTCCCAGGATAGATGCAGTCCCAGATGTGTGGAACATTTGCAAGCGCCTTTGCAGTTCAAGTGTCTTGGCAAGACCTATTTTACTGACTCCAGATATACTGGCTTCCACTTCTGCTCAACAGTCAGTGATAAATCCCTGAGAACTCATTACTAGGTTCTAGCATGATTAAAAGTACAGAAAGCCTTTGGTTCGCTGAGTAGGGAGGCTACATACATTTTTAACTGATTATTAAGAAATAAATGCCAACCTTTGCAAGAAAAAAATAGTTGGTTGTGTTGTTTTGTTTTGTTTTCCTCCCTAAACTCTGTCTCTGACAGAATACTGAGGAGGCTTTCAAAGATTTCACCTCTGCAAGGATCTGGTAGGCTCTTCCGGGCCCACAAGCGCCAATTCCCTGCAGCTGTTTTCAAGGTCAAGTCACTCGTCATAGGAGGGTCCAAGTCTCTAAGTAGGGGGTCATGGTCCTTATGAATCAAAACCCACACAAAGAGCACGTGCCTTCCTAGTGGTGGGCAGCACCACTAGCTTGAAGACTTTTGCTAAGCCATGGATGCAACGATTTGGAAGTAGTCGGGCATGAGTTCGAATTCTAACTCTCCATGATGTATTAGCTCTGTAGCCTGAGGCAAATTCTGATAATCCTCATTTGGAAATATGTCCTAAAATGGGAATAACAATACCATTTGTTCCTGAGGGCAGTGGTGAAGATTAAACAGATAATGCACATGAAAGACTCAACAAAGCCCTTAATACAAAAAATAAACAGTTAACATGAAGCCCATGCTGACACACAGTGGCCCCCTGTGTGTCACAATAGAACTGTCCTCCATACAGTTTTCAGGGCAATTCTTCAGAAGTAGTTACCAAGCCTTCCTTCCAAAGTACCTCTGGGTGAACCCAAACCATTAACCTTTCAGTTAACAGCCAAGCACATTAAATTATTTCTACTACCCAGGGATTTCCTTGGAGTACTGATACGTAAATCATATCTATTTTTAATATTAGTGCCAATAGTGTGTTATGATCCACATAGTCGAATGCCTTTGTGTAATCAATAAAACACAAGTAAACAATATCCTGGCATTCTGTGCCTTCAGCTAAGATCCATCAATGTCAGCAATGACATCTCTCATTCCACCTTCTCTCCTCAATCTGACTTGAATTTCTGACAGCTCCCTCTTGATGCACAGTTGCAACCATTAAAAATTATTTTCAGCAAAATTTTACTTGCATGTGAAATTAGTGATATCGTGCAATAATTTCCACATTCTCTTGGGTCACCTTTCTCTGTAATGGTCACAAACATGAATCTCTTTCAATCAATTGGACAGATAGCTGTCTTCTAAATTTGACTCTTTGGATCACAATGAACTATGAATAACATTGCAAAGAATAGGAATTCCAGAACACAACAGACAAGGGGATATTGAATAGATTAAAATAGGAAAGATTTGTGTCAAACACGTAGCCTTTCACCATATTTGTTCAATCTGTATGTTGAGCAAATAATCAAGAAGAGGGCTACATGCAGAAGAAAACAGAATGAAGATCAGAGGAAAGCGCATTAACAACCTTCCAAATACAGACAAACATGCCTTGCAGCTGAAAGGCAAAGGCACCTGAAGCACTTACTGATGAAGATCAAAGACTATAGTCTTCAGTATGTGTTACAACTCAACATAAGGAAAATAAGAATCCTCACAACTGGACCACCAAATCACATCATGATAAATGGAGAAAGGATAATGATGTCAAAGATTTCATTTTGCTTGGATTCTCAATCAATGCTCATGCAAGCAGCAATTTAGATATAAAACAATATATTGCATTGGGAAAAAGTGCTGCGAAAGCCCTTATTAAACCAATAAAGAACAAAGATGTCAGTCTGAGGACTAAGGGGTGTCTGACACAAGCCAGGGTATTTTCAAGCACTTCAAACGCATATGAAATTTGGATAATGAAGAAGGAAGACCAAAGAAGGAATGTTGCATTTGAATTGTGGTGCTGGCAAAGAATACTGAAGGTCCATGGTATGGACTGCCAGAAAAACAAACACGTCTGTCTTGGAAGAAGTGCAGTCAGAATGCTCCTTAGAAGCACAGAGGGTGCTCATGTGTTTGGGGCATGTTATCAACAGGGACCAGGCCCTGAAAAAGGACATCATGCTTGGAAAAGTAGAGGGTCAATAAAAAAGGCAAAGTGCCTCAAGGACACGGATGGACAAGGTGGTTGCCACCAGGAGCCCAAGCACAATCACCTTTGGGAGGATGGCACAGGACTGGGGAGGGTTTCGTGCTGGTGTAATATCAGATTGCTATGCCCCAGAACTGACTTGACAGCATCTAATGACATTATTATTATCCTCGTCATTAAGGAGCTATTTTCTCTGCTACTAGATTTTTTTCTTTAGTGTTTCCACTGAGAGAGAAAACCACAGCTGAGGCTAGGGAGTACGAATCTTAAACTATAATAATTTCTAAACTTTAGGAGCATTTCCACTACTATCTATCAGTTTTTCACTGGCCAATTTATTTCAAAAGTAGGTCACCAGCTTCTCCTTCCTAGTGTGCGTCGGTCTGTTAACTCCACTAACACCAGTTCACTATGAGTGACTTTGCTAGTATTTGAAATATTAGTGGCTTAGCTTCCAGCAACACAGTTACATGCAAGCCACCAAAATAATGAATGGCAAAGAAAATGGCAACTGAAAGCCTTATGAATAGCAGACATTATATGATACATATCCGATACTGCTGATGACATATCATATTGGAAGACACTCAAAATACCCCCAAGAAAGAGCTGCCTCCTCAAAGTAGAAAGTCACTGCCATGGAGTCAGTCCCAACTCATAGTGACCCTGGGTGGAGCTTCTGCAGCTGTGAATCTGCACGGAAGCAGATTGTCTCATCTTTTCCCCATGAGCCGTGGGTGGGTTTCAACCGCTAATCTTTCAGTTAGCAGTCTAATGCTTACTGCACCAGAGTAGTCAATCCTAATTACTTGGATAGAGGAAAGCTTTCGGGACCTTTATTTGTGGATGTGGCAAAAATAAAAATGAGATGAAGCAACGGCAAACATCCACTAATAAATGGAACATGAGGTGTACCATAGATGAATCTAGGAAAATCTTAAGTCTTCAAAAGTGAAATGGAGCCCTGCCCGGCGCCGCCTGCCCAGTGCTTCTCCCCAGCTTGAGTCCAGCCCCCTCTGCCCTTGCCCCTCTGCGCCGAAACGCCGCCAACATGACAGAGAAACTGCCCTACAAAGTCGCTGACATCAGCCTGGCCTCCTGGGGACGTAAGGCCCTGGACATTGCAGAGAACGAGATGCCTGGACTGATGCGCATGCGTGAGATGTACTCTGCCTCCAAGCCGCTGAGGGGCGCCCACATTGCGGGGTGCCTGCACATGACCGTGGAGACAGCTGTCCTTATTGAGACCCTTGTCGCCCTGGGAGCTGAGGTGCAGTGGTCCAGCTGCAACATCTTTTCCACCCAGGACCATGCAGCAGCTGCCATTGCCAAGGCTGGCATTCCAGTGTGCGCCTGGAAGGGCGAAACCGACAAGGAGTACCTGTGGTGCCTCGAGCAAACGCTGTACTTCAAGGACGGGCCCCTCAACATGATCCTGGATGATGGCGGCGACCTCACCAACCTCATTCACACCAAGTACCCACAGCTCTTGTCGGGCATTCGGGGGATCTCTGAGGAGACCACGACCGGGGTCCACAACCTGTACAAGATGAAGGCCAATGGGATCCTGAAGGCACCTGCCATCAACGTCAACGACTCTGTCACTAAGAGCAAGTTTGACAACCTCTACCGCTGCCAGGAGTCCCTCATCGATGGCATCAAGCGGGCTACAGATGTGATGATTGCCAGCAAAGTGGCCGTGGTCGCAGGCTATGATGACGTGGGCAAGGGCTGTGCCCAGGCCCTCAGAGGTTTCGGGGCGCG
The DNA here is from genome assembly GCF_000313985.2 of Echinops telfairi. Classification (NCBI taxonomy): domain Eukaryota; kingdom Metazoa; phylum Chordata; class Mammalia; order Afrosoricida; family Tenrecidae; genus Echinops; species Echinops telfairi. The sequence goes on along the minus strand of NW_022111357.1, from coordinate 1,304,634 downwards.
TGTCGGCATCACTGAGATTGACCCCATCAACGCGCTGCAGGCTGCCATGGAGGTCACCACCACGGACGAGGCCTGTCAGGAGGGCAACATCTTTGTCACCACCACGGGCTGTGTGGACATCATCCTTGGCCGGCATTTTGAGCAGATGAAGGATGATGCCGTTGTGTGTAACATCGGACACTTGGACGTGGAGATTGATGTCAAGCGGCTGAACGAGAACTCGGTGGAGAAGGTGAACATAAAACCTCAGGTGCGCTGCTACCGGCTGAAGAACAGGCGCTGCATCATCCTCCTGGCTGAGGGCCGGCTGGTCAACTTGGGCTGCGCCCTGGGCCACCCCAGCTTCGTGATGAGCAACTCCTTCACCAACCAGGTGCTGGCGCAGATAGAAGTGTGGATCCACCGGGACAAGGACCCCGTTGGAGTCCACTTCCTGCCCAAGAAGCTGGATGAGGCAGTGGCTAAGGCCCACCTCGGGAAGCTGACCGTGAAGCTCACCAAGTTGAAGGGGAAGCAGACCCAGCACCTGGGCATGCCGGTGGACGACCCTTCAAACGGGCCCCGGTTCTCCCCAAGAACACATGGCATTAATTTGACTGGCTTGACATTGGCTCCCGCTTTGTCCCCTCAGACGGTTCCTGGTGTGGCAAGGGGTATTGAGAAACCCCTCTGAGGGCGCTGGTCCTGATGGAGGGAGGTGTGTGGGAGACACCTCCAGGGAACCATGACCTGCTCTGCTTAGTCTTTAGGCTGGAGTTGGCAACCGTGGTCAACCCCATGCACATTACATGTAGTCCTCACCTGGTCTTAGGGACCCAGGTCATGTGCTTGGTGTGCAGCTAACTGGTTCCTGGGCCCATGACAGGTGACAGGGAGAGCTCAAAGGACAGCAGGGCACTGTGCGAGTTTGAATGCTTCTAGGACCCTAGCTGAGTGGTGGACATTCTCATCAGCCTCAGAACAGTGAGGTCAGTACTACTTGTCCCTATTTTACAGGGGCTAATAGAATTGTCAGGGACAGCCAAGAGAAGTGACATCTATAGTTTGGGAGGGGCCAGAAAAAAAACATGAGAAGAGGTATCAGTCTGCCCCTACGTTGGTAATATGCTGGCTCCTGTCACAACTCTGGGTCAAAAAAGGTTAATTTTGTTTACAATGTGTTAAAAGAGGGCAGGAAGGTGGGCTAATAATAAAAAATCTGGTGCCTAAAAAAAAAAGTGAAATGGAATACACAAAGACCAATATCCTAGGCATTCATGAGCTGAAATGAATGGATGTGGCCATTTTTAATGGAACAAACATGACCTACCATGCTGTGAAAGAAAAATGGAGGAGGAAGGCCATCACCTTCATCAATTAAAAAAAATTTTTAATAAACCTTTTTCTGAAGAATTCAGATGGTGCCTGGCTACCAGAAAGAATACCATGTAGGGTCTTAAAGGCTTGTCTTAAAACAAGCAGCTTACATGAGGTTTCAGCTAAGATGGAAGGAGTACACTAGCCCATGTGGATCCAAGGATTATAAATAATACTATCCAAGAACAGAGAGAGAATTGTATTGGACTCTAATGATTAGAGCCTAAATTCTGAGCTTCTGCATTACAAAGCCAGTGGATGACAGGGAAAACCCAAAATCCATTTGCAGAGTCCATTGAATTCTCTCAGACAGTTGACAGGGATGTGAATCAGGCAGAGTACATTGGAAAATGGATTACTGCAGATGTAGTCAGGTTAATATTTTACCTAATGAATGGTAAAAATTTAACATATTATCATTTAATTTCTCTTTTGATCTAGTTTTAATTTGCTCCAGTACCTATTATCTTCTGCTTTCTCTTCGATGGAGGTTTTTCTGTGATTTTGTTGTTGCTGTTGTTTGCGTGTTTGTCTGTCTGCTTGTTTGGGGGAGTTGTATAATTTTCTGTCTATGAAATCCGAGATGAGTAGATCTACAGAACCAGTAACTAGATTACTAGTTCCTTGATGTTGTGGCAGAGGATGTTGGCGGTTGTGGGGAGCCAATAATAATGGGTCCAGGAATGAAGAAAATGTTCTAAAATTGATTGTGGTGATGACTGCACAATTAGTTTTAATATGTTAAAATCATTAAATTATATGGTATGTGAATTATATGTCAATAAAACTGTTTAAAAGAAGGCTTCTCAATCTATCCTATAGTACAAGGCTGTCAGTGATAGGATAATATCTATATACCTACAGGAAGATCAGTTAATATGCTTGTGTTAGTCTGGATAGACTAGAGAAACAAATATGTACATAAGAGAGAATTTTATATAAAAGGTAAGTGTACATTAAGAAAGCATCCCAACCCAATCCAGTCCAAGCACATAAGTCCAACATTAGCCCATCTGACACTGATCTACAAAGTCCTCCTCAAACTCGCAAAACACACACAATAATGCTGAATGCAGGAGGAAAGCCAAATCAGTGAGTGTGTAAGAATCTAGCAGAGGTCTCCACATGGCTTCTCCAGCACCCAGGGCAGCATCAGGGTAAGTCCATGTGGCTTCTGCTCAGGGATGTCTCGCAAGAAGTGAGCCTTGCCAGCTGAGGCAGAGAACTAGCTAAGGCAGCCACACACTCGTCCAACCATCAGAGAACAAGAGACCACAGAGGGGAGACTCACCGAACCATTTATCTCTCTGCCCTCCAATCAATCCCACATGTGTTTATCGGCCAGTTTGGCACAATAAACCTTAATTGTCACAATGCTTATTATTCAAACTTACTTACCATCTACTAATGCCAGAGATGTAGAAATTGAAGGTGTTTGGGTTTGGGTTTTTTTTGGCCAACTTCAACAGTCTGAAATTGATCAAACAGGTCATCAAGATTTGAACGCAAAATCTGAAAACAAGAACAAATAACTGGGAAATATGACTCTAATGATAGAAAAGAAGCCAGAGACTATATGATGGAGTTTTGCAAATCAACTCAATGGCAATGAGTATTGACTTCTATTGCAAATATCCTTCACTCAACAACAAAATTAGCAACTATACCTATGGACCTCAGATGATGGGATACACAGATATAAAATTAACTACATCTATGGGAAGAGATGAAGGAGGAGCTCAAGATGTCAATTTAGAGTAGGCCTGGGAGCTGACTGTAGAATAGACAGTTAATGCTCAAATGCAAGTTCAAGTGAAAGTGGAAGAAAATTAGAACAAGTCCACAAGAACCAAAATACCACACCAAGTATATCCCATCTGAATGACCTTTCTGACTAGCTCAAGGATAGATCTGATACATTGAACACTAAGGACCATAGACTAGATAAGTTATGGGATGATATGAAGGACATAATACCAGAAGAAAGCAAAAGTCTTTTAAAAGATATGCTAAAAAGAAAAGACCAAAACAAATGTCAGAAGAAACTCTGAAATTTGCTCTTGAATGCAAAACAGTTAAAGTGCATGGAAACAATGCTGGAGTAAAAGAACTGAACAGAAGATTTCAAAGGGCAGCTCAAAAAGACAACACATTGCAATAAAACATACAAAGACCTGGAGTTAGAAAGCCCAAAGGGAAGAACACACTGGATATTTCTCAAGCTGAAAGAACTGAAGAAAAAAATTCAAGCTTCAAGTTATCACACTGAAGGATTCTGTAGGCTGAATAGTGAATAGTATAGGAAGCACTGAAAAAGATGGTACACAAAATCTCTATACCAAAAGGAGTACGAAGTGTATCCCCTACCCCACCCCCCAAAAAACCGTAATTACACTTGGCAGAGGAGAGCTTTTGTAGTATGCATTTTTCCTGCATTTTTCATGCATTTTTCAAGCATGGAGCAACTCATTCTGAGTTAGTGCACCCAGTGGCAGCACCCAGGAAGGTTCTCTCCAGTCACGGTGAATTTTTTCTCAAATTTCACTCAAACCTCGTTTTTTGTGATGGCCAATTTAAGAGAACAGTGTGCAACTATGAAATTTTGTCTTTTGCTCAGGAAAAATGCAGGCATTGTGATGTTAAACACAGCTTACAAGGACAACACTGTGGGAAAAACTCAAGTGTATGAGTGGCTTTCTCGTTTCAAAAGTGGTAAAATATCAATTGATGACAAATTTCGTTCTGTATGTCTGTGGTGGTTATATAATCTGTTGTCAATTTGAGATTTAAGGGGTGGAGTTTAGCCTTTCAATCAGGTCACAGTTTGATGACCTCATTTGGAGGTGCTAAGGAGATAAATAGCTTCATGGAGGTGGGACACACATTCACTCTCTGCAAGACTTTCCTAAGGACAAGTCACATGAAGCTACAGTAGAGCCCTGGAGCTGAAGGAGTCAGGTGGAGACCCCTGCCAGCACTGAGATGCTTCTACCGCCACTGGATCCACAAGACTTTCCACCCACTGGCCTGTGACATTCCTGAATTCAGTGTCATTGCATGTATTGCAAAAGTCTAAAGAGTAATTTATAGATTGGTATCAGAAATATGGGCTAATATCAGACTCATGGAGTTGATCTGGACTGGGCTGGGATGTTTTCTCAATATTCAATTGCTCTTCTATGTAAAGCTCTTTCTTATACACATATGAATTTGTTTCTCTAGTCTACCCAGACTAACACAACACCCATCAACTTTCCAAATGGATAAAAATGTCAACTCGTAGTGCATTTGGAGTTCATTCCACCAGATCAGGCTGTTAATCAAGCTTTCGATTTAGAGGTTCTGAAAAGATTGGGTAACAGTGCATGAAAAAAAAAAGGCCTGATTTGTGGCAGACGGGCCACTGTTTTGCTACCACGACAATGTACCTGCTCACACAGCCATCTCAGTTCACCGGTTTGGGGCAAAAAACAACATGCTTCTCTTTCCCCACACACGTGAGTCAACTGACCTTGCTGTGTGCAACCTCTTTTTGTTTCTGCGAATGAAGAGGGACATGAAAGGACAGTGATTTGACAATGTAGAAGAGGTGAAGATTAAATAAATGAGGGAAATGCTTTCAGCCATCCGAACAGCTGAGTTTGAAAAATTTTTCCAAGAATGGAACCGCATATTTAACAAACGTATTAAATGTAATAGAGAATACCTTAAAGGTGAGAAGGTTGTTTTGTTTTAAAAAATAATTAAATACATAGCTTTGAAGAAACAAATTCCAGGATTTGGGGGTACCCCCTTGTATTTCAACAAGCCAATTAAGCACTGCAAGCACTCACTTGTCTATGCCAAGAAATTTGGAAGAGAGTTTACATGGCCAACCAACCGGAAGAAATCTATATTGTGTCCGTTCCAAAGTAAGATGATTCACCAGAATGTAGAAAGTGTTCTGCTTAGGTTCTCAAGCATATTTGGCCTACCACCCCCTTTTCAGAAAAAAAAAATTAATCGGCATTCCTCAACAATTAAAAACTTTTGTACTGAAGGGACCATCTGCCCTGGATTCCCTGTGTTTCCAGTTCCTATCTGTACCAGTGTACATCCTCTG
>NW_022111357.1:1297151-1298575 GCF_000313985.2 Echinops telfairi | reverse complement strand
AAAAAATTTTGTACTATAGCCCATCATTGAGGGTGATATATAGGTACCTTCAGCCCCTCTGAATTGGTCCAGTACTTCCCAAGGGGTGGTATGGTCCACTCTGGGGAACAGTGCTATAAATCGTTAGGGGAGCAATTAGACTAATCTTTCTCCTGCAGAGCAGCTGATCCATTTGAACTACTAACCTTGCAGTTAGAAAAACAATACTTACCTAGCAGCACCACCATATCCAAGTAAACTTTTGCAGAAGATAATTCAAAAACAGTTGTAGCAGTGCATCAACATGGAACTGCCAGAAAGTTGAGCCAGATTCAGCAGAGGACATGGAATCAGGGACATCACTCATTGCTGATGTCAGATGGATCATGCTGAAAGCAGAGAATACTAGAAGGATTCTTTGCCTGTTTTATTAACTATGCAAAACCATTCAATTGTGTGGATCATAACAAATTATGGGTAACAATATGAAAAATGGGAATTCCAGGACACTTAATTGTGCCATGTGGAACCTATGCAAAGATGAAGAGACTGTAGTTTGAACCGAACATGGGGATGTTGTGTGGTTTAAAATCAGGAAAGGTGTATGCCAGGGCTGTATCCTCTCATCCCTGCTATTCCATCTGTAGGGTGAGCAAATCATCAGAAGCTGGGCTGTGTTAAGAAGAATGCTGCCTCAGGATTGGAGGAAGACTTATTAATAACTTTGCTTGCTGAGATGAGGAGGATGTAAACTCTTCCTGATGAAGATCAAGGACTACAGCTTTCAGCATGGATTCAACTCAACATAAAGAAAACAAGAAGCTCCACCTGGACCAACAAGCAACATCATGGTGAATGGGAAAACTACTCAAGTTGCTAATGATTTCATTTCATTGGGATCCAAAATCAACACCCACCGAAGCAACAATCAGGGTATAAAGCAACGCCTTGCATTGGGCAAATCTGCCACACAAGATGTCTTTTCAGTATTAAATAGTAAAAATGACATGTTGAGGACCAAGGGCTGCCTGATCAAAGCCATGGTATTTTCAACACCGCATGGGCCCATGAGAGCTGGACAATGACCAAGTAAGACCAAATAAGAATGTGGTGCCTTTTAATGCTGGTGTTGGTGAAGAATCATAAATAGCCCTTTGACTTCCAGAAGAATAAAGTAATTTGCCTTGTAAGAATTATAGTCCAAAGAAGGGGTCCTCAAACTTTTAAAACAGGGGGCCAGTTCACTGTCCCTCAGACCCGTTGGAGGGCAGACGATAGTTTAAAAATAACTATGAACAAATTCCTAGGCACACTGTACATATCTTCTTTTGAAGTAAAAAACAAATGGGGCACACAACCGCTGAAGACAAAGCGGGTGAATAAGCAAATGTGGTGAAGAAAGCTGATGGTGCCCGGCTATCAAAAGATATAGCATCTGGGGTCTT
>NW_022111357.1:1294327-1296225 GCF_000313985.2 Echinops telfairi | reverse complement strand
GTACAAATGTGCTTTACACAATTGATGTGTGTATGGATTGGGATAACAGTTGTATGAGCCCCTAATAAAATGTTAAAAAAAATAAATAAATAAGACCAACAACAACAAAAAAAAACCGGGGCAAAAACACCCTGCAGCCTGGATAAATATCCTTGGTGGGCCACATGTGACCCGCAGGCTGTAGTTTAAGGACCCCTGATCCAAAGGCTCCTCACAGAGAGGATAGAGAAACTTAGTCTCCTGCACTTTAGCTGTGTTACCAGGAAGGATGACATCACGCATGTTTATAAAGTAGAGCATCAGCAGAAAAAGGCAGATCCTCAAGGAAAGAGCCTGACATCATAGATGTGACAAGGGGCTCAAACAGAGCAATGATTTGAAAGGATGGTAGTATCAGGTAGTGCTTTATACGCAGGTTCCTTAGCAAAGGCACCTGATACGAATAGAATAGGTGCATGTCCTGTGTCAGGAAGTGTTTGGCAGTTGTTTACATGTTTTATCTCAGGTAATTCTCAAAACAACATAGCAGCCTTGCAATACTATGAACTCCACTTTACTGGGGGGTAAACAGAAAGTAGAATAACTTACTGAGATGCCTTCTTCCTTGTCTTCAAATTGCTGATCTACATGATGAAAGGTTTGAGAGGCAGTGGGGAAGGAAAGAAATAGGTTGGTGGGCTAGGTAGTGGAGGGGATAGGGGAGATCAGAAGAATTGAGAAAGGATGGGAAGTGTTAAGGAGTGTCATGTGGGTGATGAATTGGTTCTCTTTAATGCTGACATCTTTAATTAGTAGCTCCGAAGTATTCTGAGACCACCTAACTTCAGAAGGTATATAGTTGAGTGGGTGAGAAGCACTTTCACCAAAATTGTAAACTGGTCTCCAGCAATGGGAAAAACTTATATTAAAACCAACCACAACTAATGATCTCACGGCAATTAAGTATAGTGGCCTGCAATGTGGGGCATATCCTAAATGGGAAGAAGAGCCAACTACAGCCTCCAGAGATTCAGCTACACTTAACCGCAGCCATCCGCCCCCAAGTTTCTCCCGGGGCACAGTTCCTTTTTGTTCTTTCATTCCTCCCTCCCCCCCACCTTTAATAATGAGTGTGTGACTCACAGGTTTAATGAGACCCGGAGAAGTAACCGGAAGGGAAGCCCATTGAGTAAACTCGTAATTAAAATAGCAAACGGACAGAGGACTACAATAATTGTGGGAGATGGGGAATGCACAGGAATGGTGATTACGAGGGTAAGAAAATGGCCTCAGGGGTTTAAAATATTTCTGGCAAAAAAAAAAATCTAGAGATGGAAAGGAAAATCTGGAGCCCTCCACAGTCAGAAGGGACAGGGCGGCCACCTGGGACCTCTCCTTCCTGTCCCAAATGTTCAAGACTGGTAGCCAGGAGTCACATCCAGCAGAACTTGAACAACAGTGAAGGCTGAATCACCAAGAGAGTCAGTCATTACACACACTTGGAGTGCTAACACCACAAGGCTCTACTGTCAATTACTTCCCTCGTGTGGCCAAGTTTCCTGCAGGGAAATTAGAACCGTTGGGATAGAAGGGAAAGTAAAGGTAGCCTCATGCTATATTGTGCTCTTTAGCCCAAACCTAGAAATAGTTTGCATCTGTTGAAGCCTGGCTGGGAGAGAGAGAGAAGCACACACTGCCTTTTAGGGAGGGAGACTGGGCTGTTGTCGCTAATAGAAAGTCCACGTGTCAACCTGCAGCCACTGATCTGCTTTGTGTATGGTTAGGATTAGAAATGAAATAGTCCAGGAGGTTGTGAGTTCTTAGGAGAAATGCACAGTGATTCTAAGCAAGAAACATAACACTCTCTGTGTCAGGATCTCTGGAAAATACAGCAATAGAAAACGCATTCTGCTTCTGCA
>NW_022111357.1:1291157-1293577 GCF_000313985.2 Echinops telfairi | reverse complement strand
AGTCTGCAAAGATTCAGTCACTGATTGTTCACCTTTACTCAGTAACATACGGAGAATTATTTGTTCTCCCCTTACTTTCAGAAGATCTGCCTCCTGTTAGTCAGTAAGCCACTGCAAATTACAGTGGAAAAAACTCTCCTGTGTCCCAAGAAAGCAGAGTCTTCCCAGAATAATCTTTATGTAATTAGTGAAAAGTTCATTTTACCAAATAAAGTAGAATAAAACCCACAATTGTCATTGTTGTTAAGGTACCATCCGGTCAGCTCCTAATCATAGTGAACCTGTGCACAACAGAACCAGGCTCCAGTCAGTATTGCCCTAAGATACTGCTAAACAAGGTGCCTAGTTCCTCTTCAACAGCTACCGATAAGCAATATAGTTAGCACAGGCCCAGTCTGTCACAGTGGCATCCAGTATGGGTTCTTGGGCCAAATCGCTTGGGGTCAAGTCCTGGCTCTCCCAGAATTAGCTTCTCTCTCACTGCCTTCTGGTCAATTCTGACTCATAGCAACCTTATAAGACAGGATATAACTGCCCCAGGGGGTTTCCCAGACTTTAATTCTGAAGTATAAAGCCTTATCTTTCTCCTGAGGAGCAGCTGGTGGTTTAGAACTGCTGACCCTGTGGTTAGCAGCTCAGAGTGGAACCACTATACTCCCAGGGGTCTCTGATCCAATCATGTCTTTCATGTTCCAGTTAATCCAAAAGGATCTGGGAAATCATCCAAGGGAAAATGGGGCAGAAGAGAGAAATAGAAAAGATCAAAATGCAATGATCCCTACACTGAACACAGGAAAGAAAACAAAAACAACTCAGAACTCAAGTGGAGGATGATATCTTCAGAAGGGTTTGTTCATGATTCAAGTCTATTCTTAGCCAAAGATTAAGATGAGTACCTAAAAGGTTATAATGCAATCCAAAAAATCCTCCTAGGGTTCGCCAACTCTCAGCCCGAATCACTCACTGTGTCAGGGTAGGACATGAAGCCAACTCCTGTCCTTGAACAGCACAGTTACCTGAGGCAGAGCTGATTTGAAAAAGCTAACGGTGATCTACAGCTGGCATTTCAAGGGCATGCCAAGTTACCTACATGCACTCAACCACAGGTGTGTTTTCATTCTCTTCCCAGACACCCTGAAAACAAGTGTGGAAGCATAGAAGAGGCAATGTACTACAGTGGAAATTGCTTCTAAACCTCCATGTATTAGTTCTGAGACCTTGAAAAATCACTTGACCTCTTTGAGTTTAAGATTTCTCATTGATAAAATGGGTGACCGTTGTATATGGGGCTCAGGACAATAAAGCACAGGAGCAGGTCCAGGATGCAATACAATCAGTCCTTCCATTTGGACCACATGGTCAGAAACATTAAAGGTCCCTGTTGTGAGGCACTTCAGGAGAACTGCAGCGTAGGCTTGGGGTCTGGAGTGAAGCTTGCTGTCTGCACTAGAGGACTAGATGAGCACACGGAACCCATTTCTGTCGAGTCCATTCCAACCCATGGTTACCCTAAAGGGTGGAGTAGAACTGCCCCATAGGATGTTCAAGGTTGGGAGCAGACTGCCACATCTTTCTTCCACAAAGAGCCTGGTGGGTTCCAACTGCTGACCCTTCAGTTAGCAGCTGAGCACTGAACCACTGCTGCACCAGGCTTCTAGAGGGCTATATAGAATTATTAAAACAGCCTTTAGTTTTCTACTGGATCTAAGGAAAATCGAACAACTGATCATGGAACTTCAAGTGTACCTAAGAGAAGAGCTACAAATCTTGAGGCATCAGAGTCTGTAAGTCAGTCAGCAAGGTCCAGCAATAAGGCATCCTAAGATGGAAGAGGGACATCCAAGAGTACCCATGAGCAGTGCTAGAGAGCACAAGAAAGCTGCATGAGCAGACGCACAGCACAAGTCCCCATGATGTTCACTTCTGTTGCACTCATCCTCTCCCTCAGATCACAAATATGGCTTCCTGGGCATCTCCGTGACTGGCCGCAGGAGAAATAAAACCCCAAGTCTGGTTCATAGGTAAGTTGGTGTACCGGGGTGAAAATGACTGCAGCTGCTCAGAAGCGCTGAAAGGTAGTGATGGAAGGAAGCACACCTGGCCATCCCAATCCCAAAGTGGGGATCGATAAGAATTGATGACCCCATGGAGCATGAATGGACGAGCCACAGTGGCAGAGACAGAGGCCATCCATGGGCCCAGTGGTGTGGACGTCCACACCAGGCTGGTTTAGCCACAGCTGCTGTTGAAGGTGTGTATCAGGTTTGTATTCTTTCACTTAAGGTATTCAATCTGGGTTTTGAGAAGATAATCCAAGAAGTTGTACTACATGAAGAGGAATACAGAATCAGGATTGGACAAAAGCTAATTAACAACCTTGCCTGCTGAAAGCCAACAGCATCTGAAGCACTTTCTGATGA
>NW_022111357.1:1286921-1288027 GCF_000313985.2 Echinops telfairi | reverse complement strand
TTTCCATCAATGTAATTTTCAATTTTCTTAAAGCTCCTCCTAATAAGCCCTGTGATTGTCCTGTGGTCATGGAAAAAATTTAGGAAGATGACTCCTTGGGGATCCAAAAAAGTAGTCACCATAATTTTCTGAGCTGATCTTTCTCCCTTGAATGTAACTGGCCCCAGCAGATCCCCTCACAGCTACTATTTTGACTGGATCTTTTTAAAGACGTCCTAAGGAGACTAAGATAAGAGAATTTACTAAGAGAATTTGTCTGCAGGCAGGCACCAATCAGATACATGTTAAATGTGTTGGTTATTGGAATAAACTCATACATGGATGAATAGAAATCCTAGTATCAATACTTTTTAAACTTACTCTTACACGTTTTGTTGTGTTTACACTTAAAAATATATATTATTAATTTGGAGTTAATACATATATCATTCCATAATTCAATGACGTGGCACAGTATAGTACAATTGTTACCACTATTTCCAAATATTCTTTTCTTTTCTGGATTCCTTGATATCATCTCTCTCTTAGCCCACCACCACAACTCTGCCCCCACTCCACCCTGAAATCGTTATTCTACTTGATGACCATATAGATTCATCAATCTTGGGTTTCAAACACCGAAACCCAGAAAGACATATAACACAACTTCAGGAGGGTGACCACCAACGACATAATACCGCTAAGGTAAACCCTAATATGAACCTAATATGAACAGACTAAACACGAAACAAAAACACAGAAAATGTTGACAATCAGATCTGATCCAGGATGCACTGGGGGAGGGGCATCAACTGGCAAAGTTTTCACTGTTCCAGTCAGGCTTATCCCTTTGATTTTCGATGCTCATCTCTCCAATCCAGGAATGGGTTTGGGACACACATTAAAAATCCTATCTCCAACTTAAGGACAATCAGTTCTTACATCAGTCCCTGCTCAATACTCGCCCTCAAGAAGGGAACACAGAGGATATGGGTGTTAAAGTAAAATATGGTAAAGAAATTAGACGGTGTCTGGGGTCTTAAAAGCTTGTCTCCAAACAAGCAACCATCTAAGTGAGATGTCAACTAAGTCCACATGGAAGAAGCACACCATCACCAGTCACCGAA
>NW_022111357.1:1280172-1285454 GCF_000313985.2 Echinops telfairi | reverse complement strand
CTCTTTGGTCTAGAAATACAGTGGTATTTAGCTCAGTAAAAGTGTGGAATCATGACAAGTCTTGGGAGTATATTAGTTATGTATAGCTTAATAAGAAATTACCCCCAATCTCAAGTTTCTCACAACAACACACATTTATTATTTCGGTTTCTTTTTGTTTTTGTTTTAATCATTTTATTGGGGGCTCTTATAGCTCTTATCACAATCCATCCCTGCATCCATTGTGTCAAGCACATTTGTACATATGTTGCCATCATCATTTTCAAAACGTTTTCTTATACTTGAGCCCTTGGTCTCAGCTCATTCCCACCCACCCACCCTCCCTCCCTCATGAACCCTTGGCACAGCTTAGCTTAGTCTTCATTGACAGAGTCAGGATTTGCACAAGATTATAGTCAAGGTATCTTATGGGGCCAAAGTCATCTCAAGGTTCAACCTGAGCAGGAGCATGCTCTCCCAAGAGCATGCAGTAGCTGTTAGCATTCAACAGGTTGTTTAGAATTCAGTTTCCTGTGGGCTGTTGGACTAAGGGCCACTCTCAGTTTCATATAAAGGCCACTCTAACATGGTGCTGGTTTATCAAAGGTAGAAAGAAAGAGAGTCTATTCTCAAGACAAAAATTATAGTCATTTGTAGCCCAATTATGGAAGTGCTATTCCATCACTTTTTTCCATATTCTACTAATTAAAAGCAAATCATTAGGTCTAGCCTACACACAAAGAATAAGCGAATAATGAGAACCCTGGTGGCACAGCCCTAGTGGCATACAAATTGGGCTGTTAACCACAAGGCCAGCATTTCAAAACCAGCAGCCACTCCAAGGAAGAAAAATGAGACTTCCTACTCTTGTATAGAGTTACAATCTCAGAAACCCACGGGGCAGTTCTACCCTGTCCCATAGGGTCACTATGAGTAAGGATAGACTCAATGGCAGTGAGTTTTGTTTTTTCGGGAGGTTGTTGGGGACTATCTTAGAAGTCCGTATAATACAACACACTCTACCACAACCATGTGGAGTGGTGAATTTTGGTAAGTAATAGAATTCAGGGGAAAGTCTGGAGACATAGGAGTGGCATGATCAGAACCTCTGTAATGGTAATATTATCTCAATAAATTTCACACTACTATGTAAGATGGATTGAAAACACAACGTTTGGAGTTGGTGAAATCAGTTAGGAGGTCAGCGCTCTAGTCTAGGCTGCTGGTAAGGAAGGACTAAAGAAGGATACTATCAACAAAAATATCACAACAAAGAGTTAAATTATTTCAAAAAATCATAATGTGCTTTTACCATGCATCATGTATTGTAAGTACATGGAACCCCATGTGATAAGCAAGCCAACTATTGTTCCAATTTTATACGTAAGGAAATTATGGATTAAAAGCTATGCGACTTATCTCATCATCCAACAATGAAATGATGGGTAATTACTGATAGGCCAGGAAGCAAAGAAAGAATCAAATAATACTTGGAAACTGGCAGACTTCAGGGACAGGGGGAAATGGTAGGTTGGAGATGGGATTGACCAAACAAAACTTCATGTTTTTCAATTAGACTGAACTGAACACTAGTAGTTCACATAAATCAAAATGCAAGAAGCATTAGTGTGGATGAAAGATGAAGGATAATACAAATTGGGGTTTGGGACCCTGATGAGACAACCCGGTAGATCAGTCAATGCCTATTAGAAATACCAGTCACATAGAAATGTCAATTGAGGTCATGTGAGTTTTAAAAAAAAGGAAACAGAGAAGAGGTGGGACAGGAGCCAGAGTCAAAAGCAGAAAAATCAAAAGGCAATTCCTCTGAAAAGTCAGAGGTTCTTGTCTTAGGAAATCCTGAAAATTAGCATTTTACCAAAGAAAAGGGGTCAGTAGCATCAACTGCTATATGGAAACCTTAAAGACAATGATTGGTCATTGAAGGTTATTTAAAAAGGGAGGTGATGCCACTGGAGTCACGTCCACTTGAAAGAAGTACAGACTAGACTATGAGGGGATAGGAGAGAGTGCCTGCCAGGCGTGGGTCAGACACAGCATACGAGTACCTTCAGCATAAAGGCAAGAGTAAACCCGGAGCAGTGGCTTACAGAGAAGACAGAAAACTCCTTAGGCTGGAAGACACCTGAACATGTGTGGAGCAAAAATGGTGAAAAAGTTGGAAAGAAGTCAAGATGCAGTGGTGGGGGAAAGGGTAATTTTGTTTATTCTGTAAGATTTTGCCTGGGCATAGGCAAACATACCAACAGGTGTGTAGAATTGGAGGGGAGGAGGAGAAAACATGGAGTTTCCTCCTACTTACTCCCTGACTCCTCCGTCTCTACTACCTGCTAGTTTATGTTCCCATCCTGTGAGCAATGGCTTCTCTTCCATTCCCTTCCCTTCCTCCCCTTTCTCATCCTGCTTTTCCTTCCTTTTCCCTTCCCTTCTCTTTCTTTCCTTTTTCACCTCTTTTTATTTCCTATCTCCTCTCCTCTCATTCTGATGCTCACGCTAGACCATCTCAAACACTCCCAATGGTTTCAAGGTGCTGTTGCACCTGACCCCAGCTTATCCTTCAAACCTCTATGACATCACAGCCTCCTACCTGGCACTTACATACTGTATCCACTGGTCATTCTGAACCCTGTTCATTCTTCAGACATGTGATGTGCTCCCTCTGGTGCCCTAAAAGCTATGTTCTCTGCTTGGAATCTCTTATCATGCCCCTCTAAGCATATCGCCCCCTTCTCATTCTTCAGGTCTTCAATTCGATGCACTGTCCTCCGGGAAGCCTTCCTCACTCCCATGCCTTTTAATCCTATAGAGCAGTAAGTTCTGTGCTGTAATTGCGATTCACTTGTTAGTTTTCTAGTGAACAGAGAGCTCTGTGGGAAAAGGACTATGCCTATTTAAGTCACCATACCTCCACGTGTTCAATGGTTGACTCAGTACAGAGCTATTGAGAGGGGTGGTGGATGCTCTGTACATTGTCTAGATCCTCCTGCATCCTGCCCTTTGAGACCAAAGGGGAGAGAGTGGAGATCGTGCTTTAGACAATCATCACTTGTTATTTTTGGTGAAAAGAAAGGCAATATCAAATGTAGGCAAATTTTGCACAACTTGACTAAGTTTATTGATGACACACTAAGAAATATACAAAAATAATGGATGTTTGGGTAAATGTTATAATGTGTACAATTTTATAGCAGCTGAAAAATAATTGAGTGATTACATAGGTAGAAGTGTATCCATCTATGTATACAAAAAGGTAAATGAGTGGAGATGTATAGCTATATCTGTAGGTATATGCATATATATGTTTGTGTGTGTGTTGCCCATATATTCATTTATAAGAGAGAGCCTCACAAAGTTCATGGGAAAAAATCCTTTATCTTTAAATCCCATTTTCCACAAAGTTTTTGAAGTCCCTTTGCATGTACAAAGGGTGCTGTAGATCAGCAAGTCAAAAACACCAGCAGTTCTGAGGGAGAGAAATGAGGCTTTCTACTCCTGTAAAATGTTACAGCCTCAGAAACGCACAGATGAAGGTCTATTCTGTCCTATGGGGTTGCTGTGGGTCAGAATCAAGTCAACGGCGGTGAATTTGGTTTGAGTTTCGCATATGCACATCGGTGGCACCATCATGGATCCTTCCCAGACATAAACAAATACCTCTCGGAATGGTTTATGGGGTTTGAAAGCATGGAACCATAACGTTGATCAATTGACACCCAATAGTCCTTAAAATTTATGTTCTACAACTGAGTTTGGTAAGTAGCTTTCTGAGGTCTTAAAAGTTGGTGAGCATTGGAAATACAATTATTACTCTCTACTTATCTGTAGGAAAAGAGAAAAAAATTAAGCAAAGATGTAAAAAAGAAATTAATCCACAATTACCTGTACAAACCATGGCCTTATCTAGTCTGAGAACAAAGAACTAGATTATGCCTAGCCACCATTACTACACCACTGACCATTCCAACAGAGATGAAATACATAGATAGTCCCGGTTAGAATAGTTGAAAATTGTAGAACAAAACTCAAAATCCAAAAGAAGTAGCCAGACTTACTGGACAGGTAAAGATTAGAGAAATGAACCCCTTAGACTACTGCCATGAGATAACCCTTAAACTCTATTTCATCTACTCTCAGAGGTTATCTTTCAACTAAACAATAGATCGGCTCATAAAATAAACAGTATCACCCATAAGTGCTGTGCTCCTTTAAAAAAAGAAAGCATTTATAGGAGACCACATCATCAACATTTGCCCTAATGCAAAGTTGAGATAGTTGAGGTAGAGGATAGGACTGAGAAGTTATGGAAATAGAAAAACCAGAATGGAAATAACGACAATGTGGGAAATGTAGCCAATGTCACTGGACATTGGAAATTGCTAAGTGGGAATCTAGTTTGCTGTGTAAACTTACACCAAAAACACAATTGTGTTTATTTGTTTGTTTGTTTGTTTAAGTTGAAGGCAGACATTTCTCTAACAGCAACAGCATGAGCCCGGAGCGTGGTACTGCCTGTCTTACCAAGGGAACACATGAGAATCTGTGGTGGCAAGCATTCATGGAGAGACATGCTTCTGAAGAACAGATCTATCAGGTAGTTAACAAGGCCATGTTCAGATATCAAGTAGTCTATTGTGGGCTTGCAAGGTGGCAAAGTGCACACAGAGTTGTTGAGAAAGGGAAGTACACCCTGGTGGCACTCATGTAAGGACAAGGAGTTCTTAGGCCAGAATTGGAACAGCATGTACCAAGCACAAAAATGTCTATCAAGACCAGTGAGTGCATCTACCTAATTGGTTCTCTCTTTGATCTGCCTTCTGTGTCAAACATGCTCACCTGTAGGCCATGCTCACCTCCCATTCGGTGATTTTAGCTTTCACCTACTGACAAAAATGGAAAAGAAAAGGAAAGATAACATCTTTGTCTATCTCAAATGGTCATCGAAAGTTAATCACTGCTCCTTTCATCTGAAAATCTCCTAAACAGATCTACAGCATAATTTGTTAAACCATCCAGTGCTCTCGAAGGGACTATTGTTTTCCCACCCAGGTGAAGCAATCGAAGGCTCGGAGAGGATGAACAACGGATCCAGGCAAAAGCACTCAATGCCAGGAACCCAACTTGGAGCTCCCCATTCTCAGTCTGATTTACTAAACTAGCTGATTCCAGATGGATGCTCAAACGTAAGTAAAGCATCACTAAACCTCCCCTTTATTCTAATCTACTTCAAGAACCCACATCTTTACTTTAGACAAGATGTAATTTCCATCTTTCTTTCACTACCT
>NW_022111357.1:1270312-1278613 GCF_000313985.2 Echinops telfairi | reverse complement strand
AGGTAGAATTGGGATCATAATAGTCGGGTGGGACCAGGGTGGGGGAGGAGGAAGTATTTAAGAACTAGAGGAAAGTCGTATGTTTTATCAGTGCTACACTGCACCCTGACTGGCTCAGAGAGACAAGTTTCTTATGCCCTCTCTCAACTCAAAGGCAAAACAGTGAGACTGCCTGGCTGTGTCTGCCCCATTGTCTGAGCACCCCAGAGCACCTGACATGCTGTAGTCACACTGTAGAAGCGTAGAAAAATTAAGGGGTTCTGAACACTATGAAGTTGTTATACAGTTGGATGTTACAACCTTGAGTGAGGAAAATAAAAAATAACTCCAACAGACAGCGACTCTGGAAAGAAGGACTGAACCGTTCTCCCTGGACACTGCTGTTTGTTTAAAAGCCAAGTCTAGTTCTGATCCCAACGCTACGATGTTATTGGCACCTCCCTCACTGGTCCTGTGCCTCACCCGTTCAGTAAGGTTTGAAGGAATGCACTAAATCGGCAGTCCTCAACCTTCTGGATCCCCAACCTAAAAAACATGATTTCTTCCAATCAGCAGTAGAAGTTCACTACAATGGCAATTCTCAACCTTCATTCATTCAACGCATATTTATTGGGCACTTACTGAGTGCCAGGCATTCTTATGGTTGCTAAGGAGACAGTAATAAACAAAGAAAACAGTCATGGTGGAGGTGGAGAACCCTGCTCAAATGCAATATGAGAGTCTCCTGCTAAGGAAAAATAAGAGTTTGAAAGTGTTCCTGTGCAGAGTCTAATATGAGCATCACGTGTCCCCTTCCCGATCCCCTTCCTTTTCAAAAAATCATTGCACTAGACTGGCACATGGGGGGCAGGAACCATAGTTTCTTCATTTATTAAAAGAGAGAATTTGGATGGGCAGGGTGCTGTTCTGTTGATCATACACTGAGCCTGACACAGTGGCAGTGAACACCAACTAACGAGTTAGCCGAGCCAGAGTAGCGATGCCGTGGAATTATCTTTTACGAGCCATTTCAGGGTTGCATTTAGGAAGCAAAAATGCCACAGATCTAATAAATGCTCCACAAAAATGGCCAGCTAGCTGAACCTACAGTCTAGTCAACATGCAATACCTGGGAAAGAAGCAAGCAGAGAGGGGCTTCCAGAACATCTGCTCTCTGCCAATCTCTCACTGGGTGTGGAGCAACAGGGAGCCTCAGATATGAGTGGCAGTCGTGTAAAGTGGTGCAGCCTCTTGGGAAGACAACCTGGCAGTTTCTTCGTAAGTTCAATCACCACATACCCCAGCAGTTTTCCTCTCTGTTGTTGTTGTTAGGTGCCATCGAGTTGGTTCTGACCCATAGCGACCCTTAGAAGTGTTCCTATGCCAGCGCCCGCTGTTGCAGCCACTCTATCAGTCCATCTCACTGAGAGCCTTCTTCTTTTTCCCTGCCCCTCCACTTTGCCAAGCACAACATCCTTCACCAGGGATTGATCTCTCCTGCAACATGGCCAAAGGATGTAAGACGACGTGTTGCCCGGCTTGCTTCTAAGGATCATTCTGGCCATACTCTTTTTCCCAGACAAATCAGTTTGTCCTTGTAGCAGTCTCCACTCAAGAGGAATGAAAATGTGCATCCACCAAAAGACTTGTATGCGAATGTTCACAGCAGCAAAGAGCCCAAATGTTCATCAGCTGGTGAATGGAAAAACAAACTGGAGCACAGCCATTCAGTGGAACCCTACTCAGCAATAAAACAGAGGAAAATTACTGATAAATGCTACAACGGAGACGAACCTCAAAAGCATGATGTGGCATGACCAAAGCCAAACACACAAACTACATAAGTTTGTGTGTTTGAGACGAACCTCAAAAGCATAATGTGGCATGACCAAAGCCAAACACACAAACTACATAACTGACTGGTTCCATTCACATGAAATGTCCCTGTAAGGTATAACTATAAAGAAAGACAGTAGATGTGTACTTACCAGAATCAGGGGTGGGACCAGAATGGGCTCAAAGAATCGCTGGGGGGTAATGGAATTGCTCTAAGGCTGGAGTGTGCAGACAGTTGCACATTTCGAGGTTAAATGTAACTGTCCACTTAAAATGGGTGAATTTTAAAGTATTCAAGTTATACCTCAATAAAGCTGCTAAAAGAGCAAGTGGAAGAAATGAATGGAACCCCTTGAGGCCCACGGGCTTGAGAGACTTGATTTGGTAAAATTAAGGTTTATTAACTCTAACACATGTGTCAAAGGCTTATGAGGGGAAGCAGCAATTGCTCACATTGCTTTCTTCCCGGACAGACAAGCCCAGGGGAGCAATTCCATTGAAGCAGAAGTTGTGCTGTCGAGCAAATACTCCCTGAGGAAGGTAGGCAGGGACTGGCCTGCCGGTGTCCTCTACCAATCAGAGAGAAAATAAAGGGGAACTTGGGTGAGCCAGTGCCCAGCATGGGCAAATGCAACAGAAACCTCAAACAAAGGCACGTTCTAGGGTCCTCTCCGTAAGGAGAGACCAGGGTGACTTCCAAGACCCATAGGGACTTTGACAAGTTGGACCAGGGAGGAAGAAGCAAAGGAAAAACCTTCCTTCCTAGGTGTACAATGAAGGTTAAAAAGAAATGGCAGAGCACAGGTAACAGGAAGGTACAGTGCTTCAAAGAGGGCAAGCTCTTACAGGTAACTTGGCACCACCTTAGCACCTTGAAGGACACACAATTCACTTTGTCTTTGGTAAAACACTGAAAGAGCCACACCTAGACAAAAGCCTCATAAGAGAATTCTCAGAAAAGAAATTTGGGAGATTCCAGGAGAACCCCACCTTCTTCCCCAGTGAGCTGTGAGTCAACGAAGGTAGCGGCCAATCCTGTTTATAAGCCCACAACTGTGGGAAAAGATGAAATTCCAGGCAAGGGAGGCCAGGTGGTGAGTGAAGAGTAGGCACCACCTCTGGTGGAGGCTCAGCTGTGGGTCGCATGCAGCCTTCTAGCCGCTACTGAACTGGCAGCAACGGTGAGAAAGAATACAGTCCTGGAATCAGAGCCCTGGCATTGGCTCCTGCTCCACAGTTTATTACTTGTAAGAGCTTCCAAAATTCATGTAAGCTGTGAGCTACTGACTCCCCATCTCCTCATACGTAACTCGAGGATATTATCTGCTACGGAAAGGTGTGAGGATGATTGAGAGAAGAAGGAGATATAAGACAATGAAAGTAAAGGAAACGGGATTTGGTTGTACATGTAAATAGCTTCTCACTGTTCCACTGGATTTGTCATTCTGGAACTTTCTCCTAACTTTCACAAATGAGGAACGAGAAAGGAGAGATGAAAGAAAACATTCCACTTCACATTGTAATAACATTATAATAAAGCACCAGTATTCAGGAACTATTGAAAAACTAAACATTTCCACATAAAGCTAGGTTAGGCCATACTGTATTCCAATCCTTTTTGGCAAAGATAAGAATGTGTCAATTACTCTGAGGAACTAAGAAAGCGCATTTTGCCAGGATAGCGTGCTCATGCCACAAGTCTAGTTAAGGTAAAACCGCTCAGGTGTGGCTAGAAAGCTTGTGCAACATTTTCTATTTCTGGCTCAATAGACCATCTACCTCAATTGGTCTTGCGCAGCCCCTAACTATATAAAATCCACCCCATTGGAATGACGTATTTTAGATGAAAAGCCTGAATCTTGCTAGATTTCCAATGTGTGCTTATTATAATTCATCCTTTAGTCTGGTACTGCCAGATACCTCATGGGGAAGCACCAAGGACCAAGATCTCCTCCCACCTTGAGGGTGGTGCAAATGGTTACGTGCTCCGCTACTAGCTAAAAGACTGGCTGGTCCAAACTCACCCAGTGGCATCTCTGAAGCAAAGCCTGGCATTCCGCTTCGGAAAGGTGCCAGCCTTGAAAACCCTATGGAGCAGTGCTGCTCCCACACACAGAGTCCCCATGAGTCAGAACAGACTCAATGGCCATGTGCCACCGAGTTCTGGTCCTCTAGCAATTAGCAGCCTTAAGATACAGAATACAGGTGGACCTCAAAAGCTTCATCCATCTCCACTAAATGTTCAGGTTCTTCAATCGCTTGCCAATTTCTCTGAAGTGAGCAAAAGGAAGGACTACCTAGACACCTTGGGGGAGGGGTGCTCTACAACTGCTGCCTAACGTCCTTTTATCTAACATGGAAACAATGGAGGAAGGGGTAGGTATTTCTGAGTGAGTTATTAAAAGTAAAGGCATGCTTAATTTCGCAAAAATGAGGAGATGAAAGGATGAGGGAATAGTCGTATAATTACCCCACTTGTAAAACGTACTTCAAAGTATGTACGTCTAAATCGATTTCTTTATTGTGGTGCTTTGTAAGAGTGCGATGTTACTAATGAACAGGAAGCAGAGGGTTTAGCTCGGGTCCATAGCCATCAATCATATC
The DNA here is from genome assembly GCF_000313985.2 of Echinops telfairi. Taxonomy (NCBI): domain Eukaryota; kingdom Metazoa; phylum Chordata; class Mammalia; order Afrosoricida; family Tenrecidae; genus Echinops; species Echinops telfairi. The sequence continues at coordinate 1,274,194 of NW_022111357.1, read as the reverse complement.
AAAGGAGTGGGTAAGGTCAGAATTTACTTGACTACCAAATCTTAGTAACCTTTTACAAATGGACATGCAAAAGGAATTCAATGATAACAAGTCCTTGTCCACAAAAACATGAATGCATGGATTCTACTCAGCAATCTTATAGGAAAGTGTAGAATCACCCCACAGGGTTTCGGAGACCATAAATCTTTATGGGACAGATTACCGCTGAGCTGCTGGGGAGTTCAAACCACGAAACTTTCTGTGAACTACATAACACTTACCCATCATGCCACCAGGGTTCCTGGAACACAACTAATGAAACTGAATTACATGCATTTAAAAAATTAAATAGTTTGTTCTGTATATTTTTACCACAATATTTTTAAATCTTTCTACTTTTGTTTTGCCTCTTATAAAGAGTCCATCTTCCATTTTCCCCTAGCCTACTGCTATTCAAAGTCTGATAAACATGAAAGCCAGCCCTAGCTAATTTTAATAAATAGCTAAAGGCAAGGTGAAAAATCAACATGGTTTTGAGGCTAAATCTGATGAATCTTGTCCTTCAAGGATAGGAATTTATTTATTGCTTTTAGATGTTAGTTTGTACAACCTACCATCATGTAACAGAGAAACTATAATTTATGGGTTCAATGAATGCAAAATTGATTAACAGGTCAGTGTAAATGTCAACTTGAGAGAATTTACAAATGTAGCTCCACAAGGATCAGTTCCTGCCCTGTACTACTTAACATTTTCATTAATTACTTGTTGACAGGTAGATGATAGAATTGGTGGTATGTCCCATTAAATCTGCTGATTAAAAAAGAAAGACTACTTAAAATAAAAATCGGTCTTGACCTGATAGAAGATAGGGAGGGACCATTTGGTCTCCTCAGGGCTCCTCCTAGGACAATGTAGGTGCCCAGTAAATGTTGGCTGATTCAAATGAATGCCAACAGAACAAGAGACCAGCCTGAGTGATTCCCTGAAGGCGGAAAAGGATAAATCATTTAATGAAAGTTTGATGGATGGTTATGCATAAATTACTTACAGTAGCACAGCTCTGATCCTTCTAAAACTCACTGTAAAATGACCCATAACGCTACAACCATGACTCAGCAGAAACAAAAAGATCTAGGAATCAATGCTGTACACAAATCAAACCAGAGTCCAAATGATAAAATAGGAAGCACGGTCCATACTTCAGAATGTGGCATACTCCCTGTGATTCTTTTCCTTACGTGCATATGTGTGTTGTCACTGAGTGCCTCTGAGTCAATACCAGCACCATGCGACAGGAGCAGAACTACCCCACAGGGGTTTCCTAGCCTATAATCTTTATTGAAGAAGAGTGACACATCTTTCTCCTGCAAAGCGACTGAGTGGGTTTGAACTGCCAGCCTTTTGGGTGGCAGCTGAGTGCTTAACCACTCATTCACTGCCGTTAAGTCTTTCCTGGCTCATAGCAAACCTATAGGACAGAGTAGAAAGGTCGCTTTGGGTTTCTGAGGCTTCTAAAATTTTTATAGGAATAGACAGCCTCACCTTTCTCCCTCAGAGAGGCCAGGGGGTTCAAACGACTGGCCTTGTGGTCAGCAGCTCAAAGTATAACCCACCATGCCACGAGAGCTCCTTACTTAACCACCATGTTGGTATTAGGTGCCGCCGAGTCCGTTCTCACTTACACAAATGCTCTGTGGAACAGAACGACACCCTGCCATCCAGGGCCATCCCACAATTGTTCTCATGCTGCACCTCATTGCTGCAGTCACTACTTGAATCCATCTCATTGAGGGGCTTCCTCCTTTCTGCTTCCCCTCCGCTTTACTAATAAGCATGATATCCTGGTGGTGCAGGGGTTATGCAGTGGGCTCCACTTGAAACAGATGAGGCTGTGCACTCCCACAAAGAGTTAGAGTCTTGGAATCTCAAGCAACTCCCCTGTTTTATAAAGAACTGACTCAATGGCAGTGAGTTGCGTAACTAGGGCTCCTTAAAAGAAAAAGAAAAAACTAAGCTCGCTATCATTGAGTCACAGCAAGCCTGACTCATAGTAACCCTAAAGGACAGCGTAGAACTGCACCCCCACCCTCCCCACCCCCACCGCTTGGGTATAAATCTTTATGGCAACAGAAAGTCTCATCTTTCTCCCAAGGTGAGGCTGGTAGACTCAAATGGCTGACATTGTGGTTAGCAGCCTAACCTAACCCCAACCCTGGAACCCCAGTCACTCAAAGTGGCTAGCTCACTGAGACATACTATAGCACATACACCAAACAATGACTTACTAGGATATCAGGGCCATCGCCCTTTCCAATGAATAGACATTAGAGATTTTGCTTTGCTTTATTTTGTTTTTAACTAGAAAAGAAGTAACTTACTACCCCACCGGGTTCCTGACATATGTATAAACATAGAGACATAGCATGCTATTACTGCTAGTTACCATCAAATTGGCTCAGTGGATGTTAACCTGAAAACTGAGATGGTGACATAACTGGTTACGCCAGCCCTAAGGCAAAGCTCCATTCTGAATTAAACCCAGATCTTCACTTTAAACCACTGTTTAAAGAAACAACCCATGCTTTTTGTAAAAGTGTACTCAACACACAAAGAGCAAGAGTCCAGATTTGAAGCTTGGATAAGGAATTGTTTGTTAAAAGGTGTCTATTGAGACTGTTTGCACAGCTGGCTTTAAGAGGAGATAGCTTGGTCAACAGGAGGTGAGGAAATAGAATTGATAATGTTAACATGGAGCTAGTGGCTGTCCCATAATTCCAAACTCAAGATGAGGTAAATGTCACTCAGCTAAATCATGATCAAACTTCATTTTCACTCTCTGGGACCTTCTGCTTCACTTCTGCTGACTCTATAATTCTATAGCTGTGATAAAGACATAAGCCTGTTATCTTATGACAAGGGGAGACACAGGCATACAGCTGTGACTCAATTTATTCCTGACAGGATGTCTTGTTAAACAAATCTCAGGATGCGGCAAGTCAATGTACTGATGTTAAATGTTAAGATTATAGTTTAACAAAAACCCTGTAACTTTTTCCATGCTTCGCCCATCTTTGTGTTGCCTTTGTTCAGCTAGTAAAAGCTTCTCTCTCTCTCTCTCTCTCTCTCTCTCTCTCTCCAGCATCTTGTCTGGGTGCTCATGTGTGTCCTGTCACTCCATTTCCTGAAATGTTGGTATGTAGATAGATAATAGATAGAGGTTGTATATATTAAATATGGATTAATAATACATATGTATCAATACCACTCTTTTGTTTTCTTTCTAACTTAGTGTAAGTCTGGGGTCTCCACTATGATAATTCCAACTCGTGGTGACATGAGGTGCAAAATAAAGAAGCATTGCCAGGCCCGTGGCATCTTCAAAATGTTGATTTGCTCAAGTCCTTTGCTAGGGTCGCTGTGCGTGGTGAGTGCTTCCCAGCCTGGAGGATCATCTTCTAGCACTTTAGCAGACATGATTCTGCTGTGATTCATGGGGTTAGACTGCTGTACACTGGGTGGCTAGAAGCTGGAATCCACTTGATGATATCTAACAACAATATCTATCATCTACCTAGCTACCTATATACCGATTACTCATATACCTTATGGATATAGATACACAGATTCCATTTTGAAAATTATACGTATCAACCATAATGCTATCTACCCTATGTAAGCACATATTCTTGTTATTAAGAGATCATTTTATTGGGGCGCTTACAACTCTTACTACAACCCATACATCAATTGTATCAGGCATATTAGTACATATGTTGCCTTCGTTCTTTTCTAGACATTAACTTTCCACTGAGCCCTTGGTATCAGCTCCTCTTTTTTTCCTCCTCCCTCACACCCCCTCATGACCCCTTGATAGATTATAAATTATTATTATTTTCATCT
>NW_022111357.1:1263388-1269734 GCF_000313985.2 Echinops telfairi | reverse complement strand
ACTTCAAGCTTTTAAGACCCCAGATGCTATATCCTTTAATAACTAGGCACCATCTGTTTTCTTCACCACATTTGCTTATGCACTCATTCTGTCTTCAGCAGTTGTGCTGGGAGGGTGAGCATCACAAAAGCCAGTCATTAGAACAAAGTGTTCTTGTATTGAGGGAGGGTATGAGCAGAGGCCCGAAGTTTGTTCACTATCTCAGTGTATTGCTGTATAAATATATGTACATAGACCAGTACTTCTATTTTTATGAACTAATGTATTTACATATAAACACACCTATGGTTATACCTCTATACATAGCTTTGCTTCTAGATCCTTCCTCTGTTTCCTTTTGCCTTCCTCCAGCCCCACTATCATGTTCCCCCTATTTCTGCCTCTTAGTACTTCCTCTCAGCTAGATTGCTGTTGCTCCAACACCCACAGGATCTCTAAATCCTCCTTGTTGTTGGTTTTAATTCCCTAGTTGTTCCCCTGTCTATGGCATTGTTTGCTCACCGCACCCTTTCTCCCGCCACTTTCTCCCCTAAGGCCCTCCAGGACACTCTGTCCCATTGCTCTCTCCTCAAGCTTGCTCCCATGCCTGTCTTATATAATTAGGCAAACCAACAATGACAGAGACCAAACAATAAGAAAACAAAAGATCAAAAAAAGAAAAGGGAAAAAAAGAGAGAGGGAGAGAGAGAAAACATACAAAGTTCCAGGTCTATCAGTTGACCTTTATGACTATCTCCCCACTGGTCCTGGGGAATTCTGAGAGCTGCCCCTCCTAGCCTGAAGTCTATTTTGGGGGCTCTTTAGGGGCTTTGTGGTTTGGCTTTGTTCCAGTTGCTAATCTGTTATGTTCCCTTCTTGGTTTGCTCCGCCACAGTGGGGTTCAGACCACACTACCTCCCCTCTGTGTGTCCCCATTATCGTCCTTTGTTGCAGAACACTCCAGTAAGGGCACAATATGTCATGAGCTGTTGTTGGCCCTACAGTCCTCTCTGTGCCTTAGCAGCTCCATGCAGGGACATCATCCTCCAGGCATGAGTTCTAGGCCGACTGTCCCTGTCTTTTTTTCCTTCTTGGTTTGCTTCCATATGGGTGTGCTTCCATGCCAGCCCCTTTCCCCAACCTGTAGGTTTAGTATTGTTCTCTGTCACACATACTTCTAGGGAGGGGTCAGTTTGGCTCTGGTTGGGGCCAGCCCTGCAGCCCAATATTTTCATCATTCATCCACGTAGTTACATTGCTCTCATGGTTTGGCACACCATGGAAAGAATTGAAAAGAAGTTTCACTAGGGAGGAGACCCATATGGCCAATAAACATATGAGAAAATTCTCCCAATCATTATCCATCAGAGAAATGCAAATTAAAACAACCATGCAATACCATCTAACCCCCTTCAGGTTAGCCCAAATCAGAAAATCAGAGAGCAACAAATGTTGGAGGGGATGTGGTGAGATAGGAACTCTTCTCTGCTGGTGGTCGTGTAGATACATACAACCACTGTGGAAAGCAAGCAATCTGGTGATAGTTAAAGCAAATGGAAATTGAGCTACCTTATGACCCAGATATCCCTCTACTGGGCATATACCCAGAGGAGGTAAAAAATAAAACATGACCAGTCATCTGCACTCCAATGTTTATTGCGGCACAATTCACAATTGCAAAGAGTTGGAAACTACCTAAATTTCAATCAAGAGACATGTGGATTAGTAAACTCTAGCACATACATACAATGGAGTACTACGCATCACTAAAAAGCACGGATGATCGTTATTAGTATGCTAAGCAAGGTCAGCTAATCACAAAAGGGCAAGTACAACATGTGTCCCCTGAGGGAAGTATAATCAGCACATAGAAGAAAAGCCACTTATCTCACACTCTACGGGTTGAAGTACAGGCAGTCAGGTGGAGGTCAGACCAAACCAAAAGAGGTACTTGTTAATCCAACACAGAGAAGGGGAAAGGGGGAAAGGGGGAGGAAGAAAGGGAGGGGGCAGTGAAAGTGAGCTGATGGCATGGGGGGAGCAAGGCACTAACCCACCAGGGGGAGAGTATTGGTTATGTCTCCACAGAATTGGGAGGGTACATACAGCATATATTCTTTAGAAACAGAATGTACACAATGAGTGTCTTCATTATCTAGTGCTGCTACAATAGAAAAACCTCACACGAGTGGCTTTAACAAATAGACATCTATTCTAATGCAGTTTAGGAGGCTGGAGGTCCAAATTCAGGCAGCAGCTTTTCTCTCTATGGACTCTTGAAGAACTTCCTTATCACCAACTTTCTCCTGGGTCTAGGAGTTTCTCAGCACGGGGTCCCTGGCTCTAATAGATGTTACCCAATATTAACTACCACCACCTTTTTTCCTCATGGTAGAAGGCTTCTCACTCTCTGCTCAATTCCATATCCTTTTATCTCTTGTGAAATAAAAGGTGATTCAAGCAACACAGCTCAGGGAAATTCTCCTGACATTGGATCAGGGCTGGCATCTCTGCCCCAATCACCTTACATTAAATCAGGACTGTGCCCTGAGTAAGGGTGTTGTGTCCCCCTCAACCCCTTATGACTGATTGACCACATCATTACAAAACTGCCAGATTGCATCATTACATAACTGACCCCAAACTGAGACTCCTAGTCCATCAGGTAGACACATATTTTGGAGAAACATAATGCAATCCATGACAGATAGATAGATGGATAGATAGATAGATAGATAGATAGATAGATAGATAGATAGATAGATAAGAGAGAGAGAGAGAGAGAGCTGGCTGGAAAGATTTCTTTCTTTCTTTTTAAGGAATATGAATAAGAAAGCAGGGACAAGAAGAAAGAACACCTCCAAATATTAACTGTCTTAGTAGAGAACAGCAAAAGTAAAGGCACAGTTGGAGAGGGAAAAGATAAACAGCCATATCTAACCATCTACTCACTCCAAAGTGGCTGTCTCAAGAGACATAGGACAATACACCAAAGACAAACTTACTGGGATACTTGGGTCATCTCCCTCTCTGATGAGTGGCTATTAGAGATTTTGTTTCATTTTATGTGGTTTTTAACTAGAAAGAAAGGACAAAAGAAACAGACCTTCTGATGGTGGCCGCCCTACCTAAAGGCTCAGGGTCCATCCTCCCCAGGCACCAAAAGACTTACCAAAAATTAAAAAGATCAAGTTCAAAGGGAAGGATTTGCACAATACACCAATGTGCAAGTTTTTGTTGTTGCTATCTTTAACTAATAGGCCTAGATAGAACGTTCCTTGATTGAAAAAGTAGGGGGGGAGAGGGAGCAGAGCAAAAAAATGAGTAAGACCTTTTTTTAAAAAATGATAGGAAGGATTTAAGCACTTGTTTTGTTCTCTAAAGGAAACTTAAAAAGGAATATGATTTCAGTGAAAGAAAGAGAGCTCTAGATTGCCATATTAAAGTTGGTGTGATAAAGCTAAGTGGGAAATGAAGAGAAAAGCAATACTAGTATAGAACTTAAAAAGGCACGAGACATATCCACAAGCAGAACTGACACTTGAGAAAATGCAACCTACCATGAGGACGACTAACTTGAGAGAGGGCAACAACTCACCCAAAAGGCAGAGGAAAGGGATAGAGAGTTTAAAAAGACGCGATGGAGAAACATGTTGTTTCCAGGAGGAAGATATATTTACCTCTAATAGAAAGACCCAGTTTTTCTAGGAGACAGGTAGTAAGAGAAAAGTTCATTGAGACATAAAGACAGATAGTTTAGACCAGAGCCAAAGACCAGTTGCCACAGTCAACTTTAATTCCTGGTGCATCAGACTAGAACTGTGCTCCATAGAGTTTTCCAAGGCTGATTTTTCGGAAGTAAATCACCATTCCTTTATCCCAGGGCACCTCTGAGTGGACTTGAACCTCCAACCTTTTGGTTAGCATTTGCACCATCTTTTTCTCATTAGGAGGTCATTTCCTTATATATTTATTCATTCAACACATAGTTATTGAGTGTCTTCTACATGCAAGGCCTCTTCTAGACCCACTGAACAAAACAGATGAATTTTCCTTCCCTCTTGGAATATACAATCTACTACAGGAGCAGAGACTAAACAAATACACAAATCAATGACAAATTGTCACAGGGACAATGTAAGAAATAAGCAGGGTGCTGAAACAGAACAATAAAAGAACCAGATTTATGCAGAGTAGCAGGTCAGGTCCTCCAAAGAACAACTTTTAAGCTTACGTACTCATATGAAGGGTGGGAAGGAGCCAGACATGGATGATAGTAAGCTAGTTTCAGACTAATCGAGCCTTAAGTAGGATGCATGATAAAGTATGAAAAGTATGATGTGCTTGAGGAATGGAATATAATGAGCAAGATGAAAATAGTTATAAGTTGAGATCCAAAAATTAGGCAGGAATCAGATCACACAGAATCTCGAAGACCAAAGTATAGAACTTGAATGGTCTAATGAATATTTCTTCCAAATCTGTGACTTGCCGGGTTCCGCCTGCTTTCCAGATTAAGGAGATGTGAGCAATAGCAAGAAAATGGAATACCCAATGCCACTCCACTGAGCCACAAAGGAACGTGGCTCAAATGACACCTGTGTTAGGTATCTGCACCATCATTGGAGTAGATTTACCTCCCAATACATTACCAAAGCTTTAAGCACAAGACTAAAACACTGGCTTTCTTCCATAAATACAAGAATCTGTTTTAAAAATACTCGTCCCAGGGTCTTGGGGAACTCCAAGGTCAACTGTCATACATAGTCCATAAAGACAATGTTCTACATCCAAATTTGGTCAGTAGTGGCTGGGTCTTAAAAGCTTGTGAGTAGTCAAGTAAGGTGATACTATTGGTCTCTCCCTGTTCAAGGGAGTAAAATCCAAGGCACATGGAATTAGGCCAATGATGTGCTCGCTTCGGCAGCACATATACTAAAATTGGAATTAGGCCAATGAACGAATGGACCATATAAACATAAGTCTCCACAACCCTAAGATCAGAATTAGTTGGTGCCTGACTACCACTACCAACTGCCCCCAAAGGGGTCACATTAGAAGTTTCTGGATAAAATGGAAGAACAATGTGGAACAAAATTCAAATTCATAAAAGCGAGCAGGCTTATTGGTCAGAGAGAGGTTGTTGTAATCCAAGACTCTGACTCTTAGTCACCCTGCAGACCTGGAAATGAACTCACCCTCATGGCTCAACTTTCAGCCAAAAAAAATAGACACATCTATCAGGGGAACAATAACACCAGGAAGATGTGCACATTTTAGAATAATTAACCATGTGAGATCAAAATGGTAGCATTTTTCCAAGGCTAAAACTAGGGTTCAGAACTAAACTGGCGACAAGTTTAACATGAAAGCCACACATTTATTCCTTTCTTTTAAAACTTTTTCCTGTGAATTGGGTGACAGTTTACAGAGTAAATCAGTTTTACGTCCAAATATTCATATACATTTAATTTCATCTCAGTGATTGTGGTCCTGAGAAGGTCCCACCACTCATCCCACTTCTTCCCTGAGGGTTCAGAAAGAAGGAGGAGCAGACACGGGAAACACAGGGAAGAAGTGGGATGAGTGGTGGGACCTTCTCAGGACCACAATCACTGAGATGAAATTAAATGTATATGAATATTTGGATGTAAAACTGATTTACTCTGTAAACTGTCACCCAATTCACAGGAAAAAGTTTTAAAAGAAAGGAATAAATGTGTGGCTTTCATGTTAAACTTGTCGCCAGTTTAGTCTCTAGTTCAAAGTCAATGTCTTTATAGACTAGGAGGCAGCCACATTGGATGTGAAGTCTGCTAAGACCTGGATCCCTTATCCACTATGTGGCCTGACTCAGGTCAGGTTCTGACTCTGTTGCCTCCTCTTAAAGCCAAGAGAGAACTGCTTCCTCTCCCATGACTCTTTGGAATATAAAATGTTGAAAATCCCTGAGATAGGTGAGCCCACTTTTATGAAGAATTAGTCGATGAATGTCCAGTCTCGTATGTAAAATATTATCACTGCAGATTGCTTATCCCTCATTATTTTTTCCATAGAACCTTTCCCATTAAAGTGCTGTGTTCATTTGCTTATGCAGCCTCTACTCTTACTGTCTTGCAAGAGGGCAGAAACTTTCTTTAATTCATTGGTATATTCCCAGTACATTGGATGGTATCTGGCATATTTTTGGCATTCAGTAAATAATTTATAGAATACATAAATGAGTGAATATTCTCCCACAATCTCAGAATTCTTTAGACATGATTCACTATGGTACTGAAATCAGCAGGCAGATTTTTGCTGAGCAGAAATATGTGGTCATGAAAGATCTTATTGATAAGACAACTGGATGGCACCTTCAATGTAT
>NW_022111357.1:1240481-1262848 GCF_000313985.2 Echinops telfairi | reverse complement strand
GTGAGAATGATGAAGTCAACATATGTACTAATGTGCTGGACACAAATGACATATGTACAGATTGTGATGAGTTGTATGAGCCCCTAATAAAATGAACCTTTAATTTAAAAAAAAGGGGGGGGGGAATGTGCTGAAAAACTCAGCATATACTCAGTGTAAATAGCTTTTAAGAATGGGAGAAAAATAAGGCATTTTCCACCAGCAGATACTAACTAAAAGAAATGCTAGAAGATGTTCTTCAGGAAGGAAAAAGGTGATCCCAGATGAAAGGTGTGCAATACAAGAAAAAGTGTAGAGCAGAGGATGTAATAAATATGTGGCTAAATCTAAATTAACACTATTTGCATAAAACAACAGGAAATAAAGAACCCTGTGAGTTTTTTTAAAAGAATGAAATTTATGAAAACAATCACCTATATCCGTAGGTAGGTAAATGGGGTTAAAATGTTCTTAGATCATTAAATAATTCCAGGAGGAAGAGGCATTAATTAATTTTAGGCCTTGAGGGATGAAATATGCGCGTTATAACCTCTAGGATGCCCCTAAAAGGGGTACAGATAAAGTACATAAACTTAGAACAAATAAAGGCAGAGATGGAAATACATGAAACAACCAAAAAGGAGACAACAAAGGAAGGAAAATGAAACGCAAAATGGGTGGAACAAATAGCAAACCCAAATAAGATACTTAAACTCAAGTAGGTCAGAGATGACATCAAATATGAAAGAAGGAAATGTTCCAGTTAAAAATCAGACTTCCAGACTGAATATAAGATAAAATCTAACTTTATACCATCTGGTAGAAGACCCATCTAAAATAGAAAAGTAAAGAAATGCAGAAAGCTTTAAAATGAGGGAAATGTATAATGTAAACACCCAAATAAAGTTCATTTGGGTGTGTGTTAAAGTGTGTGTCCCAAGTGCAATATGAAAGGTTTCAGTAAGGCACCAGGGACTTGGGTCTTAGCAAAAGGAAAGATGGCGGGAGCTGCAGAGACAGGACAGCATATTTGTATACGGAGAAGAAAATCCAGTGGGAAGGATAAACTGAAGCTGCATGAGGGAAGGGTGCATCGGTTGGACAGGGTTCTTGAATAGGTGAGAGGGGCTGAGATGGAGCGCATAAGGGAGAAATTGGCCTGAGGCAATTTATGCATAATCACAGGCCAGAAGACCACGGAGATAGGCGCAGATGCCTGTAAAATGTGGTGAGGGCAATGCTTCTGTGCTCTTGTAAACAGGAAATAAGTTCATCATCTCAGAGTGAAGACAAAAAAGGACATGTTGGAAATGTGTGGGGAGAAAAGACAATGAGAAATAGCCACCTGGCACACATAGGTGCTCAATTAGTATTCGCCAAATGAGTGAACTGAGAGAGACAATGAAGTAGTAAACGTAGACTTAGCAGTTCTCAGCATTCACCTAAGGTTACTCACTAGCACTAAGATCATTTTGACTCCTGGGGGCCCCACACATTTCAGAGTACAAGTACACGCTAGACAGATTCCAGTGGCTGTCATCTTACGGAAGCAGACTGCTAGGACATTCTTCTGAAGCAACACTGGAGGGATTCGAGCAACGAACTTTTCAATTAGTGGCCTGGTACAAACCACTAGTGCCACCTGGGAAGTCAACCTTGAGATTAGAGATTATAAATTTAAGATGCTGCATATATTTCTTCAAACACATTCCTTTGGGCTTATAAACCAAAGGGCTTATAAACCAAGCCTGGGGAGTGTGAAAATGCAAGCAATAACAGAGTAGAAGGACTCAGATTAACTAACTGTGAAACTCACTCTCTCCCAGCTTCCTCTCCTCCTTGGCTTATTGGAAGTAAATGGAAAACATCTTAATTTTCAGCCTCTTGTAGCCAGTGTGTCTGTGGCTTGCTGCTAGGATCATCCTAATTTATGTAGCTGTGGTGGAGCATCCCAGCCTCTAAGGTCTCAACACAAAGTTCTTCTATCTGTAACAATCCATTTTCCAATGCATTCCACTGTCAGCAAGGTTATTCATACAGTCCATGCAGTTAGGTAAAAGTGAGCACTCCATCATTTATCTCCCATATGATCCATTTAAATTTGTTCTAATTTTAATATTTTTTGGTTTCCTTTCTATTGAGGTTTGTATCTGTTTTACTGTGCTATTCTAGTTGGTGAGTTAGTTAGTTCGTTCGTTAGTTCGTTAGTTAGTTCAATGTTTTTCTGCATATGAAATCCAGGATGAGTGAATCTATAGAAGGAGCAACTGGACAGGTATGGCAAGGGAGCTTGGGGTGAGGCAGGAGGAGTCAATAGCCATGAGTACAAGAATGAAGTAAATGTTCTAAAATGGATTATAGTGATGATTTCACGACTCTTCTTGATGTGATTGAACTATTGAATTGTATAATATGTGAATTATATGACAATAAACTTGTTGGGGGGGATTCTTTCATCAATTTGGTGTCACTAGGATGCAGGGTCCACATCAAGTCACCTGAAGATTCCGATGTCATGGATCCATCTTTAGCGCCCTTAGCCCAATCACAGCATTATTCCAAATCAGTTTGTAATACTAATCTATGACCAGATGGCAAATCCCACTGACTTCTGAGGAAAAAGTGAAACGGCATAATCTTACCTTCTCCATGCCCCACCTGTTCTGGTTATGCACCACAACATAATAAATCACCACAAACTTAGTGACATAAAACAACAGACATTATATTTCATGGAGTCTGTGGGTGAGAAATTTGGGCAGAACTCAACAGAAATGGTTTATGTCTGCTCCTTTGTGTCTGGAATCTCTGCTGGGAAAACTTAAATAGCTGGGAGTAACTGAAATGGTTGGTGCTAGAATCCTATAAATTCTTCACTTAAATATTTGGTACTTGAGCAGGGATGCCTTAAAGGCTGGACTCATATGGATCTGCTGACCAACGTACCCACATGGGGCTCCTTCGTGTGATGGGCTTTGCATCGCATGCTAGCTAGATCCAAAGAGAGAGTTGTCTGCAGAAGAAGCATCCAGAGAGTGAATGTTCCAAGAAAACCATGTCTTTTGTGACTTAGACTGGGGTATAAGTGTCCTGTTCCTGCTGTAACAAGTTACTACACACATAGTGGCTTAACGCAACATACGTGTATTATACTTCTGACTATCAGAACTCCAAAATGCTTTTGATGAGCTAAAATCGAGATGTGAGCAGAACTGTGTTCCTTCTAAAGGGCCTAGGGGAGAATCCCCTTGCCCTTGGCAACTTCTGCAAGCCACCACACTCTTTGACTTGTGGCATCTTCCTCATCTTCCAAGCAGTAGTAGAGTGTCTTCAAGTCTTTCTCTTCCTCTTCTCTTAGCAAGATCCTTGAGATTATGCTGAGCCTGCTCAGTAAATCCAGGATAATCTTCCCACTTTAAGAACCCTAAACTAATTTCATTTGTAAAGACCTATTTCCCATGAAAGGTTTCTGGAGTATGGCTGCGGATCTCTTTGATGTGGAAGGGAGCGTTATTCTTCTACCCACTGCACCTTAGAAATCATACAGAATTCTTTCTGATGTATACTCACAGCCAGTCCAGATCCCAGAGAAAGGAGCATATCCCAGCCTCTCAATGGAAAGCGTGCTTAAATATTGGTGGCCATGTTTTTCACTGCCATCCCACCATTCTTGCTGTGGTTTTTCCCATATTTTCTATCGAAGGAGAAGCTCTGCTCCCACAGTTGACTCCCCAGCAGGGAGCATGAAAGGAGCTAAATAAGTTAAAGATTCAGATATATGTAAGATAAGGGAAAAATAAATACTGCAGTCACATTGTACCCAAATTTTAAACCGTATCATGTAGAAAAATTAATGGATGCAGGGATTCATGCACAATTCTACTTCACATTTAGCCCTGACAAAGTTAGTCTTAAATAGTACACATTTTGAATTGTGGGAAGGCTTTAACAAGAATGCATTTTGTTTAACCTGTGAACAACCTGAGCCTGTTTTAATTTAATTCTGTAAAGATGCAACATGTAATAAAATACAAAGAAAGAAAAAGAGATGTGAAAACTACAGCCAAGTCTTAGCATAAGAAGTTAAAGAATCACCAAATGATTAACTTCCCTCAAAATATGAGTTTCTCATGTGGTTTGAACTGAAGGAATGTTGGGGGCGGGGGGTTCTGTGGAAATCAAGCATTATTAGTAAACAGCAGTTGTAAGAACTCAAAGTGGCTAAATTGCAGGCTTTGTTGGAAACAGCACTGAATAGACCATATTAGCATAGATTGTATTTTTTTATGGCTAAGCTGCTGTGTTAAATATCAAACTGTGCTAAATGATTGCCCTCCATACAGCACCTAAATTGAACTACCTGTTATATCAGTTTAGTAAATTGTCAAAACTGGAGAAGTCAGCAATTTAAATGGCCATGTTTGTAAAATATCCCGAGGTACCCTGGCTTAACATCAATGAACGCCCGTTAGAGTGTTAAGAGCCTGTCTATTAGGAAAAAGGATTAAAGGAAAATAAGGGAGAGAGCACTGCCTTCTAGTGAATTCAGACTCAAAATGTCTCTAGACTACATAGAGCTGCAATTCTCAACCTGTGGATCATGACCCCTTTGAGGGAAGAATGACCCTTTCACAGGGGTCACCCAATTCATACCAGTAGCAAAATTACAGTTATGAAGTATCAATAAAAATAACGTTATGGTTGGGGGTCACCACAACCTCAGGAACTGTATGAAAGGGTCATGGCATCAGGAAGGTTGAGAACCGCTGACCTAGAGCTTCCTACAGTATTCAAGGCTGTCATCTTCAGAGAAACTGACCGCCATCTTTTTCACAACCAAGGACTGGCATGGGATAAACATAGGATTCACTTTTTAAGTGAAGTCAACATCCAAAAGATCAACAGCAATTGATCTTTACTTACCTGGAAGACCAGAGGAAGAGGGAGATTCAGGAATCAGAGGAGGATATGGTCTATGTACCTAAGTATCTCCATAAACAGCTGTCTCCTTTGCCATGTGACCAGAAAACCGGAGGGTATCTGATTACCATTCCTGAACACTTTGATCAAAGATTCCATGGAAGTAACCTGATCAAAAATGGAAAATGCAGAACGAAATTCCAAAGTCTCATGAACTGTACTGACTTTGTGGAGCAATGGAGGATAGATGAATCCCTGAAACTACTGCCCAGAGATCATCTTTAAACTGTGAGCCAAAAATGTCCCCTGAAGTTTTCTTAAAACCAAATACTAGTTTAGCTTAACTATAATGTTAAAAGATCAGCTCTGGAGCATTATGCTCTTTTAAGATCTCCATGGGATCAAATTGGCAATAACGACTTGAAAGATTAGCTAGAAACCTTTAGGGACAGTGAGTCTGTTCATGAGGGAGAAACTACTCAGAAAAGGGCTGTGAAAATAGTTGCACAACTAAAAAAATATCATTGAGATCACTAAATTATATGTGTAGAAACTGCTGAATTGGTGTATGCTTTACTGTGTATATTCTCCACAATAGACAAATGCTTTTTAAGCTAAAGTCTATAAAAGTGAACAATAGAATATGTTTCTCCTTTCCTAACCAAAAAGTTCATGAGTGTGCCTTAATTTCTAAAAGTACTATATTAATTTTTTGCATTACTATTGTAATATCATGTAGGAGACTGGACATAGTTATGTCCAGTTAAATTGGTAATTGCTATTATTTTCCTCCACCTTGGACCCTGGATATTAGGTAGATTTAATTAAATAAAGGAAGAAAATAAACAAAATGTATATATACCAGCATGATTTCATGACCCTTGCTGCATATACAATTAAATTATGCTAGAGATACAGTATTCTTTGAAACTACTGGCTATATCAGACAAGTCTCTTTGTCATCAGTCTTAAATAGACATTGTACTCCGGTAGCTGTCTTAGTGCTGCTAAACCAGAATACCACAAGTGGATGGCCGGAACAGAAATTTGTTTTCTCACTTTAGAAAACTAGAAGTCCAAATTCAGGATGCCAGCTCTAGAGAAGGCTCTCTCTGCCAGCTCTGGGGGAAGATCCTTGTCTCCTTTCCACATCTGTGGGTCCAGCATCCCTTTGAACTCTCCACATGTCTTGGCATCGGCATTCTCCTGGACCTAGGAGGTTCTCAGGTCAGAGATCCTCCAGTCCAAAGGACATGGTCTGATTCCAGCTCCTCTTTCTTGGGTGGTAATATAGGTCCCTCTGATCTCTGTTCATTTGTTTCAACTCTTTTATATACTGAAAACAAAGAACTCAAGATTCAACCTAATCCTGTAGATCACTAGTTCTCAACCTCCCTAATGCTGTGACCCTTTAATACAGTTCCTCATATTGTGGTGATCCTCCAACCATAAAATTATTTTCATTGCTACTCATCACTTTAATTTGCTACTTTTATGAATCAGGCAACTCCTGTGAAAAGGTTGTTCATACCCCCAAAGGGGTCTCGACCCACAGGCTGAGAACCGCTGCTGTAGATTATATCCTGTCTCATTAACATAGCTGCCAATAGAGTCAGTAGGCCAAAAAGAGCTGGCAGATTTTCAACCATTTCAAGTATCAATAGTAACAAAAGAAGAAGTCCAAGTGGCACTGAAGTAATTCTTTCAGTGCAAAATCAAGGCTGCAGGAATTGACAGAGTACTAACAGATGTTTCAACAAGCTGATGAAGCACTAAAAGCACTCACCCATTGATGCCAAGTAATTTGGAAGACAGCTACCTGGTCAACTGAAAGAGATCTATATTTGTACCCATCCCAAAGAAAGGTGATCCAACAGAATGTGTAAATTACTGAACAATATCATTAATAGCACATGCAAGTAAAACTTGCTGAACATCATTCAACATTGGTTGCAGCAGCACATCGACAGGGAGCTGCCAGAAACTCCAGAAGAGGACGCAGAACAAAGAAGACTATGGCTGATGTCAGATGGATCTTGGCTGAAAGCAGAGAATACTAGAAAGATGTTTATTTTTGTTTTCTTGAATATGCAAAGGTATTCAACAATGTGGATCATAAACTGTGGACAACATTGGAAAGAATGGGAATTCCAGAACACTTCACTGTGCTCATATGGAACCTGTACATGGACCAAGAGACATTTGTTTGAACAGAACAATAGAATGTTGCATGGTTTAAAATAAGGAACCATGGAGGACTTCTGGGAAGATGGCGACTGAGTAACACATACCAGAGAGACTCTGCAGATATCAGCGCAGGAGAGTTACTAAGAGGGAAAGTCCATACTGCCGGGTTGAGGAGAAGCATCATAAAGATAGGAAGGCACAGGTCCACAGCGTTTTGAGGAGCTGGGAGCTTTTGGCTTCCCACAGTGGAAGCTGGCTAGGCTTTGACCTTAGCCCCACCATGGTCTTGGCTGGAGCCGGGATCATTTGGAGCTGGTGCAAGGGCTTTATCTCAACAAAGCCACAGCTTGCTGCCACCTCAGGGCAGGGATTAAACCCCTCCAGCCACATGGTCAGGGATTGGGGCTCAGCTACATTGTTACGTTTGTTTCCCTCTCTTCTCTCTATCCCCCCAAAGTCTCAGCGGGTTTAGTTTTGTTTTTGTTGGGTTGTTTTTTTTTTTCTTTTTCTCTTCCACGCCACTACTGACCTCCACACCACTCCTCTTAGCCTAGGGCATTTACGCCTGCCCTCCACCCAGGTGGGAGAGCTTTACCCTCTGCAATGTAACCCGAGGCTGGGGAAAGCCCACCCACCCTCCACCAGGGGATATCCCACCCAACTTCTTCCGGGGGAAATTCTGCCCACCCACCCTCTGCAGAGCTTAACCTGTAGCTAGGGAATTCCCACACAACTTCTTCAGGGGAAACCTTGCCTACATGACTGGGGAAGCTCCTATGCATCCTCTGTGGTCCCACGTGACTGAGTGAACTTCTTCCCGCCTGCTGTAGTGCCTCACACAGAAGGCAGCCTGGCCAACACTCACCAACATTCCACACTGCTGTAGGAACCTTTGCCCAACCTCCACAGCAATCTACCTGACCAGGGCAATTCCTCTCACCATTCACAGCACTCTACACCAAAGCGGACAACCCACCAGCCTTCTGTGGCACTTCTGTTGCAGTGGGCACCCCACATGCCCTCTGTGGTGCCCCAAGTTGCCATGGGCCACACTATCATGGCTTCTTGTGAGATCACCCAGTATAGCACCATCCTCATGGGTCCACAGCAACCCAACCAGTGTCCCCTGGGAGGACCATCCACCATGCCCTCCAAATAACAGAATACTGGTTGACTAGGGAAAGAGTGAAGCCACAGGAGGATAAAGTGGTAGGCCAATTCTATAGTGAAATTAGCTGCAGGCTGTTCGAAGAAGCATTCCTACGAGTCTCCCTGAGACAGTCAGTGCTCTTCGACTCTTAGGAAAACGGCACCTGGCTCCTCTAAAAAAATGCAATGCAAACAGCAATCAGACCCAACAACCTCAACAAAAAAAACCAGGAGAAACGAAAGGCAATAGCAGATGTCCTGAACCTGCCAATGTGCATAGAAGAAGCAAACATTGATCCTCCACAGAAAGAAATTTCCAGAATGCTGCTTGGAGTCATATAGGATATGAGGGAAACAAAGCAGAAAAAAAATGAAATAATAAAGTCCATACACCAAAGGGACAAGAGCTTAGGAATGAAATAACAAAAACCAGCAGCAGACTCACAGACTTTGCCAATCAACCGGAGGAGGCAGAGAACTGCACCAGTGACCTAGAGGACAACCAAGCAGACTTTAATGGGAACAAACATCTAATAACATCATCAAAGAAGCTAAAATAAAACTAAGAGCTATGTCTGATGGTATGAAGAGGAACAACATCAGAATAATTGGATCGCCGAAGGAAGACACAACAAAGAAGTCATCTGCAACAATAGTGAGGGAATTCTTGGAGGAAAATTTCCCCAACTTAATGAATGAAAACCAGGCAACCATTCAGGAGGCTGAAAGAACACCAGCTAGACTGACTCCCAAGAAGTCACCAAGGCACATAATAGTACACTATCCAACTTTGAGGAAAAGGAAAAAATCATGAGCGCAGCTAGGGAAAAACAAGCAATCACATATAAAGATTCCTAAATAAGAATATGCTCAGACTTATTGACAGACACTATGAAGAAAAGGAGAGAGTGGAGTACCATATTTCAAAATTTGAAGGAAAATAACACAAATCCAAGAATACTCTACTCAGCCAAATTATCAAGATAGATGGAGAAGTAAGAGTCTTCCCAGACAAGGAAAAACTCAAAGGATAAATCAGAAGAAACCCAGGCCTATAAAAGATTCTTGCTGACCCAGTATGAGCAGCAGAACAGCACTCACCAAGCATAATTAAGAGATCGCCATATAGAACAACCCCACCCAAAGATATAGTGTCTGGGGTCTTAAAGGCTTGAAGATAAACAATAGGCCATCTAGCTGAGAAGCAACAAAGCCCACATGGAATAAGCACACCAGCCTGTGTGATCATGAGGTGTCGATGGGATCAGGTATCAGGCATCAAAGAACCAAAAATCATATCATTGTGAATGAAGTGGGGTGCGGAGTAGGGACCCAAAGTCCATCTGTAGGCAACTAGACAGCCTCTTACAGAAGGGTCGCAGGGAGGAGACGAGCCAGTCAGGGCGCAGTGTAGCAAGGATGAAACATACACCTTTCCTCTAGTTCTTACATGTTTCCTCCACCTCCCTAACTATCATGATCCCAATTCTACCTTAAAAATCCGGCTAGATCAGATGATGAACACTGGTACAGATAGGAACTGGAAACACAGGGTAACCAGGACAGATGAACCCCTTAGGACCAGGCGTGAGAGTGGCAATACCAGGCATGAGAGTGGCGTGAGGGTGGAGGGAAGGTGGGGTAGAAAGGGGGAACCGATTACAAGGATCTACATATAACCCCCTCCCTGGGGGACAGACAACAGAAAAGTGGGTGAAGGGAGATGTCAGACAGTGTAAGACATGACAAAATAATAATAATAATTTATAAATGATCAAGGGTTCATAAAGGAGAGGGGAGCGGGGAGAGACAGGGAAAATTGAGCTGATACCAAGGGCTCCAGTAGAAAGCAAATGTTTTGAGAATTATGATGGCAACAAATGTAGAAATGTGCTTGACACAATGGATATATGTATGGATTGTGATGAGTTGTATGAGCCCCCAATAAAATGATTTTTTTTTAAAAAGAACAGTGTGCATCAGGATTGTATCCTTTTATCATATTTATTCAGTCTGCTGATTAGCTAGTATGAGAAGCTGGACTATATGAAGAACAATGCGACATCAGAATTGAAGGAAAGTTTATTAACAACCTATGATGTGCAGATGACACAACCTTGCTTGCTGAAAGTGAGGCACTTGCTGATGAAGATTAAGAACTGCAGCCCTCAGTATGGATTACAATTCAATGTAAAGAAAACTAAAATCCTCACAACTGGACCAATAGACAATATCATGAGAAAAGGAGAGAAAAATGATGTTGCCAAGGATTTTATTTTGCTTGGATCCACAAACAATGCTCATGGAAGCAGAAGTCAAGAGATTAAACAATACATTTCATTGGGTAAATCCGCTGCACAAGAGCAAGGATGTCACTTTGAGGACAAAGGTGCACCTGACAAGCCATGATATTTTCAGTCACCTCATTTGCATGTAAATGTTGGGCATTGAATGGGGAAGACTGAAGAAGAATCGATGCATTTGAATTATTGTGCAGGTAATGAATGTTGACAGCACCGTGGAATGCCAAAAGAACCAATAAACCTGTCTTGGAAGAAGTACAATCAGAATGTTCCTTAGAAGTGAGGATGGAAAGAGTATACTTACTTCCCAAATATCTGGAGGGAATTCTATCTTACCAATTGGGATACGTTATCACAGTCCTATAGACTATGTACTGCCATAAAGGATACAAAGACAGTATACTACAGACATATTCCAGCCAATATCTAGAAGACCCTTCTGGCAATCGAAGGTTTTCACCCAGTGTGAAAGCTGCCATTAAGAGGACCAGAAGACTCGAGCATTCCCTCAAGAGTCACTTGATTCAGCTCCTGTGACTTGTGCTAACTGCAGTGAATTATTTATCATGGCTCTTCCAGTCATCACCTTGTTACTCCCATCAAGCAATCTTCATTTCCCAGATGTGTGTAGGTCAGAAGCTAAGATACTGATTGAACTCAGGTGTGAGTGATGGTTCACAGGATTAATTGTAACTGCCATCTTGTTGAGTATGAAATCAGCCATCTCAGAAGCAGGAGTGGGGATCTCATTGACATCAAAAGAGAAGAGTCAGGAGCAGAATCATCCTTTGAACCCCTGAGGCCCCTTAACACTGAACCTCTTTGATCCAGGAGAAAGCATTGACACCGGTGGAGTGGCAATGGAGCAGCGACAGCAGAACCAAGACCCAGAGCATGAGACAGAGTGATACACTTCCCTGGCCACGGACCAAGTAAGGCTGAGTGCTTTAGTGAAGAAGGTTGGTTTGTGGAGTGGGGTGCCTCCTCATAAGTGCTTTAAGGTTCAGGCTTAGAGAACAGTGGTATGCCTTTTGGGCACTTATTGGTAGCCTTTAAAGAGATTTATAGCATTATCTGAGCAAACAAAGGCCAGCCTAAGAGGCTAGGGGCCTCTGGTGTTATTTCCTTATTAGTATTTAGAAATATAGTCATTTTTAAATAGATTAGGAATGAATGAGCACTCATATAGCCCTGAGGAGGTGCTAAACAGTGTTATGTTATTTATAACCAATACCTGCCTCAGTTCCACAAGACATGACCTATTACATACGGCAATACTTAAAATAATCCCAACTTTTACATACATGTGAGGAGATTAAAATCACTCTGGCTTTGGTCAGGTGCACTTTAGTCTTCAAATTGGCAGCTTTGTTCTTCAACACTTTAAAGAGGTCTTGTACAACAAATTGACCAAGAGTAATATGTCATTTGACTTCCTCACTGTTGCTTCCATGACCATTGATTATAGATCCAGGCAAAATAAAATCCTTGGCAACTCCCATCTTTTCTCAATTGCCTCATATGTATGTGAGAGCTGAACAATGAATTAAGAAGACTGAAGTATCGATGCACTTGAATTATGAGGCTGGCAAAAATTATTGAAAGTATCACGGACTGCAAGAAGAACAAATAAATCTATCTTGGAAGAAGTATGGCAAGAAGCAAGGATGGAGAGACTTTGTCTCATGAATTTTGGACATGTTGCCAGGGAGACCAGTCCCCAGAGGAGGACATCATGCTTGGTAAAGTAGAAGGTCAGTGAAGAAAAGGACACTCTTCAAGGAGATGGATTGGCACAGTGGCTGGCTGCAACAATGGTCTCAAATATAACACGATGGTGAGCATGGCATGGGATCTGGCAGTGTTTTGTTCTGTTGTACATACGGTCTCTCTGAATCAAAACCAACTCAATAGCACATACCAATAATAAGCCCATGAGTCAAGACCTATTATTATTTCCATTGTGTGGATGAGGAAGCCAATGTACAGAGATGATACATCCCTGTGGCTAGGTTAGAACTCAGGCAAGACAGTTCCAAAGTCTGTGCTCTTAACCCCAAGACTAGACTCAATACCTCCACTCAAGATAGATCATAAAGTAGAAATGATGAGCAAGGCAGTGGGGTGGGAAATGATGATGATAAATACCACACTGAAACAAACTAATCTGTGACAGAATAAGTAGGCAGATGTAATAAAACAATCTAGACACTGAATTGTCAGCTCAGAACCATTAAACTGTCAGTGTAGCCCCAACACTGTCTGAGGAACGAGAACATGATGTTTAAAGAGGATGTGAGCAATCTGGTTTGCTGAGAAATTTGCTTCCCCCAAGTTAAAGGCTCACCATGATCTACTGGTTTGAAAATACCCTCTTCCATTCCACAGATGGTGTTCCCATAAAAGGTGCCTGGTGTCTGGGGATGACCTTCTACACTGTTCCCAATGTGGTATCGAACACATGGTCATGCTCAGGAAGTGTCTGTTTAATGTCAAGGTAGCTGTGTTTTTAGGAGAATCACAAGGGCTGAAAAGGTAGGATCAGTGATGAAATATCTGCCAAGAATGTGGCTTGGAGGGAGTCCAGCCAGAATGCTTCTTAGACGTGAGGATGGCAAGACTTTGGACATGTTATTGGAAGAGACCAGTCTCTGGAAAAGGGCATCATGCTTGGTAAAGTAGAGGGATAGCAAAGAAGAGGAAGACCCAAATGAGATAGATTGGCACAGGGGCTGCAACAATGGGCTCAAACAAAACACCAATCGTGAGGATGGTGCAGGACCAGGCAGCGTTTAGTTCTGTTGAATATAGAATTGCTATAAGCCAGAACCAATTCGACAGCACCTAACAACCACATGTCTCAGATCTGGGCTAGACCCTGAGAACACAGCAATGACAGTACAGGGACAGCATTTTCTATTGAACCCTGGGTTGTACAACACTCTAGCAGAAGTTAACCTAGAATTTTCAGCATTTTTTTAACAGGCAGAAATGATAGCTGCAGAGTATGTATATATCCATATAAGCAAACTGGTTGGTAAAACATTGGCATTTTTTGGTAATAGTTGGTAAATGTCCATTGCTGTAGTCCCTGGTTGATATGAATAGTCAGTGTGCTTGATTGATGACCAAAAGGAGTTTTAAGTGCACCCATAAGAAGCCCAGTGATCTACTTCCAAAACATCAACCATTGAAAAGCCTGTAAAGTTCTACTCTCTGCATGTGGTCACCCTAAGTTGGAACCCAGTTAACAGCAACTAGTTGGTTGGCTTGCTTGTTTGTTTAAGTCTCTTGAGTAGCCTCCCTTTGCCCCAGCTGCCCTGGTCTTGCTCCTGAAACTCCCCAAACCTCCCTACAACCCATCCACTCCACGGGTATCCTTGCCCTAACAGAGGCCTCCAGAACCCCACTCCAGCATCATAGTCTAGGTCTGTTCTGATTGGTAGGTGCCCTGTTCCTGCTCCCAAGCACTGAAAATAGCCACAGTGTAAAAGGTGTCTTCTCTGTTTAAATAAAGTTATAGACACCTGCTTTTCCGGGTTACTGCAAGTTCTCTTTAGAAACTGTCAATCTATTTTTTAAAAATAAATAATTAAGTAGCATCAGACATACAAAATGAAAATCAACAACTGTCTGAACACAGTTTATTGATGCAGACGACACCATGCCAAGATGGAATCACATTACCTCCTCCTCCCCTGCCACCTACCACAGCTCCTATCAACAGATCAGAAGCCTCAATGAGACAGACCCAGATGATGTACTCCTCCACCACCACCTGTCAGATAACTAGAAGGGTCTTGTCGTCCCCTCTAACTCCACCAACCTTACCCTCGACAGGGCCAGCCCTCTGCTGGCTGTGTCAGTCACAGAGAATGATAGCACCAGGGCAGGGAGTTTTACCCATCAGTCCAAGTGATAGCCTCACTTGCTGGAAAATCTCTCCACCTTCCCAGGTGTCAGGAAAGATTAAGACTGGCCCTGTGAGATCATCTGCAAAGGCTGACAGAGGCAGTTGGATTCCCCTGCATTGTGGAGCCTGAGCAGTGCTTCTCAACACTGGCCACGCCTTAGAATCATGTAGGTGCATGTCTATGTAAATGCCTAGGTCCCAACCAATTCAATCAGCATTTTAGAGGTAGGATCTGGGTACCAAGGTGATCTTTATGTGCTACCAGTGTTGCCCATTGATCCAAAAGGGACTTCCATGGTTTAGGGGGCTCCAGATCTATGTAGTGCCTCTATGTACAGATTAGGAAGACAGAGCCTGTGGATTTTCAAAGGAGTGAAGCATATGCCACTTTCCTATAAAAAAGTCCACAGCCCAGCAGGAGGTCTAGATGTCAGCCTGGCTCTAGGTTCCCCTATGGCCCTATAGGTGCACACTGGAGACTGAGAAGAAAGAGGTGTTTCCCTTCGGCCAGGGGTGAGGTCCAGAGGACATGGGATTCTGGCACTTGACCCACACTTGCTGGCTTGACAATAAGGTCAAGAAAAAACATTTATTCAAATCCTAATATGAAACTGAAGATTTGGATCGGATTATTTAGTATTGCCATAGAAGAAGGTCTGAGGTTTTTCCTAAAAGCAGAACTACCCCCTTCTTTTTTAAGTATCAGGGACTATATAAAATATAGGAAGAAAGAACTGGGATGGTGTCATGGATTACAAGTTAGGCTGCCAACCCAGCTGTTTGAACCCATCAGTCACTCCAAAGTAAAAATATGAGGCTTTCTACTCCCCTAAAGGTGTGCAATCTCAGATTCCCACAGAGGCAGTTCTACTCTGTCCTATAGGCTGGCTTTGAGTCATGCCCAAGGAGTGAAGTGATAAAGAAACAGGAGTCCCTGTGTGGGGCAAAAGTGCTTGGCAGTTAACCTAAACATTTAGTTGGAATCCACCTACTGGAGTCACATAAGACAGGCCTGGCAACGTGCTGCCACAAAGAGAGCAGTCAAGGAAATTCAATGGAGCACTTCTGTGTCAACTTGAGACTATTAAGAGCGAAGGGGTGAAGTTTAGTCTGTCAATCAGGTCGCAGCTTGATGGCCTTAATAACTCACTGGAGGCCAGACCCACACACTCTGTTAAACTTCCTGCTGACAAGCCACATGGAATTATGCTGAAGGCAGCCAGAGTCTTGGAGCTGGAGGAGCCACGTGGAGACCCACATCAGTGCTAAGATGCTTCCACCACCATTGGATCCACAGGACTCCCCACCCAGTGGTCTGTGATCTTCCTGCACTTGGCATGTGTTGTGTGAGTCTGAAGAAGAATTTATAGACTGGTATCAGACATGGGCTAATATCGGACTTATGGACTTGATCTGGTCTGAGCTGGTATGTTTTCTTAACATTCCATTACCCTTTGATATAAAGTTCTCTCATACACATATGTGGCTCTATAAATTTGTTTCTCTAGTTAAACCAGACTAACACAAGTTCTATTCTGTAACACATAGGGTCCCCAGGACTCAGAATCTACTCCGGGGCAACATGTTTTGAGTTAGTTAGTTTATTGTGCCTACCTGCCCGATAAACAC
Organism: Echinops telfairi; assembly: GCF_000313985.2. NCBI lineage: Eukaryota > Metazoa > Chordata > Mammalia > Afrosoricida > Tenrecidae > Echinops > Echinops telfairi. The sequence continues at coordinate 1,246,768 of NW_022111357.1, read as the reverse complement.
ATGTGGGATTAATTAAGGGTGGAGGGATAAATGGCTCGGTGAGCCTTGCCTTTCTAGTTCTCGAGTCTCTTGCTTTTTGATGGCCATACCAGGGTGCAGCTGCCTTAGCCATTCCCTGCTTCAGCTGGCAATGCTCACTTCCTACAAGAGATCCCCAAGGAGAAGCCACATGGACCTCCCCCGATGCGGCACTGGGTGCTAGAGTACCCGTGTGGAGACCCCTGCCAGCTGAGATGCTTACACATTCACTGACTTGGCTTTCCTCCTGCAGTCGGCATCATTGTGTCTGTTTTGTGAGATGGAGGAGGACTTTGTGGATTGGTGTTGGACAGATGGGTTAATGTTGGACTTGTGGGCTTGGGCAGCACTGGGTTGGGATGTTTTCTTGATGTGCACTTCACCTTTATATAAAACTCTCTCTTATACATATGAGTTTCTATGGATTTGTTTCTCTAAAGTACCCAGACTAACACATGCTTTAACAACGACCCTGGAGTCTTCTCAATGATGCTTGCTTGGCTGCTAACCCAAAGGTTGGAGCTTTGCATCTACCCAAAGTCTCCTCAGGAGAAAAGCCTGAAAATCCTACTTCTAGAAAAGCTATGGAAGTCTGCTCTATTCGGACCCTCTGCAGAGGCACCATGAGTCAGAGTCAGCCTGACAGCAACTGGATATACAAATTAAACCTGAAAAGCTGGCTCTTCCAAGATAATATCATACAAAAGACAGACACCATGATTTTAAAAAGAGCCCCTGTTATTTTATGAGCCCCTTTGCAAAGTCCCCTGTCCTTCCTTCAGAAAGGATCCTCACCCTCCCGCGCTAATGCCAACAGAGTCAGAAAAGAGGGCAATGGAGACAAAAGATAAACAGCTTTGGGAAGCAAGTCCTTCAAGCACTCCTTCCTGGCACAGATCCGGAAACCCTCCCTCTCCCATGAGGCTGCCTAAATTGGCAGGAAGCCAGGCCATTGAACCCAAGAACCTCCAAAGGTCTCCTTTATTAAGAAGGATCACATTTCCTGCTTTGCTGACAAGGAAACTAAGGTGTGGGAGGTAAAGAGACCAATTCAGTAGGCAGGTGTCTTTTTAGGGCAAAAGAAAAAACCATTGCTCTCATCAAGAGTACAGTAGAGAGAAAAACCTCAGACGTGCTGCTTTGGGGGGAGAGAGAAGCTGTAGACTTCAGTTCAATGAAGCAGCTGTGAAATGTGTAGGGGTTTTTTATCCCACAAATTGTGCCACCAAAAAAAAAGGGAACAAATCAAAGTAGATGTCCCGAAGTAGGTATTAAATCCAGGCGAGTGTCGAGGCCTCTTGCACCGTAGGTCACTCTCCACATTGTCCTTCCACACTACCACTGCCACGTAAGGCAAGGACACAGCCTCTCTGCCCCTCCCCCAGCAAGCCTTCCTTCTCTGAGTGAGGAGCAACTGGTGATGGTGCAGTGCTGGGTGTAATCAAGGAGGATTCTCAAAGGTGGGGGGAAACCTCACTGCTATGGAGTCGATTCTGACTCTACCCTGTAGGATAGAGCAGAACTGCCCTAGGGCAGGGACAACAAATGCTTGAGACAGAAAGGCCAGTCCTGTCTCTCATAGCAAATTAAAAATTATTCATAGCCGCCAGCCTGTGTGACCACGAGCTGTCGAAGGGATCAGGTATCAAGCACCAAAGAACAAAAAAGCATATCATTGTAGATGTGCATGTCAGCATCTTTCATAAAATTTTGCTGGCAACCTCTCTGGGTCTCAACAAACTTATCAACATAAATGGGATTAAAATGACTGAAAGACAGAGTTGGAGTAGCTGACTACTTGACCTCCATGGTGGATGGCTGTGAACTACTGAGAAAGAAACTCACCAAACACTCACTGCCTCAGTCCATTCTGACTCGCAGCAACCCGATAGGACAGAATAGAACTATCTGTGGGTTTCAGAGACTGTAAGTCTTTATAGGACCACTGTTGGTGGTTTCAATCTGCTGATCGTATGTTACCACTAAGCCACTGTGGCTCAAACAGAAGTAAAATTCATGTTCCTAAATGAGTTGTCAGTAAATTATTCTTCAAATTTGTTGTTGGGGTTGCCAGTTGCCACAGAGTGGGTGTCAACTCCTGATCACAGAGCAGGGGATTATTTCATGTGGCCCTTTTAGCCATGCATAATAGTCTTTGACTGACAGCAAATGCTTGAGGGGGCTATGCACATAAGATGTGTGTGGCCCACCAAGAGAATTGAACAGCTGTGTTAATAATCCAAATAAGCTGAATGGAACCCCTGTGAGGGTGGGAACATGAAAATAAGGTGTATGGGACTCTAACAAGGGGACTGGTTAATTTTGCCATCCCACTAGGCTTAAAGGAGGCCAATCCCAGAAACAAAAGAGGGGCCCTCACTACTATCGGGAACCAAAAAAAGTCAAAAGTGGAGCACACCTCAGACTTAGGGTCCCTATGCTGAGAACCTCCTAGACCCAAGAAACAAAGAGAGAGCTGTAACACCAGATTGTGCAAGATGGCAAGAAGTGTGACAGAGAAAGGTCAGCACAGAACGAAGAGACCAACAGGAGATGGTGTAGTGGGATTCCCAACCCACAAGTAAAGCGACTTCAGTGGGCAGGTCAACTCATAGAGTGAGAGAGGGCAGGAGTATTTTTAGCAGACTGCAATGCCAATGAGCACTTATTAGAGGAGGTAAAGAGCTTTGTAAGACTTGAACTAGCAGGGTAGAGGCCAGGCATGAGTGAGGTCCAAGGATCAACACAGGAGCCTGTCCTCAGAGGGCCAAGAGTAATCAATCCTACATGACTGAGTGGAAATAAGAGTTATCTTGTGCTGAAGAGAAGAGACTTTGCCTACATGCTTCCTGATCCTCATCCCGATCTCGAGTTGTAACCTGTTAATTCTGATCCTGAGTTGTAAGCTGGTGTTGTTAGATGCCATCACGTCTTTTCTGACTCACAGAAACCCTCTGCCAGCAAAACACTGCCCAGTCCTGCCCCATCCTCACAATTATTATTTCCTTAACAAGCCCTGTAAATGTGGGCGTGGTCTGTGAGTTCTGTGTGGTAATTACAACAGTTTATTGATCACAGTAGAAAAATAGAGAGTGCCAGGGTGAGGGATAGCTGGTGTCAGACTTGGTTAAAAAAAGGTTGGAGAGAAAAAAAAATTTAAAAAAAAAAAAGGTTGGAGAGAAGGTATGTCTGATCTCCACTTCACAGGGATCTCTCCATCCCTGTGAAATAAGACAAGGAGGTCTAGTACTGCCATCATGCCATTGTTTACATGACTCCACGTGTGCAGGGTAGAATTGTACTCCATAAGGCTGTCAAGGCTGTAACCTTTGAAAACAGATCACCGGGCCTCTCTTTGGAGGCATCTCTGTATGGGTGAAAAACACCCACTTTTAGACACCGAACCATTTCTACAACTCAGAGACTCCTTAATTCATGATTAGAGAAAATCTATTGTCTATAGCAGGGGTCCTCAAACTTTTTAAACAGGGGACCAGTTCACTGTCCCTCAGTCCCATTAGAGGGCCGGACTACAGTTTAAAAAAAAAAACATGAACAAATTCCTATGAACACTGCACACATCTTATTTTGAAGTAAAAAAACAAGCGGGGCAAAAACACCCGGCGGGCTGGATAAACGTCCTTGGCAGGCCGCATGTGGCCCACGGGCCATCGTTTGAGGACCCCTAGTCTATACAGAGGTGGTTCAAAGCATGGTCCTCAAACAACAGACGCACCTAGGAACTTGTTTAAAATGAGAATTATCAAACCCATTCCCAGACTTGTTGAGCCAGAAACTATGGGAGTGGGGCTCCAGAAATCTGTTTTAATAAGCCCTCCAGGTGATCCTGATGACCAGGGATGGTAACTCATTTAATAAACAAAATGTTATGTGTTTCAAATATTAGATTTATCTATATGCATGTCTATTCTAAAGTTTTAACTTCAAATAGTGGATATTTATTTCAGCAAAGAACTGAAACTCCCACACTGGGCTTCATGCTGTCTAAACATTCATAATAGGGCCTTTGTCCTGGCCATTCTCTCTGCCCATAGAGGATCTGGCTCAAACTTCACCTTCTCCATGAGGTCTACTCTGCACTTCTGATTCTCTTTTCCAAAGTTCTAATCTCTGTTTAAAGAATGATATCATTTACTTATTGCTACATGGCGTGTTCTATATGGCTCCTGCCACTGCAAAGTAAGTTGCATTGACAGCAGTCTGCTGTGTCCACGAACAATGGCTGAAATCGTACCAGGAACAAAGCTGTTATTAGCTTCCATCCCGTCGCTTCCACCTCATTTATAATGTCACAAACAGCAGAATGAAACATTTCCCGGTCGTGTGCCTTCCTCACACCTGCAGTCATGTTTCGGTCTGTGACTGCGGGCTCCTGTGCCAGTCCATCTCACCAAGCGTCTCCCATGCCCCCTGAGTCTTCTGCTTCACCAGTATCATAGCTACTCAAGTAGAAGCCGACCTGATTATCAGCCGAGGTGCCTAATTTTACCACAAAGACCACATTAGGAATGTTCTGAACAATGGCTGGATGTATGGATTGCGATGAGAGTTGTACAAGCCCCCAATAAGATGATTTTTTTTTAAGTGCTGAAAAACCCGGCTTATACACGAGTATATATGGTACTTCTAAGGACTGATCCCTCTTGATGGCATGTCCAAGGCAAGAAAACAGGGCAATGTTCTGTTGTGATCCATAAGATTTCCACTGGCTAATATTTAGAAGTAGATCTAAAAACCTTTCCTCCTTGTCTCTCTTGGTCTGGAAGTTGAACCCTACCCACCACGGATGCCCTGCTCCTATGAGAAACACTGGTGACGTAACTTCCAGCATCGTAGAAACACATAAGCCACCACAGAACAACAAACTAATAGATAGGTGATGGTGGCACCTAGAAGTCACTCATTTATTTGTTGGATGGCACCCAGCACAAACTTTAGGGGATGCATCATCTTCCTTTATTGTATAAAAGCTCAAACAAGAGGTTTCACAGCCGAAATCTCTTCTCTGGTTTTTAAAATATTGTTGGTGGTCTTTTCTTTTTTACTCTTTATTTGTATCTTTGTATTATTATTGTGGTTGTTTTCTTCTTTCTGTTTCTTTGTGTTTTTGTTTGTTATTGTTTCTGTTAGGCTTCCCGGTTTATGAAGCACAAAAGGAGTGAGTGCATAAAGACAATAGTTTCTCAGGGGTGTGGGGTGTGTGTGCAGGGGTTGGAATTGGAGAGCAAACAATGATTGCAAGTGGGGGTCGAGAGCATTAGAACTGATCATGATGATGTGTATACAACTCTCTTTAGAAACAATTTAACTATGGCAGTGTATGATATGTGAATGTTACATCAAGAAAACTACTAAAAAAAAGAAACAAAACTGGGCCTCTGGTTACCAGGGGCTACCATCACCTGTCTATTAGTTTGTTGCTCTGTGGTGGCTTATGTGTTTCTAGGATGCTGGAAGTTACACCACCAGTGTTTCACATAGGAGCAGGGCATTCGTGGTGGGTATGGTTCAGCTTCCAGACCAAGACAGACGAGGAGGAAAGGTTTTGGGGGGCATTGATTTTATGTGAATGGTGGTGGAATAATTTGGAAAAGGGTATCAATAGTAGTTGTACAACATGAAGAGTGTAATTCGTAGCACTGAATTATACATGTGGAAGTTGTGGAATTGGAGAATGTTTTGTCATGTATATTTTGCCACAATTAAAAACAATGAATAACAATGAGTACAAGGAAGAAGAAAATGTTCTAACATTGATTGCAGGAATGATTGTACTACTCTTCTTGATATGATTGAACTACTGAATTGTATTATATGTGAATGAAGTGCCAATAAAACTGTTAAAAAATAAATAAAAGTTCAAGCAGGGGGGCGAGCTATGTAAGTGTGAGAGCTGTTTCCATCTACCAAGGGATGCTGAAAGACTGTTGCTCTATCATTCCGTACTGGTTCTTCCACTAGCTGCCCTCCCACACTACATATTTATGAGGATATTCATGTGCTTGATAATCTTGCTTTTCAACTGAGTAAATTGCTATGAATTAATAGTAAAGGTGTTGGAACTAGAAATATTCTCTATCAAATGAATATAACACTCATCTGACAACACTTTCTCTTAAACACAGCTTTCTGCAGGATTTAAATTAAGACTACAAATTAAATTGGGTGACCATCAGAGTGAATTAAAATTCAGTACTTCTGCTTTGAGATTTTTGGGGCAGAGGTGAAATTGGGCACATTGCCAAAGA
>NW_022111357.1:1237835-1240220 GCF_000313985.2 Echinops telfairi | reverse complement strand
TCGATCCAAATTATCAAACTGTATTGAAGCAATTTTGAGAGAATGCATTTTGGTTTGGAAACTAAGCTCCAGTGGAAGCCCAAAGTAAAAAACTGCAGGCTTCCCTTTGAGTATGCATTGTTTACGTGTTTGAGAGAGAAGTACCAATGAAATAATAACCTGCTAACTGTAAAGCAGTAGAAGTCCTGGTAGAGTGGTGGGTTATGTTTTGGCCTTCAAACCTAAAGGTTAACAGTTTAGCAGTTCAAACTCACTTGCTGCTCTTTGGAAGATTGATGAGATTTTCTACTCTTTACTCCTATAAAGAGTTATAGTCATGGAACTCACGGGGAGAAAAGGCTGTTAAGAATCAGAATTGACTCGATGGCAGGGAGGGCTGTAAAGCACTAGTCAAGCAGTTTTAAATGTCCCCAGCACAATCGCTGAAGACAAAAGGGGGGCATAAGCAAATGTGGTGAAGAAAGCAGATGGTGCCCAGTTATTAAAAGATACAGCATCTGGGGTCTTAAAGGCTTGAAGTTAAACAAATGGCCATCCAGCAGTGAAGCAACAAGCCCATATGGAAGAAGCACACCAACCAGTACGATCATGAGGTATCATTGGGACCGGGTAACAGGCATCAGAAGATTCATAGCAAACAACAAACAAGCAAACAAAACCATGGTGTTAAGAATAAGGTGGGTAAGAGCAGAGACCTAAAGCCCATCTGTAGACAATGAAACATATCCTCACAGAGGGGTCCCAGGGAAGGGATGAGTCAAACAGGGTGCAGTAGAGCACCGATGGAACACACAGTATTCCTCTGGTTCCTGGAGGCTTCCTCGCCCCTCACTGTCATGACCCTAGTGCTGCTTCTCACTGGACTGGACCAGAGCAGGTACACAGGTACAGATAAGAGATAAACGCTCAGATACATGAAATCCGGTACAGGAATGGGAAGAGTGATACCAAAAGGGTCAGGGTAAGGCGTGGAGAGGAGGAAGAGTGGGGGAACCTATCACAATGCTTGGCACATAACCACAAACCCCATTCCAGGGGGAATAACAACAGAAACCATGGGTCAGTGTGAGACATGAAAATAATAATAATTTATAATCTATCAAGGGGCCACAAGGGGGGGGAAGGAGCCGATACCAAGGGCTCAACAGAAAGTAAATGTCTAGAAAAGAATGATGGCAACATATGTACAAATAGGCCTCATAATTGATGAATGGATTGTAATAAGAGTTGTAAGAGTTGTAAAAGTGATCTTTTAAATAAATAAATAAATGTTGGGTTTGGGGATCTACATACATTTTTTTAAATTATTGATGATCCCAAATAAGTTTTGTGTATGTGGATTATATTTATCATTATTTTTCATATTGGAAATAAAAACTAATTTAAATTAATTTGAAGATAACATTAACAATCACATTACACATTAACATAAGTACATATTTCATAAAATATAAATATTGGGGGGGGAGTGTTACTCATTTACACTTGTGCACATCTTTTAATATCTGGGTTAATAAAATTGGCTCCTAAACTCTGCTTCTGAATTCAGCCCATTGTGATACCATACACCCTGTGACCAATGGAAAACTCCATGCATGAAAGAATGAAAATTAAAAAGACTAGCCTCTTATTATTATTACAGTGGTAATTTTGACTTAGAGACAACCTGAAAGGGTCTCAGATACCTCAAGGGATCCTCTCACCACATTTTGAGAAAAACTGCACTGGTCAAATGTTATTAATCTACCCTTTACTTTAGAGAAAGGGACACTGAGTTGCAGACAGGAAAGGTTGATTTACCAAAGGTGATGTACCAAAGGTTGTATAGGAAGGGAGAACTTAGATTTTCTAACTTCTGACTGAGTGGCATTAGATGATAATGTGTTTCTATATGTCTAATAACCAACCTACCAATCTGTGAATTTCTCTGGGGAAAAAAACATAGTCATAAAATACAGTGGAGCTCAGGATAGGAAACCCTGATAGTGTCATGGTTACTAGTTGGGCTGCAAACTGGAAGGTTGGCAGTTCGAACCCACCAGCCACTTCGTGGAAGGAAGATGGGACTTTCTACTCCTGTAAACAGTTACAGCCTCGGGAACTCAAAGGGGTGGTTCTTCCCTGCCCTATACACCACTATGAGTCACCATCGACTTGATGACAGTGAGTTTGGCTTGGTTTTTGATCAATTTAGGTACGCAACCTAAATGGACTTACATCCGCATACCTGCCATATCACCAGAGAGAGAGAGAGAGAGAGAATTGTAAAGGTGTGCTTAACTCCATGTGCTATTTCAGTCAAAAAACATAGACCTTCAAGTGATCATGAAGGAGAGGCCATGAATATGCTACTCCCTTTCTGGACTCTGTTACCACAGTGCTCTC
>NW_022111357.1:1235108-1236534 GCF_000313985.2 Echinops telfairi | reverse complement strand
ACTTATTTCAAAGAGCAGACATTCTTTTGTTTCTAAATGGAAACAAGAACCCAAAGAATGAATGTAGAGAAGAACCCTTTAAAAAAAAAACTAGAGTTGTGCATTTTATAGCATCCATTCTAAGCAAAGAGGCGTGGTCACTGCATCCAGCTCCATGCTCCGCACCGCACCAGCACCTGCTCCAAGGACTGCCCTTCTAGTCAAACGAAGTGAAACGGAGGCTTGCCATCTTGCCTTGAAGGAGCATTCTGGCTGTAACTTTGTTCAACACAGATTTGTTCTGGCAGTTTCTGAAATATTCATCCACCAACACCATGATTCAAATGTATCAATTCTTCTGTAGTCTTCCTTATTCATTATCCAGTTTCTCATATAAATGAAGTCACTGTAAATCTCATGTTTTGGATCAGTCCTTTAAAAAGCTGTCTTGCTTTTTAATATTTTAAAGAAGTATTTTGCAGCAGATTTGTCCAATGCAATACATAATTTTATTTCCTAACTGCTGCTTCCATGAGCATTAGCATCCATGAGATCCATGTAAAATGAAATCCTTGATGGTGACAGTCTTTTCCCCATTTATTTTGATGTTGCTTTTTGGTCCATTTGTGAGGATTTTTATTTTATTTATATGGAGGTTTAATTCATACTATAGGCTATAAGGTTTTGATCTTCATCTATAAGCTTCAAGCTCTCTTCACTGTCGTTAAGCAAGGTTGTGTCAGCTGCATATTGCAAGTGATGAGTCTTCCTCCAATCCTGAATGCCAAGTTTTTCTTCATACACTTCAGATTCTCAGATTCTTTGTACCACATACAGATTGTTATGTATGGAGAAAGGAGGCAACCCTGATGCACACCATTCTTGGTTTTATTCCATGCCGTATCCCCTTATTTTGTTTGAATGACTAGCTCTTGGTCTATGTCAAGTTCCTCATGAACACAATTAAGTGTTCTGGAATATTATCATCCATAATTTGCTATAATCCACATAGTCAAATGCCTTGACATAATCAACAGGACAGAGGTAAACATTTTTCTGGTATTCTCTGCTTCCCGACATCAGACATGATAGTTCTCTTTGTCTTCTGAATTCAACTTGAATTTCTGGTCAATGAATGTTTTTAAAATTATTGTCAACAAAATTTTGTTTGCGTGATATTATGCACATTTTAGTAATTTCCACATTCCACTGGATCACCTTTCTTTCAAATTGATATGAATATGGGTTTCTTCCAGTTGGTTGGCCAGGTACTTGTCTTTTCAATGTCTTAGCATAGATGAGAGAACTGACACCACCATCTATCTGTCGGTTTGTCGAGCACACGCAAATATAGTCCTAATCTAGGTAGGGGAGGCTTTCCTTCCTGCTCTGCCCAGACTTCCCTTTGTATCCCATGAGCCTACCTGGCTTAGTTTGCCTTGTTCCT
>NW_022111357.1:1208364-1233436 GCF_000313985.2 Echinops telfairi | reverse complement strand
TGAATGGACCCAGCAGAGTCCCTGGGAAGCCAGATATGATTAGACCTTTCTTTGATGACACCCTAATGAGACCAAGCCACGTGTGTTACTGCGAGAATTTTTCTGTGACCATCCATTGATCACTGAGACATGTTTAAACGTGTTTTGTTTGGAATAAAAGTGTGCCTTATGAGCTTTTGGACTTACCCTCATATATTACAATATTTAAATAATAGAATGAAAACTCCTCTAATTTCCACCTTACAGATATTTTATATAATCTCTTGTCTACCAATAGCACTCCCTCATTTTCAGAGTTGTCATGGATTCACTTTTTTGTCTAAATGTCTTTACTGGCACTTCAGTGGGCCTTAGGAAAGTAGAAGAGCAAGTGAATGCACTCTGTCTGTCGTCTTTAACCAGAACCCTTAGTGCACTTCTATTAACACAAATTGACTCACCCCTCTCCTATTTTTTGACAATGTATCGAGTTTCAGCAGATCTGGGAAGTCCCTGGAACTGCATACTAAATTGGCAATGTATGCATATGCACATTTTTCTAGGGAAATCAGCTATCGCTTTCATCCGATTTGCATGTTCTCTGTAATCCAAAACGGGTACGGAAACCAGAGACAACACAGACAACAGTTGGATGTCATATAATGCAGGTGACAATGGTTAGACATGAAAATTAATGCACTGATTAGATTTTTTTTAATCTAGACTCAAGTGTGTAAGAATTCATTTTTCTTAATAGCTAATATTAATTTTATGACTTGCTTCCTATTGTTGGTCGGTGCTATTGAGTTGTCCCAACTCATAGCAACTTTCTGTGCAACCAATTGAAACACTGCCCAGTCCTGTGCCAGTCTCACAAATGTTCTTATGTTTGAGCCAATTGTTGCAGCCACTGTGTCAGTCCGTCTCATGCAGGGCTTGCCTCTTTTTCGCTACCCCTCCACTTTACCAAGCATGATGTCGTTCTCTGTGGACTGGTCTCTCCTAACTATATGTCCAAATACGTGAGATCAAGTCTAGCCACCCTTGCCTCTAAGGAGCATTCTGGCTGTACTTCTTCCAAGACAGACTTGCTTGTTCATTTAGCAGTCCGCGGTCCTTTCAAAATGATTTACCAGTACCATAACTCAAATGCATCCGTTTTTTGATCTTCTGTATTCCATGTCCAACTTTCACATGTATATGAAGCGATTGAAAATACCATGACTTGGGTCAGGTGTACCTTGGTTCTCAAAGTAATATCTTTATTTTTTAACTCTTTAAAGAGCTCTTGTGCAGCAGCTTTACCTAATGCAATGTATTGTCAATTTGACTTTCTATTCTTTCTAAAGTCTAGGGTTTTTTATTATTAATCATTTTATTGGGAGTTCTTACAGATATTATAACAATCTGAAATTAAATTAGATCAAGCATAATTGCATAATTGCTGCCAGCATCAGTTTCAAAACATTTTCTTTCTTCTTGAACTCTTTAATATCAGCTTCCCTTTATCCTCTCCCTCCCCAACTACCTCCATGGAACCCTTATTATTATGATATATATATTTATCTTACCTATATAGGTTAATTTGTATAATTAAGATCACTCGATGCATGAAAGACAAGACAGATAAGTCTTTCAGAAATAGTAATGGGAGTATTGATTCCCTACTCCTAGGGGGAGTATTGATTCCCCCCTATGGTAAGGGAGGACGGAGGAAGTGATAGCAGTGATGTCTGTATAACCCCGATCAAGGAGAATGAATAATAGAATTGTCAGTGAATGGACACATTGGATGGTGTAAGATACAGCTAAATAAATAAAGTCTAGGTTTTAATCTTGGTTATTTCCAAGTAAACTCAACCACTTCTGGATAAAATTAATCATTTCAGTTTAAACTTGGTCAATTCAAGATATCACCTCACTCTCACTCTTCTTTCCAGAGTTCTATCAAATAGAGTTCAGGCATTTGAGAACATGGGGTCTGCATGAATGTCACTGTGGTAGTTACATAAGCTGTTGTCAAACTGAGAGGATTAAGAGTGAAGGCGTGCAGTTTAGCCTGTCAATCAGGTTGCAGATTGATGACCTCAGCTGGAGGCACTAAAGAGAAAAATAATTCACTGGAGGCAGGGCACAGGCTCACTCCCTGGGAAACATTGCAGCTGACAAGACACACAGAGCTACTCTAGTGCCCTGAGCTAGAGGAGCCACGTGGAAACCCCTGCCAATGCTGAGATGCTTACAACGCCACTGGATCCATAAGACTTCCTGCCCACTGGCCTGTGATCTTCCTGCATTCAGTGTCATTGCATGTGTTTCATAAGTGTGAAGAGGACTTTATAGATTGGTATTGGATATATGGGTTAATATCAGACTTATGGACTTGATCTGGACTGGGCTGGGATGTTTTCTCAATATTCAATAGCTCTTGTATATAAAGCTCTTTCTTGTACACATGAGTGTCTATGAATTTGTTTCTCTAGTCTACCCAGACTAAACAATCATCCTGACTTCCACCACACAGCCTTCTTCTTACCTGGTCTTTAGTGATCAGTTCATATGCTCACCACACTCTTCACTAATACCCTCATGTTGCTCTCCCAGAATCAGGTCCAGAGGGTCCTTTGGATCCATTAACTCACTTACTCTGAATCTTTTTGCCCAACCTTCTTGCTACTTCAAAACTATCTTGAGGGCCAGATGTTTTGAACACTCTCTTTTGTTCACTTCAGCATACCACCCTGCCCTTTGGTATTCTGTCAGTGCTGTGTCATGCTGACACGTTGAACTTCTCTAAAGAATTTCTTGGGAAACCATGGTGGGTGTGGTGGGGGCAAAAAAACAATGGTAGGTATGTCCTCACTCTTAGAGACAGAACATTTTATCTCTTTCCATGAGTCCACTAGACTATTTGTTCTACCACATCTGATTCTTCCCTATAACTAGCTTTGATGAAGTTTAGCTATTTTATAAAACAAGGTACTTTTGCTCTTCAACTACTCTGCCATTGTTGTTGTTTTTTTAATTCTAAAACACACATTGCTTCACATATCCTTTTCATTGGGTTGCACTTTACATCTTGATGCACCTTAGTCTTGATGAAGTATCATGGTTCCAATCTGTTGCTTATGGCATGACTTTATACCTTGATTCCTCCAAAGATTTTCTTTGCTGTTCAAACCCAAATTCTTACTAATCAAAACCTGTACTTGCCCTTGCTATGAATTTAAAAATGTGTTTTGAATCTCAGTAGGAGCCCTGACTGTTCCTTTACATTTCTGCTGTCACAATCCAAATGCCCTCAAGCATAAGTGAACACCAGAAGAAGAAGAGCACAGGGAGAAAGAAGTTCCTACTCATATTTCAAAATTCTGTTCAACTTTCAACAGCAGGCCAGGTTGCCAAATTCTCTGGGCCCGTCAAAGTCATGGCAGACTATCACTACTTTATAGACTGCTCCAAAATATTCCCCAAAGGACCTCTGCAGAGGAGCAGAATGGAAAGACATTGCAGAAAGTGTGAAAACATTACCCCACGTAGCTCACCAGAATCATAACATTTCAGCATCTCTTGTTTGAACGCCATATGAATTGCATGCTTTCTTCGATGAAATTCTCTTAATACTTTTATTCAGGAACAACTCAGAGATGTTGCTGGTTCAGTTCCAGGCCACCACAACAAAGCACATATTGCAGTCAAGCCAGTCATACAAGCGATTTGGTTTACCAATTCTATAAAAGTTATGCTACACTGCAGTCTATTAAGTGTGAAACAGCATTCTTGGAAAGCATGGAGGATGAGGGGGGCTTCAAAAGGCTCATGGGAAACGGAATTAAAAGAAAATGGAATTTTCCCACAAAATTTTGGAACCCTCATATTATGAGAATTACCCAAACGTGACACCGAGACATAGAGTGTGCAGGTGTTATTGGAAAATGGCACCGATGGACTTGCTTCATGCAGGGTTGCCACAAACCTTCAATATGTTAAAAAATAATAATGCGGCATCTGAAAAGTGCAATAAAATAAGGTACACTTGTATTATAAGGTGCATAAAATCCATGTAGGAAGAATGACAGCCGAATGCTCCTTGGAAGCGAGGCTAGAAAGACTGTCGCATACACTTGGGATATGTTAGCAGGAGGGACCAGCCCCTGGAAAAGGACATCATGCTGGGACAATTAGAACATGACAAGAAAGAGAAGAAGACCCTCACCAAGATGGATGGCCACAGAGGCTGCAACAATGGCTTCCGGCACAGGCACGGTTGTGAAGACGGCGCAGAACTAGGCAGTATTTCGTTCTGTTGAGTAGAGGTTGGCTATGCACTGAAACTGACTCAATGACACCTAACAGCAACAATAAAATTCCTTTGACCGTGGACTTATTAGAAGGAAATATTCAAAAACAATTGTCCTTCCCAGTTTCAAATAACACCCAGAAAGATGTGCCCGGTCTATCCCATGATGTCTTTCCTCCCTGGCATAAGGCCATTTGTTTGAGAAGCACAGCTTTCAGTAAGGAAACAGGACATTTCACAGATAAAGGGGTTTTGTTTGTTTCCAGTACAGAAGGATCTCCATTCGGGCACTGCCAGGAAGCCCGTTCTCTTCCAGCCAAAGGACAGCATTTCCTGAGAGCAGATGCATGTGGTTTCCCAGCTGGTGGAGGATCTGCAAGGTGGAAAGAAAAGGGCTTGCCACAAAATTAACAATAGAATTGTACTTGAGCAAGAACATGCACACCACAAGAAGAGAGGGGGACGGAGTCCAAACAGGGTGAAGAGTTCAAGGAGGAGAAGAAAAACCAGCAGCCACAGCACAGCTGGAGGAAGTCAGAGGAGGACGCACGCATAAGCAACGAGGCAGAAAGGAAAAGGCAGATGAAGGGGAGCAAGGGAATGAGCTGACTAGTATTTGTAGCAAAGTTCAGCACAGTCTGAACTGTGAAACGGTGGTGGAATAATAGAGCAGGGAGCTATTTATATGTGTTCAGGAGCCCCCCTAACTAAAAAGCACAAATAAAACTGAGCCAACCAAAAGCATCCATATCCTGAGTTTCATAGAGTATTTAACCAAAAGGGAAAAACAGTTGCCCTAGAGTTCATTGTGACTCTTTGCCGTGGAGTTCATTTCAACTGATGGTGGCCCAGTGAGTATCAGAATAGCACTGCTCCATACAGTTTCAATGCTGTGACCTTTCAGACGTTGATCTCCCGGCCTTTTTTGCCAGGCACTTCTGGTGAGCAGGAATGAGTAAGCTTTTGGTTGATTAGGAGTGAAACAGCCAACCATTTGCACACATACCTTATTGTTGCTGTTAGGTGTCATTGAGGCTGTCCCGACTCAAAGTAACCCTACGTGCGATGGAGCTAAAAACTGCCCCGTCCTGCACCATCCTTACAAGCACTGCTATATTGGAGCCCATTGTTGCAGCTGTTGTGTCAAGCCAGCTCATTGAAAACCTTCCTCTTTTTTCACTGCCCCTCTACTTTTACCAAGCATGATGTCCTTTTCCCATGACCGGTCCTTCCTGATAACATGTCTGAAGGGTGTGAGACAGTCTCTCAATCCTCACCTCTAAGGCGCATTCAGTTATATTTATTCCAAGGTAGACTTGTTGATTCTTCTAGCTGTTATTGTTGTTATTGGGTGCCAATTGGTTGGTTTTGATTCATAGCAACCCTGGGTACAACAGAACAAAATACTGCCCAGTCCTTTGCCACCCTCTCAACCATTGCCATGTTTGGGGCCATTGTTGCAAGCACTGTGTCAATCCGTCTCATTGAGGGCCTTCCTTGTTTTGCTGACCTCCCTTACCAAGCATGATGTCCGTTTCCAAAGACTGGTCTCTCCTAATACCATGTCCCAAGTACATGAGATGAAGTCTCGTCATCCTTGCTCTCAAGAGAGTATCCTGGTTGTATTTCGTCCAAGACAGACTTGTTCATCTGGCAGTCTGTAGTACATCCAATAATCTCAGCCATATTTGACAGCACTATAATTGAAACACATAGTTTTTTCTGTGATCTTCCTTCTTCATTGTCCAATTTTCAAACGCACGTGAGGCATTGAAAATACCATGGTTTGGGTCAGGCCCAGCTTAGTCTTCAAAGTGACATCTTTGTTCTTCAGCACTTCAAAAAGTTCTCGTGCAACGAATGTGCTCAATGCAATACATGATTCGATTTCTTGACTGCTGCTTCCATAAACACTGATTGTGGATCCAAGCAAAATTAAATCCTTGACAACTTCAATCTTTCCTCCGTTTATCATGATGTTGTCTATTGGTCCAGTTGTGAAGATTTTTGTTTTCTTTACACTCTGGTGTAAGCTACACTGAAGTCTCTGATTTTCATCAGAAAATGCTTCAAGTCATCTTTATTTACAGCAAGCAAGGTTGTACCATCAGCATACTGCAGGTTGTTAACAAGCCTTTCTCCACCCCTGTTGTTGTGTTGTTTTTCATATAGTACAGCTTCTGGCTTATTTGTTCAGCATACAGACTGAATAAGTATACTGAAAGGATACAATCTTGATGCACATCTTTCCTGATTTTAAAGCATGCGGTATCCATTGTTTTATTTAAATGATTGGCTCTTGGTCTATGCACAGGTTCTGCATGAGCACAATAAAGTGTTCAGGAATTCCTATTCTTTACAATGTTATCCACAAACTGTTATGATCCACACAGTTGAATGCGAGTAAGCATCGTTCCAGTATAATCTGTTTTTGGCCAATATCCATCTAATGTCAACAATGGTATCTCTTCTTGTACAAACAACAACAACAACAAAACCAGGTCCAGTTGAAGATACTCTGTCCACTAATTTCCATTAACTTGTTTTGTTGTGACATCCAGGTGACTAAAATTTCCAGCTACTGAGGAAGCTGCAGTTGCCAGGAGGCATCCAAACTTAACTCAAAATTTTATGAATTAATGATAAATTTAGGTATGAAACTTACCTGGTCAATCCTTGTATTAATGCAAATCAATGACAAGCAATTTCCCACCAAATTTAGTAAATTTAGGCATGATTCTTTGTTGGTTTTTCATTTGCGTCTCTTAGATTATTTGGCAACAATTTGGGATGACATCCTGACAAGCTTCCTACAGTCATGTCCAGAAAGTCCCCTATCTGCTGCTTTCATCTATGCTACTCTGACCACATAAAGATGTAACTGCAAGCACATGTATGTCTGCCGTGCCTGTACTTGCTCCAGCATTTGTCTCCAAAGGCTCGCACTGCTGGTGGTAAGTAGCCCCACCAAGCAGCAAAGCAGGGGAAACGTGAGCTTGCCTCTGTAGATCACACTTAAGGAAACCCCTAAGGCTCATGGGCAATTGCACCAAAGCTGACCAGCCCCATCACTAAAGCAGAGCACAAACAGAGCCTCCTCTACTTATACTAGGGACAATGTCCAGTTCGCAAACTCAAGTACATAAAGAATACAACTTTACTTTTCTCTAATAATCTAATTTTTATTTAAATCTACTATTTGGCAGAGACTTAATTCCAGGAAATTCAAGGTCTGACTTCCAGCTCTGAAACCCCAAAGGGAAGCCTAAATGACAGGTCCTTGTTCAATGGGAAGAATCCCAGGGGGGCGGGAGGGGGGGCAGTTACATACACATGCTTGGCTGCTCACCAGAAGGTTGAGGTCCAAATCCTCCTTCCTTCCAACCCATGGAAAGCCTGTCAGATCAGAACAGTGCTACTCAGGATTTTCAAGGACTGATTTTTCTGAAGTCCATTTCCAGACCATTCTTTCAAGGCACCTCTGGGTGGGCTCAAACCTACAACCTTTCAGTTAACCATTGGCACCACCCAGAGAGTGGTTGCATAAACTGGGTGGATTCAAGTAACAGGCATTTGTTCTGTCACCGTTCTTGAGGCTGGAGGTCTCAATTCAGAGTGCAGGCAGGGCTGTGCTCTTGCTGACAACTCTTGGGCAAAATCCTCCCTTGTCTCCTCCAGCTGTTCCTTATTTCGCAGTAGCCCTGGTGGAACAGTGGGTTATGCACTGAGCCACTAACTGTAACGTCAGTAGGTTGAACCCATCAGCAGCTCCGAGGGAGGAAGATGAGCTACCATAAAGATTTAAAGTCTCAGAAACCTATGACTGTGAGTTGGGCTTTGGGTTTCTTCAAAAGGTCATCTTCCCTCTGTGTCTCTCCATCTGTGTCTCTTCTTCTGTTCTTATAAGGACACCCAGTCATTATTGGATTAGGGTCCACTTTCTTAGCATACAACTTCTGTAAAGATGCTATTTTTATGTAAAATCCCATTCATGGACACTCAGGGCTTGAGCATATCTTTTCAGGAAACATAGCTCAACCCACAACACAGGGAACAGGCTTCCTCTGACCTCTGTTCCCCAGACCTGTGAGGGGTTTGTAGGTCCCTGCCCTTCAAGATTCAGTTCAGACATGGGCATAGCATGCCTCCTTGGGGACCACAAACATCTAACTCTCTTCCTTCCCTCTTATTCTCCACTCTTCTCACCGAGACATTTTTATCTCCTGGAGAAAGGAGGTTGAGGTATGTTAGAGAAGTCTTTGCTTACTAACTAGGCATTCTTCTATGCCTACTGTTTATGCAATGCATTATTTGGTCCCACGAGGGCCAGGCTTTTGAACCAAAAGTTAAGCATTGATTTCTGAATTCTGCTATGTCCCTTGGACCCTGCTGCAGTGAGCACTGACTGTCCTAGCTGCCCAGGGCAGAGGTTTATCACAACTAACAGGACCAAGAGAAAACTTGGGTGAATAACTAGGATCTGCCACATACTCCATAATTCTTCAACTGCCTCCATGGCTAGGGCTATGTCTGTTTTCCATTCATTCCTTGTTCCTTCTCAACCTCTTCTATTTAAAATCAAATGCATCAAATAATAAAATCCTATCATTGTTGGCTACACAGTGGCTGGAGAAAGGGCAAGGGTGGTGCTGTCAGTAACTTAGGTGTGAAACAACATGAATAGTTCAAGACACACAAGTACTGAAATAGTAAAGATGTGCTGTTCGGTGCCGTTGAGTTGGTTGTGACGCCTAGCAACACAATACCCAAGAGAATGAAACTGCCTGGTCCACTATCCTCCCAAGTTTTGTTATGTTGGAGCCCACTCTTAGAGTTACTGTCTCAACCCATCTCACCAAGGGTCTTCCTTTTTGCTGACCATTTACTTTACCAGCTTTAACGTCCCTTTTCAGGGATTAGTCTCGAACCTGAGACAAAGGCTCATCATACTTGGTACTAAAGATAATTCTGGTTGTATTTCTCCCAAGAGAAAGTTGTTTGTTCTTCTAGCAGTGCACAGTACATTCAATCTACTTCACCAACACTGTAATTCAAATGCATCAATTCATTTGCAAGATCCCTTACTTATAAAGTAGTGGGTACAAGTATCCCATTTTTCTTTTTTAAAAGAGCAATTGTATATGGATTATGCATATGCATATGAATGTGCAGAATAACATCTTGGGAAGGCAGTAGGATTAGAAAGAAGATTTGCACTCTTTTCTATATATTCAGTATTCTTAAATTATTTACATCACTGCTCTCGGTATAAAAGTTAAATGCTGGGGCATTGAAAAAAATGTAATTCAGGGTGCAGGTAGAAGAGAAAGACAGTACAGATGGCAAGATAGGCAGGAAAGATGGAAAGGACACTTTTATTAGGGGTTTGAGCCTTATCAAGAAACTGGTAAATACAGACTGAATTTAATAGTTTGAATTATTATCTTTTAATTGTCAGATCAATAGTCTTTGTAGGTAAGTTGTTCTAGGTTCTCTAGAGATACAAAACCCTCCCTCTCCCACCCTCCCACTCTCATGAATTCTTGATAAATTACAAATTATTATTATTTTCATATCTAACACTATCTGCTATCTTCCTTCACCCATGTTTCTGTTGTTCTTCACACTGGGGGTGGGAGTTGTTATACGTCGATTATTGCTGTTGGTTCCCCCTTTCCACTGCCACCTTCCCCCTACCCTCATGGTATCACTACTCCCATTATTGTTCCTCAGGGATTTATCTGTCCTGGATTCTGTGTGTTGAGAGTTCTTATCTGTACCAATGCACATGCGGTGGTCTAGCTGGAATTGTAAGATAGAACTGGGTTCATGATAGTGGGGGGTGGGAAGGGGAACATTAAAGAATGAGAGGAATGTTGTCCATTTCATCAGTGCTATACTGCACCCGGCTGACTTGTCGCTTCGTTGTGACCCTTCTGTGAGGGAATAGCCAACTGTCTACAGATGGGCTTTGTGTCTCCACTCTACCACCACCCTTCATTTGCATCAATGATTGTTTGTTTTGGGTCTTCTGATGCCTGATACCTGATCCTGTTATGTTTCTTCCCAGCTAGATGGCCACTTGGTTATCTTCAGGTCTTTAAGACCCCAGACTCTATATCTTTTAATAGCCAGGCACCATCAGCTTTCTTCACCACATTTGCTCATGAACCCATTTTGTCTTTAGCGATCATATCAGGAAGGTGAGCATCACAGAATGCCAGGTTATTAGAACAAAGTGTTCTTGCATTGAAGGAGTACTTGAGTAGAGGCCCAATGTCTGTCTGCTACCTTAATACTTAACATATAAATATATGTACATAGATCTATGACCCTATTGTTATATATAAATATATTTACATATGTGCATGCCTGTATTTATACCAATATAAATGTCCTTTGTCTCTTAGTTCTTTCCTCTATTTCCTTTTACTTTCCTCTTGCCCCCCTAATCATGTTCAATCTTCATTCAACTTTCAGTAATTCCACTGGGCTACATTGAACTTGATCAAACCCCACCAGGCATTCTATGCCCTCCTTGACATTGAATTTAGATCACTTGTTGTTCCCTTGTACCTGGGTTTGTTGGCTCCCCCCTTGCTTTCCCTGACCTCCCCCTCTACCCTGTCCCTCAGAAATGTCAGTCCCATTGCTTTCTCCTTGGGATTGTTTACTCTATCTTATATAAATAGACATACCCCCCTCCCCCCAAAAAAAGCCTTTAAATAGTTCCAGTCTTTCTGTTGACCTTTATGAATATTTTCTGATCAAGTCTGATGAGGTGCCAAGCCCTGCCCGAACATCTATTTTTAGGATTCCTCGGGGACTTCATTGCTTTACTCCCCTTGCTCCTCTGTTGCATTCCCTTCATGTTTCTCCCAGGTGGGGGTGGGGATGGGGATTTCAGACCTGGCACAATACCCGCACAATGTCTCCAGTGTTGTCTCCTGTAGCACTATGGGTCAGTGAGGGCCAGACCTCTGTGCATTGGCTGCTGTGAGCAGGAATATCATCCTCAGAACTTGGTGGGCCAAGATGTGGTTCTCTCTCTCTCTCTCTCTCTCTCTTCTTCCCTCTAAGTTTGCTTCTGTGTGTTCTAAGCAAACCTGCCTCTCTCCCCAAGCTGTATATCTTCAGTGCTGTCCTCTGCAGTGCATTCTTCTTGAGAGGAATAATGCCAATTTTAAGGTGTTACTTGCAAGCACATGGTTGCTACTATATACTCTTGAAGGTCAACTGCTTGAAGGCTATATGCCTAAAGGTTATCTGCTATCAAAAGCAGTCAGACCATCTTACCCTAAGTACCACCCACTTCCTTCTGATATGGATCATTGATTGTTCCCCTAGAGAAGAGCTCAGGGGCACTTAAGGTCAAGCCAACCTAGAGACGACCAAGGTACTCTCCTGTCAGGAGTATGCCTCTAGTATCTCCCTGTCCTACTACGTGTACACCCCGAGCTCATCCCCATCCTTCTACATATATGTCTGTAATACAACTCCTTCCTCTTATGTATGTGCTTACCATGGCTTGAATATCTGAAATTATATAAGCTGTGAGAGAGTATATTACTGCCTCTCTCTGGTTCCAGTCTCCATTGGAAGAAGTGAGCCCTTGCATGTCTTGTCTATAGTCCCTTTAACTTACCCTTCAATTATACAACCACCCCTTGGACCCATTTGGTTGTGGGGAGGCTGCTCTCCACATACACATACACATACGAGAGGGTAACAAAATAAAGATGGAATTTTTTTCCAAATCTACATAAACTTTTTTTACAAAACAACCTTATAACCTTCAAAGTACCCTCCATCACACTTAATACATTGGTCAAATCTGTGATTCCATTCTTGGGAACAATTTTCAAACTCATGGATGGCTGACAGCACTTCCCTTGCTTTTTTCTTCACCTCTTCTGCATCATCAAATTGTTATCCTTTCATATCATCTTCATTCATGGACACAAAAAGAAGACACACACAGCAAGGTCAGATGAGTAAGGAGCAATAGAGGCATGCTGTGTTTTTGCCTAAAACTAGCACAGGGAGATGGCTGCATGAGCAGATGCATTGCCACAGGGGCAAAATCAGTCCCCCATCTGTCACAAAGCAGGCATTTTTTGTCACACACTGTTATGCAATCTTTTCAGATTCTTTAAATCAGTGGTTCTCAACCATCCTAATGCTGCAGCCCTTTAATACAGTTCCTCATGTTGTGGTGACCTCCAACCATAATATTATTTTCATTGCTACTTCATAACTGTCATTTTGCTACCGTTATGAATTGTCATGTAATTATCTGATATGCAGGGTGTATTTTCATTGTTACAAATTGAACATAATTAAAGTAAAGTGATGTATCACAAAACCAATATGTAATTATATATTGTGAAATAAATATTTATTTCTAATTACAAATATATGAAATTTTGTCTTGAAGCATGGTGTAGCATGGGTAACAGTCTTCATGCTGGGTACTCCTATGTGAGCATATCTGCATGTGGGCAGGACCACCTGGAGACAGATAGAGGAGTGGTGTCTTGGTTCCTAAGACCATTGGAAATACGAGTTTTCCGATGGTCCTAAGTGATCCCTGTGAAAGGGTCGTTCAACCCCTCAAAGGAGTCGAGACCCACAGGTTGAGAATAGCTGTCCTAGTGAATTCAAGGTCAACAGATCAAATGGCAAGTAAGATGGCAAACTGCTGATGGCTCCCAATTTGGCTGGCCATCTGTTGGTCCATTCATTAGATAAACTCCAAAAAGCCAAAGGCCAATGAGACAGATGCAGGCTCTAGACAAGCAAAAAGCAAACAAGCTTTCCACAGAGGCTACTTATATAAGAAGTGGATCACATACCCAAGGAAACTTCCTTCCGATTGCATTAGGGCTATGACCTGCATAAGGGGGTTTCATTACACTCTGTTCTTCCCACAGCCATCATGGAGTTGATTATATTCTGTTCGATCACTTATGGGGGTTTACTGCCAAACTACTGAAAATCCTGACCCAGCTAGGTTGAAACAAAACCTAACTATCACAGTAGGGAATTTGTAAATGCATGTATTTAAAATTTTAAATCATCAGTAATTATCCACTGAAGGTATTTCGGTATATATTCTACTGATTCTATTGCATGCATACAAACATTTTTATTTGTCGGATAATTCTGTGTATTTTAATTTGCTTTTGAATAATTTTTATGATGTTTTTCTACTGACAAAAGCAATAGGTCCATTGTTGTAAAAAAAAAAAAAACAGACCAATAACTTGGAAAATAAAATTTCCACCATTTCACATTCATACTTAATAGGTTGCTGTATAGTTTCCCAGAATTTACTAATGAAATATAATTTATTCAAATGGGAACACACGCATTTAAATGAGTTAAACCCAAATGTTTGTCACTTACTTACTTTTTCCATTTAGCAATCAATCTCTTCCAATTATCCAATTATATCAGTCCATTCAGATAAACCTCAGATAGTATATACAAATACTTTGATTATGCTTGCAAGCAGTTGTCCTTGAGTCAATCTGACTCACAGCCCCACATGTATCAGAGTAGACTTGTACTCCGTAGGATGTTCAATGGCTGAGTTTTCAGAAATAGATCATTAGGCTTTTCTTGTTAGGCACCTCTTAAGGGACTCAAACCTCCAACCATTTGGTTAATAGTCATCTGTGTTAACCATTTGAATCCTACAGGGATTCCATTTTATAAAACACACTTCTGCAAGTACGAGATCTTCAAAAAATTGGTGAGAAAATTAAACGATAATGGAATTTCCTCAAAACTTTTTGAAGCCCTCTTGTATTCCCTCATAATAGAATTACTGGAAACGCATTGTTAGTTCAAAGAGAATTCACAATTTAGATTTTAAAGGATATTGTCAAACTGTCCCCCCCAAAGTGCAGTATAAATAGCAATTCTAGCAACAGGGATGTGAACAGTACCCATTTGCCATATTTTAACAACACAAGTATTAGTCACCTTTTAAAACTTGACAGTGTTATTGGTAACACACAATATACTATTTAACAAATATATTACTCAGGTTGACATTTAATTTTCTACTCCATTATAATTTTAGTTCTGCTTCTCAAATAAATGTTTAATTTTATGCAATATGATTTATTGTTTTGTTATCTTAAAATGTCCACCCATATTTAACTGTGGGGTTTTTATTTTGATATTTAAATACTAGATCGAGCTGTAACTTACTTAGGTTTAATAACTAAAGTAGGGATCCAGGATTTTAAAGTAAAATTTTAATGAAGTATGACATACATATAGAAAAGTGCACAATGCATAAATGTAAAATAAATGCATAAATGCTTAATTAATTTTATAAAGTAAACTCCTCCCACATACCAGTACTTCACCATCCAGATGAAGAAACATAGTACAGTCTACACTCCAAAAGTCTCCTGATGCATCTTTACCGTCATTAATTCTCCCTAAGGTGACCACTATGCAGATTTCTACTTTCTAGATAGCCACTATCCAGAGATTAGGTATCCTGCTTGGGTGTCTGGCTGCTTTACTCAGCATTGTTCTTGAGATTTCAGCCATACTTTTCCACATACTCACAGAGCATGTACCTCATTGTATGGATGACTATCATTCATTTATCCATTCTGCATTGTGTTGGGGAAATCTGCTGCGCAAGACTTCTGTAAGGTGTTGACAAGCAAGGACATTGTTACGCGGACTAAGGTGAACCTGGCCCAAGTTATGGTATTTCCAATTACCTCATCTGCATGCGAAAGTTGGACCGTGAATAAGGAAGGCAAAAGAAGAATGAATACATTTGGATTATGGTGCTGGCAAAGAATACTGAAAGTACCATGGATGGATGATCAAAAGAACAAACAGATTTTTCCTGGAAAAAAGTACAGCCTGAATGCTCCTTAGACAGGAGGATGATGAGATTCTGTCTCACGTATTTTGAACATGTTATCAGGAGAGACCAGTCCCTGGAAAAGGACGCCATGCTTGGTAAAACAGAGGGCAATGAAGAAGAGGACGACTCTTGACGAGATGGATTGGCTGCAACAAGGGGCTCCAACATAAGCACTGTTGTGAGGATGGCCTAGGACTGGATGGGGTTCTGTTCCGTGGTACACAGGGTGCCTATGAGTCAGAACTGACTCGGGGGCACTAACAACCACCACCACCATCTTTGGGTTGCTTCCAATTGGTGCCTATTATAAACAGTGCTGTTTTGAACATTCTTTGGGTGCACATATACATGCATTTCTGTTGGGTGTCCTTGTATACCTAGAGGTAGACTGGGGAGCATAAGGTGTATAGTATGCTCAGTTTTAGTAGATACTGCCAAATAGCTTTCTAAAGCAGTTGTGCCAATTTATACTCCCACCAGTAAGTAGAATACAAGTGTTTCAATTGGTCCACGTTTTCAGTAACACCTGGTATTTCTGCTTATTGTGGTTTTCTTTGCATTTCTCTGAGTAGTGTAGTTGAGCAATGTTTAATACATGTATTAATCATTTGAATATCTTATCCCCAAATAAAGCAATCTCAATGCCATCCAGTCAGTTCAGAGCAAACTACCCAAATTCTCCCGATTCACTGCTATGGAGTCAATTCTGATTCATATCTATCGTATGGATGGAGTAGAACTGCTCCTGTGGGTTTCTGAGTCTGCAAATGTTTATAGAAGCAGAAGCCCTCATATCATCTCTCCCTCAGAGCAGCTAGTGGGTTCAAACTGCTGAACTTCAGGTTAGATGCTCAATGCGTAACCCACTCGACCACCAAGGTTCGTTTTAAATATCCACATGAAGTGTTTGTTCAAGTATCTGCCCAGTTTTCTATTAGGTAATTTGTCTTACTCTTATCAATTTAAAGGAGTTTTTAAAAGTAATATCTTCTACTCTGTGTCCTGCCCTTTCATTCTTTTAATGGTATCTTTTGAAGATGAGAAATTCTTATTTACATTTTTTGTGACTTAGGAATATTTTACATTAGAATTACTGCTGCTGTGTCTTGTTTAAGGAATGTTTTCTATTCCAAGCTTACACAGATGTCTGTGTTACTGCTAAGAACCCATTGCTTTGCCTATCGTGTGTAGACCTACAATGCAACTGGAATAGACTTTTGCTCATGGGTATTTTTCCATCTGAATATTAAATTGACCTCCCAATATTTATTAAAGTTAGCCTTCCTCCAATATATTTCAGTATCACTTTTGTCATAAGTCAGGTGACGATATGTGTGCGTCTTTTACTAGGCTGTCAAATCTATTCCATTAGTAATCTGTCTGGCATTAATACCACACTATCTTAATTACTATAGCTTTATAAGCCAATAGCTGGGAACTTAAATTCTAACAGTTTTGTTCTCATTCTTCATGACAGTACTGGATCTTTTTCTTTCCATACAAATTTTTTACTCAGTTTGTTAATAACGTCTCTCAAAATTTTCTGGCATTATAAAAAAGAATTCATTTAATTTTGATATTATTGAGAATATACACAGCAAAATACACCAGTTCAAGTTTCTACATGTACAATTAAGTGACATTAATTATATTCCTTAAGTTGTGCAACCATCCTCATTCTCCTTTTCCAAATTGTCCCTCCCCCATTAACATAAACTCACTGCTCTTTAAGGTTCTGGTCAAATCTTTTGTGTTACTGTTATCAATTTGATCCCAAATAGATATATCTTAATGAGCATAATGCTCAAAGCAGATATTTTTTACTAGTTAAGCTAAATAATTGAGGGGCGGAGTGGAAGACTTTGGTTTGGGGTTAAGGATTTTTTGGTTTAAAGTTTTAAAATTATCTTAGGGTAATTTTTGGCGGGGTGGGGGGGGCGTTCTCCAGCTTCCATGACTCCAGAAAGTATGGATTCCATGAGCATTTGAAATTCTGTTCTGCATTTCCTCCCTTCTGATCAGTATTTTTCTGAGTACCCTTGAATAGAATGTTCAGTAATAGTAGTCAGGTACTATTACGTTCTGGTGACCTCATAGCAAAAGAGGTCATTGTTCATGGAGGCAATTACCCTGTTTCCCCGAAAGTAAGACATCCTCCGAAAATAAGGCCTACTTACAGTTTTGTCTCTCGCTGAAATATAAGGCATCCCCCCGAAAATAAGACCTCCCAGAAAAGAATGGCGGCCCCGGAAGCTACCATAACTCTGGACTCTGGACCCTAGTGGTAGGCGCCGCCGCGCAGCTCACTGTTGGCCGCAGCGCAGCTGGAGCAGACAAGAAGTGTGAGGTCTCTTTTAATAAAACAATGAAACAATAAATGTGTACCGTATTCTTCTTTGTGGAAAAATAAGACATCCCCTGAAAAGACCTAGCGCATCTTTGGGAGCAAAATTAATATGACACTGTTTTATTTTCGGGGAAACGGGGTAATCATACATTCTAGTTCCTCCTCCTATTCCTGACTCTAAGGAGCCCTGGTGGCATAGTGGTTATGCGTTGGGCTGCAATCCAAAAGGTCTGCAGTTTGAAACCACCAGTCCAGCTGAGAAAGAAAGATGGCGCTTTCTAGTCCCATTAACAGTTACAGTGTCAGAAACCCACAGGGGCAGTTCTAGTCTGCCCTAGACGGTCGCTATAAGTCAGCATTGACTCAATGGTAGTGAGTTTTGGTGTGGATTCCTGACTCTGCTTCCTCCTCTGTTTCCCCAGGGAAACAGGGACCACCTGATGCACCGTAGCTGGACACATACACGCTTATACACAGATCCCAGGTATAGATCTAGCTAGGAGGGAAAGCAAAAACCACTAAACACATTTGAGGCCAATTAACTGGAATAACCCATGACACAATTACCCCAAATCTTCACACCAAGAGAGAAAATCCTCTGAGATGCTTGGTTGTGCATGAGCAGCCTCAGCAGTGACTCTTTTTTTGGAATTGTTATCAATATGTCTATCACTACATCTTTGCCAATTCAAATGTGTACAGGTCTACACCTTATTTACAGCAATAACACTAATTAGCTATGCAACCTTACCCTGTGGTGTGGTGGTAGGTGGTAGTGGTGGTGGTGGTGGTGGGCACCATCAAATTGGTTCCCACTCGTAGTAGTCCCATGCACAGCAGAAAGAAATACTGCCTGGCCCTGCAGCATGCTCACAATTGTTATGCTTGAACCCATTGTTTCAACTACTCCATCAATCCAGATCCCAGAGTATTTTCCTCTTTTTCACTACCCCTCCAATTTACCAAGTATGGTGTCCTTTTCCAGGGGCTGGTCTCCTCATAAGATGTCCAAAGAACAAGAGACCAAGTCTCACCATCCTTGCATCTAAGCAACATTCTGGCTGTACTTCTTCCAAGACAGATTATTTTTGTTCTTTTAACAAAATCAATGAGATTTTGTCATCACTGGCAAATGAAATTCCATACTCCAAGCCCTTTTTCTCCCTCCTACTGGGATTTTTCTGCAAGCAAGGGTGTGTTCAGTGCATATCGAAGGTTGTTAGTAAGACTTCCTCCAAACCAGATGACTCATTCCTCTTCCTATAATCAAGCTTCTCTAATGATTTGCTCAGCATACAGATTTAATATCTATGTTGAAAGGATACAAGCCTGACCTACACCTTTCCTGATTTTAATACATGCAGTAGTCCCTTGTTCTGTTCCCACAACTGCCTCTTAGATTCATGTACAAGTTCCATATGAGCACAGTGAAGTGTTCTGGAATTCCCATTCTTTTTAAGGACATCCACAATTTTTTGTGGTCCACACAGTCAAATGCCTTGGCATAGTCAATAAAACACAAGTAAACATTTTCTGGTATTCTTGCTTTGAATCAAGATCCATCTGACATCAGTAATGCTGTCCCTTGTTCCATAGCCTCCTCTGAATCCAGACTGAAGTTCTGGGAGTTCCCTGTCAATGTACCGCTACAACTGCTGTTGAACTATCTTCAGCAAAATTTTACTTGCATGTGATAACAAAAATATTGTTCTATAATTTGGGCATTCTGTTGGGTCATCTTTCTTTATAATGGGTACAAATATGAATCTCTTCCAATCAGGCAGCCTAGTAACTGTCTTCCAAAATCTTGGCATACATGAATGAGTACTTCCAGTGCTTCATCAGCTTGTTGGAACATTTTAATTGGTATTCCATCAATTTCTTGAGCCTTGTTTTTATCTAATGCTTTCAGGGCAGCTTGAAGCACTTGCTGATGAGGATCAATGATTGCAGTCTTCAATATGGATTACAACTTAATGTAAAGAAAATTAAAGCCCTCACAACTAGACTAATAGGTAACATAATGATAAATGGAAAAAAAGAAGATTCTATCTTGCTTAGATCTACAATCAATGCTCATTGTAGTAGCAATAAAGAGATCAAATGATGCATTGCAATAGGTAAATCTGCTGCACAAGACCTCTTTAGAATTTTGAATAGTAAGGGTGTTACTTTTAGGCCTAAGGTGTGCCTGACTCAAGCCATAATATTTTAAATCACCTAATATGCATATGCAAGTTGAACAGTGAATATAGAAGGCCAAAGAAGAATTGATGCATTTGCATTATGGTGCTGGCGAAAAATACTGGAACTTGATGGCAATGAGTTAGAGTATATAGTAGAACCATTGATTTTTTTTTATATTGAGCTTGTATTTAAATCCTTGCTAATTTAATTATTGATTCCAATAATTTATAGATTATCTTGGATTTTTTACAAATTCTACACACAATGATTTAGACTCCTAATAATGACAGCTTTGTTGCTTTTTTATCCCTTCTATATCGTTATCTGATCTTACTATATTGGCTAGAGCATCTAATACAATGTTCAATAGAGGTGGTGATAGAAAATATGTCTCACTATCTCAAGGAGAAAACTTTGAGCATTTCACCATTAAGTATGATGTTTACTTTAAGTTATTTATAGGTACTTCAATTTAAAAAAAAACAGCACAGAAAACAACAGATGTTGGTTGTGTTAGGCCAGGTTTACTAGAGAAACAAATCCAAGGACACTCATACATGTGTAAGAGAGAGCTTTATATCAAGAAGTAATTATGCATCAATAAAACATCCCAGCCTCATCCAATTCGTCATAACTGGATACTAGTCCATAAATCCCTCTTCAGACTCATGCAACCACAAGCAATAATGCAAAATTCAGGAAGATCACCGGCTGATGGGTGAAAAGTCCTGTGTATCCCAGCAGAGTGATGGCGGCATCACATGGCTCTCACAGGTCTCCACGTGACATCAATAGGAAGGTGAAGGCAGAGAGAGCCGGGGGAGGTCCCCAACCTCCTTATGAGAAGGCCACACCCACTAGAAGACATCATCAGGCTAGACTACACCTCTGCATTCTTTTTATCAAGCTGATTCAAAATTATGTAACTGCCACACTGGTGAAGGTAAAGAGAGACTCGAACACACATTGTATCTGAATACACAGGGAGTCTGAACAGGTGTAGGAGAGGAAGTGGAATCATACTCATTAATAAATATTGGTTTGACAGAGGATATTTGAATGTGTGTATTTGCCTTTGCTGCAAATATATCCAAGAACATAGTGGAGTATACAAGGGACGGAGTTATGAAAATGTCTTAGACATAACCAGACACCTTAAGGCAGCGGTTCTCAACCTGTGAGTTGCAACCCCTTTAGGGGTCTTTCACAGGGGTCGCCTGATTCATAACAGTAGCAAAATTACAGTTATGAAGTAGCAATGAAAATAATTATATGGTTGGGGGATCACCACAACATGAGGAACTGTATTAAAGGGTCACAGCATTAGGAAGGTTGAGAACCACTGCCTTAAGGGAAGGGGCCCAGGGATTCAGGACTGGAGTCATTAGGCCTAGGTAGTCAGGACTGTAGTCTCAAGGGACACCGAGGTAAATTGGCGCAATACAGTTCACACAAAAAATGTCCCACTTTGGTGAGTAACAACTGGGTCTTAAAAGCTTGTGAACAGCCATCTAAGGTAAAACTCTTGATCTCTCCCCATCTGAATGAAAGAAAAGTGATGAAAATCAAAAGTCACATGGAAACAGTCCAATGGAACAATCATTCATCTCCACAACCCTGAGACCAGAAGAACTAGATGGTACCCAGCTACCACTACTAACTGCTCTGAAAAGGATCACATTAGAAAGTTCTGGATAAACCCCCACTACCATATAGTCAATTCCTATTCATAACAGCTCTATATAGAATTTCGGACGCTGTAAGTCTTAAGCAGAGCAGATAACCTCATCTTCCTCCCAAGGAGCGGCTGTTGGGTTTGACCCAGCAACTACGCAGTTAGCAGTCCAACACTTGACCACCAGGGAGAAAAACGTGAAACAAAACTCAAAATACATCATAAAAGAGACTAGGCTTACTGGTTGGGCAGTGACTACTGGAACCCCTAAGACTATTGTCCTTAATCACCTTTCAGGTCTAGAATTGAATGTACCCCTGCCTTAGAGTAACCAACCATTTAAGATCAAAGGGGCAGCATTTAGCCAAGGACAAAGTCCAGAGAGTTAGGAAAGAAGGAAGAACAGAAGCAAACACAGAGGGAAAGGGGATAAGTGATGGTACATTGAGAAGACAGCTATGGATAAGTTGAAAGAATGTGTATGAATTATTGAATGCCAATCTTGGGATCTGCTTTGTAAACCTTCACCCAACTTACAAAAAAATTGTTAAATAATATAAAATAAAGGTCAAAGCTAACATGGACCAGAGAGATCTGAGTATTACAAATAAATAAACAAATAGATAAATAAATAAATAAATGTTGGCAGAAAAAATAAATTTCAAAAGGTGCATGGGTAAAATACTAGCAATCATTTGTCCTCAATTTTAAAAATATTTTCTTCTTTAAAAAGAGATTTTTTTAAATTCCTCTGAATTGTCAACTATGCTGACATAAACCTTTTCACTATATCCTCAAATTAAGGAACTATTCTCCCCGCCAATGTCTAACTAATTTTCTCAAGGCTACTCAAATAAGAAATCTCTTACAAAATGATGAGAAATCCTACCTCAACCAGTTAATCAGTCCTACAAGTATTTATCAAACTCAAGATATGATTCAGGCATTATTCCAGTATGTGATATATAACATTAAATTCAATAACATTCTGCTTCATGAAACATACTTAATGGAGAGATATAGAACATATACAAGATAGTGACAAGTGTTCTAAAGAATGTAGCAGAATAATCATTTTAGATTGTATTCTAAATGTTATAGGAAGACATTGGTCATGCTACTCTAATGTATGAGGAATAAATTTTAAGGGGCAAAAAAGAAGAAGAAAAAGATTTGCTGTTGGTAGTGGTAAGTGCTGGTGAGTCAGTTCTGACTCATAGTGACCCCTGTAAAGTCAAACATGTAATGACCCGATGTAGAATCAAATACTGCCAGATCCGGCACTATCCTTACAAGTGTTCCTAAGTTTGAGCCTATTATTGCAGCCACTGTGTCAATCTATGTTCATGGGGGTCTCCTCTCTCACTGGCCTTCTACCTTACCAAACATGATGTCCTTCTCCAGGGACTGATCTCTCATAATAACGTGACCAAAGTATGTGAGACAAAGTACACTCTCTGGCTGTACTTCTCCCAAGATAGATTTGTTCATTTTTCTGACAGTATGTGGTATATTCAATTCTTTGAGAACATCATAATTTAAAGGCATCCATTCTTCTTCTGCCTTCCTAATTCATTGTCCCGCTCATGACTTGGGCCAGGCACACTGAAGTTCTCGAAGTAGCATCTTTGTTTTCTAACATGTTAAAGGGGGTTTTGCAACCCATTTGTCCCATGCGTTACATTGTTTGACTTGCTTGTCCGCTGCTCCCTTGAGTGTTAATTGTGGGTCAAGTAAAATTAAATCTCTGACAACTTCAATGTCTTCTTCATTGATCACGGCGTTGCTTATCAGTACAGTGTGAGTTTGGGGGGTTTCTTTGGGTGGAGGTGTAATCCACACTGCAGGCTGCAATCTTTGATCATCATCAGGTGCTTAAAGTCATCTTCGCTTTTACCAAGTAAGATGTGTCACCTGCATATTGAAGGTCAAAATGATCTTCCTCTAATCCTGATGCCACATTCTTTTTCATATTGTCCAGCGTCTCAGGTTATTTACTTATCGTCCCGATTGAAAACACTTGGTAAAAGGATGCAACTTTGACACACACCTTTCTAATTTTACCACACAGTGTCCCTGTGTTCTTTACAAATGACCCATCCTTGGTGCCTATGCAAATGTCCTGCATAAATACAATGAAGTGTTCTGGAATTTTTATTCTTCTCAATGTCATCCGTACTTTGTTATCCTCTACATAGTAGTATGTCTTCGCATGGCCAATAAAAAACATGTAAAATCTTTCTAGTATTCTCTGCTACAAGCCAAGATACCCCTGACATCAGCAATGATATCTCTTTTCATGTCCTCCTCTGAATCTGCCTTAAATTTCTAGCAGCTCCCCATAAATGTACTGCTGCAACTGTTTTTTTAAAATATATTAAGCAAAATTTTACTTACATAAGTTATTAATGATATTATTCGATACTTTTCACATTCTGTTGGGTCATCTTTCTTTGGAATGGGCGCAAATATGGATCTCTGGCCAAGTAGCTACCTTCCAAATTTCTTGGCATAGATGAGTGTGTGCTTGCAGCTTTGCATCGATTTGCAGAAATACTTCAACTGGCATTCCATCAATTCCGGGAGCCTTGTTTTGTGCTAATGCCTTCAGTGCAGCTTAGTAGCCTTAGTGGAATAGTGGTTACACATTGGGCTGTAAACTGCAAAGTCAGCAGTTTGAAACCACTAGCCACTCCACAGGAAATAGACCAGTCTTATGACTTCCCTGAAGAGTTACAGTTTGGGAAACTCACCGGGAGAGTTCTAGCCTGTCCTAAAAGGTCACTATGAGTCAGCATCAACTGATGGCAACGAATTTGGTTTTCATTTTTGTTTGGTTTAGGGTTTTGTTTTCTTAGTGCAGCTTGGACTTCTTCCTTCAGAACTATCAGTTCTTGATCATATGCTGCTTCCTTAAATGGCTGAATGTCCATCATTTATTTTTGTATATGATTCTGTGTATTCCTCCATCGTCTTTTGATGTTTTCTGTCATAGAGTCCTTCGATACTGCAATTCAAAGTTTGAATTTTTGTACAATTTTTTTCAACTTGAAAAAATGCCAAGCATATTCTCTTTCAGTTTTCTATCTCCAGGTCTTTTCACATTTCATTTTAATGCTTCCTTTGTCTTCTGGAGCTGCTATTGTTAGGTGTCATCAAGTTGATTCTGACTCCCAACGACCCTACATACAACGGAACAAAACACTACCCAGGCCTCCGCCATCCTCACAATGACTCCTATGTCTGAGCCCATTGTTGCAGCCACTGTGTCAATCCATCTCATCAGGGCTCTTCCCCTTGTTTACTGCTCTTCTACTTTAGCAAGCCTGATGTCCTTTTCAGGGACTGGTCTCTGTAGTTGGTCTCTATAGCTTCAAATAAGGCTTCATCCCCATAGAGCAAGTGCTCTGACATAATTCTTTCTTTAAGATTTGTTTGTAGGAGAAGAGCCAGTCATAGTGCGATGTAGCAACGATGAAAAATACAACTTTCCTCTAGTTCCTAAATGCTTCCTCCCACCCCCACTATCATGATCTGAATTCTACCTTGCAAGTCTGGCTAGACCAGAGGATGTACACTGGTACAGATAGGAAGTGGAAACACAGGGAATCCAGGGTGGATGATCCCTTCAGGACCAGTGGTGTGAGTGTCCATACTAGGAGGGTAGAAGGAGGGTAGGTT
>NW_022111357.1:1204078-1207427 GCF_000313985.2 Echinops telfairi | reverse complement strand
TTCTTTCCTAACCCTCTGAAGTGTTCTTAGGTAAATACTACCTTTTCTATCTTGAAAGATTGGTTATTCTAATATGGGGATGAGTTAAGATCCAGCCTTCAGGATGACTAAGGGTCATGGTCCCACCAATCTCTATCCAACCAGTAAGCTGGATCTGTTTTATGATTTTGAGTTTTGTTCTGTACTTCTCTCCCACTCTAACCAGGACTTTCTAATGTGGTTCATTTCAAAATCATTGGTAGTGACAGACAGATACCACCTAGTTCTTCTGGTCTCAGGGTTATGGTAACTAATGCTTGTATTGTCCATTATTAACTAACTGTCTTCTGGGCTGTCTTTCTATGTTCAACACTCTTCTCTCTTCTGGACAGGGAGAGAGCAATAATTTCACCTTATATGACTACTCATAAGCTTTTAAGACCAGCTGCTACTTACCAAAGTAGAATGTAGAACATTGTTTTTGTGAACTGTCATGCCAGTTGACCTTAGTGTCTCCTGAGACTACAGTCCAGAATTCCCAAGTCCAGTGACTCATTACTTCAAGGTGTTTGGTTATGTCTGAGAGGTTATCAGAACTTTACACCCTGCATACTCCACAATATTGATGGATATATATAACTTTCAAAATGATCAACACCAGTCCATTTCAGACCCCTGATTCCTACCTAGGATATCAATCTTCAAAGTGTTCCCTTTCATTTTTGATCGTTTATAATTTTTCTTGATTCATACTTCTCCATGTCACATTCTGAATATTAATGGCTGCTTGTGGCTCTCTCTGCTCCTTTTGCATTATGTCACACCAGCACACGAAGGTTGTGAAAGCTTGGCTCTATTGACAACATTATAGTCCCTTTAGTGTGAGGAGGCAGCTCTTCTCCAGTCCTGCGGGTGCATCTTCTAGTAGGATATCAGACAATGTCCCACTGCTAGTGTTGAGGTTTCCCGTGGATAATTTTTTAGAAGAAGACCCCTGTTCCTTCTTCCCAGTATGACTTAGTCTGGAATGCCTCTGAAACCAGTCCATGATGACTGACCCTGGAATTTTAAATGCCAGTAGGATAGCTTCTAGCATCACAGCAACATGGATGCCAACAAGCTGAAAAATGTGTGATTGTCAAATAACCTAGCCTACTGTCATCAGAAACAGAACTCTACTGTTTCTTTCCTTTATTATCAATGAATGAGCTGAGTTTTCCTAGCCAGTTGCAGTATTTGCATGATGTTCCTATTGGCAGGGGAGGGAGGAGCATGGCCAGAATATTCTTTCTGAGGAGCTACATTCAAAACCCAAATGCTCTCATTCTTCCCTGCAGAAGCAGACAACTCCCTACAAACATGGCTTGTCGGTGTAATTCATTATCCAGCACATTTATTTTGCTTTTGGGAACAGCCACACTACAGCCAGGAAGGCTAATTCCACCAGCTATACACATGGTGCCCATCATGAATGTTGTAAAGAAGAGCGACAGCTTTTGTATTGATGGGTGAAAGTTTCACTTAAAGAATGTGGATTTCCCAGCACTGAATTCTTGCAGCGGGTCCTCTCACAATCTCTGTGCTGCTTCTCCTCACTTTCTTCCATTTCTTCTACCTGATGTCATCTGCTTTGGGTAGTCTTCACACATATTTTGAAGTTTGTAAATTAAACCAGCAGTTCAAGCCCACCAGTTGCTCCTCAAGAGGAAGATCTGCTCCTGTAAATATTTGCCGTCTCAAAAACCCACGTGGCAGTTCTGCTCTGTCCCATAGGATCATTATGAGTTGGAATCAACTCAATGGCAAGGAGTGAGCATTCCTTTGCTGGAATGTAGTTTGCAAGTTTGCCCTCCCACCTCCACTTAGTCTTCTTTGTTGCTTGTAAATTCCTTCCAGGAAGAAATATAAGGGGCATGTCAAAAAATGCAGCCATATTTATACTAAAGATTGGAATCATCTAGTTCCTTTCTTGCTCTCAAATCTGACGTCCAATGTATCAATAAATTCTGTTAACTCTTCCTCCAAAATATATTTAGAACTTGTCCACCTCTTCCCAATCCCAGCTCTAACCTAATCCAAGCATCGTAATATTATACCAGCACAAGATAACTACCACCGAATTTAGTGCCAAAAATAGAGCATTGCTCTAACAGATACCCAAAGTGTAGGCATGGCTTTAGGATTTGGTAATGGTTAAAAATTGGAAGAGTTTTAAAACACTTAATAGTGGAAACCTTAAGAAACTTTGATATTGTTATGGATTAGGCAATGGGCTGCTAACCCGAAGGTTGACAGTTCAAAACTACTAGTCATTCCAAATCAACTACATGGCAAAGGGTGTTTATGTATGGGTAATAGTAAACAGCTAGATTGCCTTGAAAAGGCATTTGGTAGAGTTTGTTGTTGTCGTTGTTGTTCTGATGTGCCATTGAGTAGTTCTAACTCATAGGGTTGCAATGAGTTGTACAAACCAACACACCATCCAGTCCTAGGCCATCCTCACAATTGTTTCTATGGCTGGCCCATTGTTACAGCCACGGAGTCAAACCATCTTGTCGAAGGTCTTCCTCTGTTTTGCTGCCTCTCCACTTTACCAAGTACGCTGTCCTTTCCCAGGGACTGGTCTCTCCTGATAACCTGTCTAAAGTACGTGAGACTGAGTCTTGTCTTTCTTGCCTCTATGGAGCATCCTGGCTATACTTCTTCCAAGAGAGGCTTGTTTGTTTGTTAGCAGTCCATGGTGCTTTCCATATTCTTCACCAACATCAGAATCCAAATGCACTGATCCTTCTTTGGTCTTCCTTCCTCCATGTCCGACTTTCACATGCACCTGAGTGACCGAAAATATTTTGGTTAGGTGCACCTTAGTTGAAAACCTCCTTGCTTTTCAACACTTCAGAGCAGTCTTGTGCAGCAGACTGACCCGTCAAGCCATCATTTGGCCTCTTGACTGCTGCTTCCATGAGCACTGATTGTGGATCTGAGCAAGATGAAATCCTTGACAACTTCAAACTTTTACCATTTATAAAGGAGAACTTGGTTCAGTTGTAAGGATTTTGATATTTCTGGC
Source organism: Echinops telfairi (assembly GCF_000313985.2). Taxonomy (NCBI): domain Eukaryota; kingdom Metazoa; phylum Chordata; class Mammalia; order Afrosoricida; family Tenrecidae; genus Echinops; species Echinops telfairi. The sequence continues at coordinate 1,204,378 of NW_022111357.1, read as the reverse complement.
ATGGAGTCATAATCCATGCTGAAGACTGCAATCATTAATCGTCATCAGCAAGTGTTTCAAGTCCTCCTCACTTTCAGCAAGCAAGGTTATGTCATCTGTATATCTCGGGTTGTTAATAATCCTTCCTCCACTCATAATGATACATTCTTCTTCATGTAATCTAGCTTTTCTGATCATTTGCTCAGCATGGATTTTGAACGGCATGGTGAAAGGATACAATCCTGACATACACCTTCCCTGATTTTATTTTATTTGTTTCATCATTTTGTTAGGGGCTCATACAACTCTTATCACAATCCA
>NW_022111357.1:1201916-1203091 GCF_000313985.2 Echinops telfairi | reverse complement strand
GCACCATCAGCTTTCTTCACCACATTTGCTTATTCACCCGCTTTGTCCTCAACGGTTGTGTCGCACCTTCCCTGATTTTAAACCATGCAGCATTCCCTTGTTCTGTTTGCACAAATGCCTCTTGATCCTTGTATAAATTCCTATGAGCACAATGAAGTGTTCAGGAGGCTATCCATTCTTCTCTAGGCTATCCATTGTATGTTATTATCCTCACAGTCAAATGTCTTGGTATAGTCAATAAAATACAAGTAAACATCTTTCTGGTATTCTCTGCATTCAGCCACGATCCATCTGGCACCAGCAATGATATCCTTTGTTCCATGTCCTCTTTTGATCCGAGCTGAACCTCTGGCAGCTCCTTGTAATAAATGATCTTCAGGAAAATGTTACTTGTATGTGATATCAATGCTATTGTTCTATAGTTTGAGCATTCTGTTGGGTCACTTTTCTTTGGAATGGGTATAAATATGGATCTCTTCTAGTCAGTTGGCCAAATAGATGTCTTCCAAATTTCTTGGAATAGACAAGTAAGTACTTCCAGTGCTTCATCAGCTTATTGAAACACTCCAGCTGGTATTCCAGCAATTCCTAGAGTTTTTTTCTCTTTATTTTGGCTAAAGTCTTCAAGTGCAGCTTAGACTTATTCTTTCAGAGAACCATTGTTTCTTTATCATACACTACCTCTTGAACTAGTTCTTTTAATATAGTGACTCTGTGTATTCTTTCCATCTTCTTTAGATGGGTCCTGCATCATTCCATATTTGCCCATAGAGTCTTTCAATATTGCAACTCAAGACTAAGTTTTTCTTAGGTTCTTTCAGTTTATGACATGATGAATGTGTTCTTTTTGGTTTTCTAACTCTAGGTCTTTGCACGTTTCATCATAATACTTTGCTTTGTCTTCCTGGACTGCCCTTTGAACTTCCTATTCTGCACTTTGATGTCAGCATTTCTTCCATTTGCTGTAGCTACTCTACAGTCAAGAGCAAGTATCAGTCTCCTTTGACATCCACTTTGATCTCTTTCTATCTTGTCTTTTTACTGACTCCTGCTTTCTTCGTGAATGATGTTCTTGATGTCTTTCCACAGCTCATCAGATAGTGTTCAATGCTGCAAATCTGCTTTAGAAATGTTCTTGAAATTCAGGTGAGATATACTAATGGTAGCATTTTGGC
>NW_022111357.1:1192411-1200662 GCF_000313985.2 Echinops telfairi | reverse complement strand
CCTCTGCTAACATATCCCTGACATTGGCTGAGAGCATGCATGAGGGTAATAAGTGTGTTGGGCTGGGTTCTCTAGAGAAGCAAAACTAGTGAGATAGATGGATGGATGGATGGAAGCAAGGAAGGGAGGGAGGAAGAGAAATGTCTATCAATAAAGTGGCTCATGTAGAATCAAGCAAATCCAGTCTGGTTCAAGTCTGTGGGTCAGATGCTAAACTGGAGAGTTTCCTGAATCAAGTCACTGCCAGAGCTAATGAACCAGGAAGCAGGAAGATAAAACAATAAGACCAAGGCTAATAGATGCAGAGACAGATGAATTTAAGGTCAGCAAGTCAGATGGCAGGCTCTGGTAGCTCCCAAGAGTGACAGGCAATATGGAAGGCCATTGGCTTACGTTCCAAAGAACCAGAGGTGGATGAGACAGATGCACGATGCAGACCAGCAAGAAGTAAGGATGCTCTTGTTTGTGTGTGTGTGTGTGTGCGTGTGTGTGTGTGTGTGTAGCAAGCCACATCTCTGAGAAAACACCATCAGGATTGTGACTTGAGTAAGAGGTTGCACTCCACCCTAAGCGTCACTGAGCTTCTCACAGCAGATCTCATCAGGGGATTCTTTATATTATGTTAGTTCACATCACAGGAGAGGCCTCAACTGGCAGATTAATTAGAATCCTGGCCCAATCAAGTTGACACAAAACCTATCATCATCAGGCAAAAAGCCCTGCTACTAGGATTCTAATTCACACATGCATAGGTTTGTTCATCTATTTTAATGTGTTTAAACATGTCTCTGTAATCAGAAAATGGCTGCAAAATGTTCTCTCAAGAACATACTTAATACATTTGGCTTAGTCTTGTTTGGGCGCCTTCAAAAAAGGTCCATTAAAACAGTGGCTTCCAAGGGAATCTGCCCGGTCAGTTAAATTCAAGGGAGAGAGATCAGCCCAGAAAGTTATGGCAACTGTCTTTGTAGGATTCCAAAGGGGCAAGGTTGATAGACTTGCTCGAAGGACACAGGATGATCACAAGGGGTTATTAAGAGTACTAAAAACTTTCTGATGAGAAAAGTGCAAAAAATGTTATGGCAAGGAATATTCTTTTCTATTGCAATGATGCACCTGCTCATTCTTCAAGAACAGTATGGGTTGTACTATAACAATTCCATTGGGAAACCTAGCCCCACCCCACCCCTACAGCCCTTATTTTGCTCTTCGGATGTCTTTTGGTCCTTAAATAAGAGAACATTTACAAGGAATGTGATTTGAGTCCCTGGAGGAGGCTATTTTAATCAATGTGTATAGAATGCTTTAAAGGCTAGTTAGAGAGATAGAAATATCACCTTCAAAAGTGTATAGATCTAGGACACAGGTTCCCAAACTTATTTTGCCTACAGCCCCTTTTTCAGAAAAAAAAAAAAACTACTCAGCGCATCCCTGGAAATTAAAAACGTATTGTACTATAGCCCAAAATCCAAGGTAAATTATAGTTATCTGCCTTTGCAGCATGCCCTCCCCCTCATCACTCCAGAACTCCCTTGGTGGGGGATCACCCACCTTGGGAAGCACTTCTCCCTAGCAACCTAATGGCTTCAGAGTCCTGGAAGATAAAAGAAAGGAATGAAGGAGAAAGAGTGGGTAATATGGGAATTGAGAGGGTCCAAATTAAAACCAAAGAGGAAACCCACGGCCAAACATAAATGTGAGCCCAATATTGCCAGGTCTTCTGGTGGTTCAAGAGAAACCAGGAATCCATATTTTAGAGTGCAATCTCTCACTTTTTAAAGGATGGCAGTTAATTGGATTTTTTTAAATAAAACACTCTACAGACCAAATAAAATTTGACTCAGGCTTACCAACATGCAACTTCTGTTTCATACAGTCAGCTGAAAAACAAGCAATGCTTTCCAGGGGATTCAATGTGATGATTTCATTAGCTAGAATAACCAGAACCCTCGCAGCACACACACCCTGTCTACCTTACCAACTCTAGTACAAACGCCCACTAATTGTTAACAGTGAAAGACAAGAGGTCTTAACAGAAACTGTTTGGACTTTGAAATCAAGCAGAATTGGATTAAGACCTACTGTTGCCTTCTAGCATTCCTTAACCTCTCTAATCCTCCATTTCTCATCGGCAATATGGGATTGCTAACCAACAGCCACTCCACTGGAGAAATATAAGGCTTTCTATCCCCTTAAAGATTTAATCTAAGAAACCCACAAGGACAGTTCTACTCCGTTCTATATGGTATCTAGGAGTCAGATGCGACTCATGGGCGATGAGCTTTTTGTTTTTTAGTACCTCCTATCTAAGAGAGTTTAAGAAATAGTCACTCTATATGCGGTATTTGGCATAGAATAAACAGGAACTATTACTAAGAGACTAGGAACTGCCTCTCTATGATATTTGAAAATCTACCATTGTGGTACAGAATGTTCATAAAGCAATGCCACCAAAACGTCCTTATGGAATAAACCCAAACCCACTCCCATCGAGTCAATCCTCCTCATAGTGACCGTATAGGACAGAGTGGACTTGCCCCTGCAGGCTTAAAAGTTTATCAGTCTTCACAAGAGCAGACACCCTCTCCTTTCTCCCACTGGCCTGGAGGTCAGAATCCCAGAGCTTAAGCCCTCAATCCAAATTTCAGTGCCATCAAGTCAATTCTAACTCATAGTGAACCTAGACCCTCCCCCCCAAATATAATGCATTTAATAAATAAGGACAGGAAACACAGGTGTGCAGCAACCCAGTCCTTCACCCTAACATACTTACTCATGAGCCTAGTCCAGAATGCCTAATTCACTGACATCTATTACCCGAGTCAACTACCTGAGTATTCAAGAACTCACTCAACTTTTGAAGCCATGTTATAATGCATATTACCATGCAATACTTAATCAAGTAAATGCATGCCGATTCTCCAATGGCCTTAAAAAAAAAAATTCCTATAACTCAGGGAGAAAATCTCAGGGAGACACAAGAAGAGAAAGCCTTGCTTGCCAAGTGAAGCTGCAATGCTGCCCACCCCATCCCCTGTGAAGTGAACTGCCAGTGCCAAGAAAGGCTATACCCACTGATGCAAAAGGGAATCTCACTGCCACTTGCCATGATGCCCCTCTCCTAACGGCCCCAACACTGCCCCCTCCTGTTTCCAGGAAGGAGTCAATATGTGGGGATTCACGATTCACGAAGGTCGCGAAGGTCTGAGTGAGGGAGCACACAGAACACTTGGCTGTACACCACACGATATATAGACCACCACGAAATGAGTCCCCTTAAAATGAATAGGCCAACTATGATTCCTCTGGGAACTGAGAGGACCCTCTACTGCTGGGATGTCTCTGTGAGCAAAGAAATCCACTACAGCTTCTACCACAGCATGCCTCCACTAGCGGAGAACTCGACACAGGAGTCTACAACAGTGAAGTTTAAAGGGAAATCATCCCTTCAAACTCTGATCACCTGTATTTTCCCGAAGAAGTGTTAAGCTTACACACCCCAGATTTGTCTGGTCCAGTTTCTATTGCTTAGAAGACTGGTGGTGTCGTGGGTTATACTTGAAGATGCTAAATACAAAGTCAGAAGTTCCAAACCACCAGCCACTCTGAGGGAGAAAGTAGGTTAAGCATTGGGAGAAAGATATGGTTACCCCCGCTCCCACTACCATGACTCAAATTCTATCTTGCAAGTCTGGCTAGACCAGAGGAGGTACACTGGTACAGATAGGAACTGAAAATACAGGGAATCCAGGACGGATGAGCCCTATAGAACCAGTGGTGTGAGTGGCAAAACAGGGAGGGTAAAGGGAGAATGGGTAGGAAAGAGGGAACCGATTACATGGAACTGTGTGTGACCTCCTCCCTGGGGGACAGACAACCAAAAAGTGGATGAAGGGAGACGTCGGACAGGGCAAGCTATGACAAAATACCCATTTATAAACTATCAAGGGCTCATGTGGGAGGGGGGAGGGAGGGGAAAAATGAGGACCTAATGTCGGGGGTTTAAATGGAGAGAAAATGTTTTGAGAAACGATGTACAAATGCGCTTTACACAATTGATGTGTGTATGGATTGGGATAACAGTTGTATGAGCCCCTAATAAAATGTTAAAAAAAAAAAAAAGATAAGGTTACCTGCTCCCATCAAGCTTTATGCTCTTGGAAACCTAGAGCCATTCTACTTTGTCCTACAGGTTTGCTATGAATTAAAATAGACTCAGGACCAAATCATTCATGCCATATAACATTTGCCCCAACAGTCACTTCAATTTAATAGACTCTCTTAAAATAGTGATCCCTGAACTGCAATTGAAATTAGTGAGGAAAGGGACTATGCCTGTCTCAGAAAAAGTTATTTCACTTCTGTTGGTGGGTAAACTAGGAGGGACAGCCTGCCTTTTGGGAAACCACCTAAAATTACATATATAGAACCCCAGTGGGAAAGCTGACCTGCACTGTATTACGAATCATGCGTTTTTGATTCAATTTCGTTTCTGCCCTTGAAAGCCCAGGCCTCATGCTATAGGCTACCGGGACTTTTTATTTTGGCTTTTCGAGGTACACAGCATTCCTCATAAGCCACATTAGAAGGATCCGATTTGGAAACCCCACTAAGTGAACCTGACTTTACCTAGACATTCCAGTTGCAGATTAAAAGAACTGAAATACTCCTTTGGATTTAAATATGAAACATCTAAGGGTGAGAAGAAGCAGATGACTGCTATCTCAAGGTAGTGGACCTCAAAGTCACTGGTCTTAGGTTCAAATTGTGCCTTTTGGGGTTGCACAATAATCAGCAATTTAAAAGCAACAAATTTTTGCTATTTTCATACTTGCATTGTTTTTTTGTGACATGTTTTAGTTCTGCAGACATAGTTTTTCCTCAGTGAATAAACGTTACTACAATTTTTGCTTCCTGTCTAACTCTCATTGCTTCCTTAGTAATATTCACTCAATTAAGTTTTTAATCTGAATATTCCATGTATTCCATGTATTTCAGTCTAAAAAGTTTTCCTGTATATGTGTATTTTTCTTTTGGAACTAGAATTTCAAATTCTATGTCATTGGCTAGATTAATATTATTATAATTACCAAATATTCCAAGGAGATTACTTATATTATTTATCAAGAAGCTGATAATTCTGCCTCTAAAGTAGACCATGGATATATATAAACCTAGATATATGAAGGGCTATGGAGCTTGTACTTAATCATAAATGCTACTCTAAGAACAGTTAGTTAATAGATTGTGGCCCTGCTGATACTTGCCCTCATGAAGTAATCGCTGAAGATATAGATGCCATAGCAAAGTGTGGTGAAGAAATCAGATGGTGCCCTGCTATCAAAAAGAATAGTATCTAAGGTTTGAAAAGTTTGTGTTAAAGCAAGCAGTCACACAAGTGAGGTATCAGCTAAATCCACACAGAGCACACTATTCTGTGTGATACAAGGACTATTAATAATAAAATCCATGATCAGAGGAGGGAATTATATTAGAGCTTACATTTTAGCACCCATGTTACAGAAGGCTATAGATAACAATAAAAGCCCAAAGTCCACTTGCAGAATCCCACCTGGATTAAGCCTCCATTGAATTCCATCTGACCATTGACCAAGGATGTTAAAAGTTTTACCCTCAACAGAGTTGAATTAGTGAGTTAACTAGAGAAACAAATTCATAGATACTCATTTGTGTATAAGAAAGAGCTTTATAACAAAGAGTAATTTTATATTAAGAAAAATCCCAACCCAGTCCAGATCAAGTCCATAAGTCTGATATCAGCCCATATGTCCAAGACCAGTCTATAAATTCCTCTTCAGATTAATGCAACACATGCAATGATGCCTAATGCAGGAAGATCACAGACCAGTGGGTAGAAGGTTTTGTGGATCCAGTGGCAGTAGAAGCATCTCAACACTGGCACGGGTCTCCCCATGTGTTTCCTCCAGCACTCTGGGTGTCTCAACAGCAGGAAAGGGAGGGCAGGGAGACTGGGTCTGGCCTCCAGTGAGCTATTTACCTCTGTCGCACCTCCAAATGACGTCATTAAGCTGCAACCTGATTGACTGGCTAGACTCATCCTTTTGCTCAAGTTGACAGGAGCTTACCTTATATACTCAATTATAAGCTGGCCTGAATATCAGCCAAGGCACCAAGTTTTACCACAAAAATTGCATTTAAAAATGTGCTGAACTGGTACAGATAGGAACTGGAAACACAGGGAATCCAGGACAGATGATCCCTTCAGGACCAGTGCTGAGAGTGGTGCTACTGGGAGGGTGGAGGGAAGGTGGGGTGGAAAGGGGGACAATTAGAAAGCAAACGTTTTGAGAATGATGATGGCAACAAATACACAGATGTGCTTGACACAATGGATGGATGTATGGATTGTGATAAGAGTTGTACAAGCCCCCAATAAAATAATTTTTTTAGTGTGCTGAAAAACTCGACTTATAAATGAGTATATAAGGCATATAACTGCCACAAGAGTGTATTGGAAAATGGATTACTTCCACATACCCTATCAGTCCGGGGAGAAGTAATCCCCCTTAAGAATTTACCTGGATGTTTTCTTGATGGAGATCACTTACTAGCAGTCACATGGTCATGAGTCAGGCCCTGACTGCTTTAGGGAAGCTCATGGACCAATATTGTGGCTCCTCTGCTAACATAATGTATATGACCCAATCATGGCTCTCAATCCCACTTGAGGATATATTGATCTGCCACCAACCATGTTTTTATGATAGTTTTCTTTGACCTCCTATGTTATTTTTAAAGCTCTGCATCTCAGCAAACCCTTGGACATCATTATGACCCTCAACTTGATTATATGTATCTGTGGTTATCCTGTCTTTGTCCCATTTAACCCTTAGTAAATGTTTTCTTTAAATAAAAAATGTATCCAAAAAAAAGAAGAAAAGGAATTGACTAGAAGGCAGTGGGTTTAATCCTATTGCTTAGGTATAGGGGTGGCATAGTTAGCACTCAGCTGGGAACCAACTTAGTGGCAAATAAAGATGATAACTACTAACACAACTGACTGCAAGGTTTATTGTTCAAATCCACCCAATAATATTATGAAACAAATGTCTGGTACTTCTGAACCTAAAAGATTGCTGTGATTGATGTTAGTGGTCATTGAGCTAACACTGCCTCATGCTGACGTCATGCATGCAGAGTAGAACTGTCCTGTAGAACTGTAAAGGCTATGGCTTTTCGGCAGCAGATTGCCTAGCCTTACTTCTGCAGCACCTCTGGGTGGGTTTAAACTACCCATCTTTCAAATAGTAGTTAAGCACTTAACGTTTTGGATTATAGTCACTAGAAATCATATGAAATACAAGTCTACTTTGAAACATGTGAGGTTGACATGCATCCAAATCAACTTTCTTGCAATAGGTATGGCATTTAGTGTAGTTTAGTTTTGCTTCCTGTTGCAATGTTCTTAGGCGGCATCATTTGTACTCGTCTACTAACTTAAATGTTGGCAGTTTGAACCTACCATGTAAGCATGTAACAGCAAGAAAGGCCTGATATAACAAAGGTACTATCACATACACAATCCTGCAATAACAGTAATAACAATAATGGATGTGTGGATGCATAGAGAGGCATGCAAGCTAAACAGATGCAGGAAAGACAATAGTACCACAAACACACGGATAGCCAAAATAAACTGAATTTTTGTTCAAAGCTATGCATTTGTCATTTTACAAAACAACCTTATCACCTTCAAAGTACCCTCCATTACACTTAATACATTTACCAAATCTGTAATTCCATTCTTGGAAACATTTTTCAAACTCAGCTGTTCGGATGGCTGATAGCACCTCCCTCGCTTTTTTCCTTCACCTCTTCTATGTCATCAAATAGCTATCCTTTCATGTCCCTTTGCATTTGTGGAAACCAAAAGAATTTTGTCAGGTGAGTCAGATGCGTGGGACAAAAGAGGCGTGCTGTTTTTTGCCAAAAACTGGCGTACTGAGATGGCTGCATGAGCAGGTACATTGTTGTGATGGCAAAACCAGCCCTCTGTCTACCACATATCAGGCTATTTTTGTCACACACTGTGTGACAATCTTTTCAGAACCTATAAATAGAAAGCTTGAGATTAACAATCTAACCTGGTGGAATGAACTCCAAATGCACTATGAGTTGACATTTTCATCCATTTGGGAAGTTAACAGACATCAGATAGAAATTTGTCATCAACTGACATTTCACCTTTTTTGAACTGAGAAAACCACTC
>NW_022111357.1:1186300-1192311 GCF_000313985.2 Echinops telfairi | reverse complement strand
TTGATTAACAGTCCGACCTGGTGGAGCAAACTCCAAATGCACTATGAGTTGGCTTTTTTGTCCATTTGGGAAGTTGACAGATGTCCACAATGAGATTTGTCATCAATTGACATTTCACCTTTTTTGAAACAAGAAAACCACTCTTAAACACTTGAGCTTTTCCCATAGTGCTGTCCTTGTAAGCTGTGTTCAGCATCACAACAGTTTCTGCGGCATTTTTCCCAAGCAGGAAACAAAATTTCAAGGCTACACACGGTTCTCTTAAGTCAGCCATCACACACACACAAAAAGAGGTTTGAGTGAAACTGCTTTTATGAAAAAATTCACTGTGACCAGAGAGTATCTTCCCAGGCTATGCCTGGGCGCACTAACTCACAGCAATTCAGTCACTAGATGCTCATCTAACAGGAAAAATGTGTACTATGGTGCTATAGTCAGAATTGACTGCAATGAGTTATTCCAATTGCTTAGGCCCCCACGTTTCTTACAATCAACTTTCCTCCTGGGAGATCCAAGCACTAGAAAAATCACTTACATCCTTTTCTATCTTTCACTACCCAGACTTTCTTAGTAGACAGGACAGTCTATTTTCTGATTTGAAATAAAGTTGGGAGGTCTAACATAGCTCAAAATTGGCCATGAACTGACAATTATGGAAGCTGGGTATTGGATAAATAGGGGTTCTTTAGATTATGTTCTTGGTGTCTGTGCGTGATTAAAATTTTCCATAATAAAAACGTGGGAAGGACACACACAACCCAGTGTTCTTCGCTCTCCACTGTGGGTCTGGGCACAGAAACAAGCTAGGAAGTGCTGGGACTCTCCGATCAACAGCCTAGAGCTCTGGGAGCAGAGATTGTATCAATGTCCTCAACAAATAACCTTTAAAAAAAATCCCCTGGAACTTTGTAAATTATTCTGGCAAAGACTCGGCTTCTCTTCTTGGCCTATAAAACCCTTCTGCCTCCACAAATTACCCCTAGAGCCTCGTCCCACGACAAGGGCCTTCACTTCCTGTTCCAAACTACTGTATTAAGCAATCTCATTATTGAAACAGCTTCTGGGAGCCGACAAATGTCTGGGTGCCGGCAGCTTGGTTGGTTGGTTCTTCTTCCTGGGTGTCAGATGTGAAGGGACGGCTACCCCTTGGAAGGAGACAAGGAATGCTTTGTAGTTTCTTCCTCCTACTCTACTCTTTAACCTCTATGTACTTCTAATAAGGATTTATTTTTTAACGGCCAGACATGAACATTTCAACTGGACTACTATTCACATCTTGGACTGATAATTCTTTGTGATGGTGTGCTCTCCTAAGCGTTCTAAGAAAGTTTGCAACACCTCCGGGTTCTTTCCACTTGGTATCAGAAGCACAAACCTGTCCCATGTTAAGACAACCAAACCCATCCCCAGATATTCCCTGGGGCGCAAAATCACCCCCAGTTGAGAACCACTGCTCTAATAGATATTGAAAAGACAAGATCAATATTGTCTTAGCAACAACCACAAATTGGAATTATACAGTTTATTTTCGCACACACTCTTGGCTAACTTTTGTCACCTTGAAAATTTATAAATATGAATATTTAAGCAATATTGTATCCAATTGGAATATTGAGAAACAAAGTAAATATGAACACATAGAGAAGCAAGGTAAAAATGAGCTTATAAAACTTACAGCTATAAGTTCTTTGTCATTGTGGTTTCCTGTGTGTGAGGGTTAATTTTCTGTGTTCTTTGGCTAGGTATGATTCTCGGTGGTTTGGCAGACAGTGGACTGGTTGCTGTTCCCTCACGTAATGCAATCGCTATCCATGTTGTGATCTTATATAATCAGCCAATCAGTTGAAAAGGGGGTCTCCTTAGGCATGTGGCTTGCTTCCAGAATGTAAATGCATATTCTGGCTGAGCAACCTCTCCCTCAACCCTGCACTGTTCTCATCACCTGCCCTCCAGATGTTGAGACTTAAACCTTCAGGAGACATCGCTGGCCGGCTACCTGACTTATGGATTTGGAACTTGCCAGACTCTCTCAAATGGATGAGCCATTTCACTGAAATTCGTCTCTGTTCACTGACACAGATATACATAACTCAACGAAGTCAATGCCATCAAATGGATGCCAACTCATAGCAACATGGTAGAACTGCCCCTGTGAGATTGCAAGACTGTGACTCTTTACAGTAGTAGAAAGCCCACGTACTTGTACATGTACATGTACATACACATGTACATTCACATATATATATGTACATTCACTGATTTTTCTCCTCTAGGGCCCTCAATTAAGACACTATGTAAATCTTATTTGTTTCCTCCAAATTACCCTGGGTTTTAGTCAGCCCTTCACACTGTCTTTTAAGTGCCATATCTAACAGGTGTCATTGGAAGACAGACTCCCAAAAGAACATTTCCCAGCAAAATTTGGGAGGTCGGGGGAGAAGCATCCTTCCTGGTAAAATACAACACAGTGATATCTGGGCTCCTTCTCTGCATAACCATGCGGAGGAAGCTGCATTCCACACACAAGGTGCTCCACTACTAGGTGCCCTAGTCCTGATTCTGCCTTTATGACTTAGGTCAGAAAGACACTTAAACTCAAACTCCTCCTCATTCCCTGCTTCTTTTATGCCAACTTGACCGAGAAGTACATGAGGTTAAACAAGCCAGTGTATGAAGTTGCAACACCCACGGGGAAATACTGTGATTTTTCTTCGGTAGGCAGAGGGAATTTCCCACTATATTTAAATGATACCCTCCCTTCTTGAGAAGAATCTGTTTCCTAGTCTGCTGAGGCCTCACAGTAACCACAGCCTATTATGCAACTTTGGCCGCCAAGGCTCCCGACTTCCAGCTCTGCTCTGAGGTGGAATGGGGGGATGTGGACTTGTTCTCTTCTCTGACACTTTTGGACAGGCAGTTGATGGATGACGTCAGGCGAGGCGGGTGGAGGAAGGTGTCTGCGTCCATTCCTTCCTCTGCAATTCCACGCCAACCCTCAACCTGTCTCCCCAACCATCCAAGATTCTGGCCAAGGTTTCCTTAACTGGTATCTCTGATGTACACTTTCCTTTCTAATCGCCCCGACGTCAGATGGCCCTTTCAAGAGGTACAAACCAGAGTGGCCCCAAATCCTTTGGTGAATTACCATTCCTCACCACTAGGTTCGCTCTCAGGTTCTCACACGCATGGATTTGTGAAGCCTACCAAGTGTCTGCCCCTAAATGTATCAAGCAAGGGCCGGGCCAGCACTGGGTGGAAATGGTACATACATATATGTGGGAGTTTTATCCCCTGGACAGATGATGGAAAGAGGTGAAAGAGATATATTAAATGATTTACTTGTCAACTTCCTTTCAATTCTGACTTTCGCTGACTCTGGGAACTTCTGGGTCTGCCATTCAGATTTCTGCCACCATCTGACCCCAAGCCTCCATGCAAAGTGATGCTGAACTGTGCCCAGAAATGCTCCTCACGTAGCTCAGCCTTTCTGCACATGGCTACCCCTAGTCCACAGAATGATTTTCGCTCGGTTTTACTGTTGTATGGAAAAAAAGTTACACATGCTTGCTGTAGCAAAACAAACAATACTAAAATGTGTAAAGTGTAGTCTCTCAGTCATTCCACTGCCATGGGAGGTAGTAGAACATATGTGCTCCTGCTCCTGTTCCATGACACACAAATACACCATTCATTTGACACTTGATCTTTTACCTTAAGGAGGAAGACATTTCATTCTTAAATGTGTGTATGGACTTATCTCTGCAGTCCCCCACAATGTTAAGGCTAATTAGTTCATCTACCAACCTCCAACGGCTATTCTTCCACCGATGAGGAAATGGAATGCAGGGAGACCTTGCTTAAAAGTACAGCATAAATGGTGTCAGGGTGAAGGCCAGACAGGAACTCATAACCCAGAGCTTATCATCACCCTGTAAAGCATACTCTTCTCCCATAGTACAGAATGCAATGTTGTACAGATAGCAGGGAGAATCACCTGAAGAGATAATGCAGCACGGTGGTTAAGTACGTAGGCTTTGGACTCAAGTTGCCCAGGAGAGAAGCTGCCTGTCACTTATGTAACTGGGTGACCTGGTCAAGCAGCGGAGCCTCAATTTCACCCCCTGAAACTTAGTGATAAAAAAAGTACCTTCCTTATAGCAGCTGTTGTGAGGGCTAAGTCGTTCACTATTTGTAAAGCACGCAAAACTGTAACTGGAGCATGTACTAATAGGTATAAACTAGCATTATCAGCATCATAGCTCTAACATAACCTTATATAGCTTCCTTTTAAATTTTTAAGCTGGCAATTCAAACCTAATTCTTTTCACTGTGAATCATGACCAAACAAATCAGCATGAGGGTAGGGAGGGGAATGTGGGGCAGGGGGTGGGGGGAGGAACTTATACACTCTCAGTCCAAAAACTATTTAAGTGAACAGTAACTGAGCCATTACTACAAGGAGGAATATCCTGATAAAGACCTCATGGATCAAAAGCATTATAACACCTACTGCACCAAGGAATTTTTAAAAACCTTAATAGCCACTAGCAGTAATTTTCTAAGTAAAGTGGGCTACAAATCTCTTAGAAAATTGTTTTTGTCATGATAATATTTCTAGTAAATTGCTGCTTCTATACTACAAGTCCTGGAGTTGCAGGGCTGGCATACTAATAGAATGACTACTATGGAAACACTATTAAAATGAATTAGATATGATTACAGTTCAACACTACAACAGTGCCTGGTTACAAGAGATTGCAAACTGTATTGCTTAATAGGCCGATAAAAGTGCTCATTAAGCCCACTTGCTTGGAGGAGGTCCCCAGGCAGGTCCATAAACCACAGGCAGCAAGAGGTCTGTGGTCTAAATCGGATCCAGTAATACCACCCAATCTAGTGGGACAATCGAGTGGGAAGAAAGGACAAACACAAACTAACAAGGTTTTCTGCGCGGGAGGGATAACTTAGTCAACCAAATAAGTAGCCAAACTTCTTCGAACCTCAGTTTGGGGGTTCTTTTTTCTTTAAATGCTTCAACAACAGTATTTGTAATTCCTTTTTGGCTTAACCTGCCAGAGACTGTCGACCCCCAATAAACAACATAAGCAGAGAAAGCCCCACCTTATTCCCAAAGCCTTCTCAAACAACCAGAAGACAAGGCATTGCTCTCCTCAAGCCCCTGAATCCAGCATCTTTCCCCTTAAACAGAACCTCAAGCTCTGGATGGTTTGAAGGAGCTGCTAGACTGGCGGCATCAGACTTGCGTTCCGGGGTCTAATTTATTTCCCCATCTTGTTAATTAAGTAATCAGGGGTGGCAGAGTACCTTACAAATCTAAAGTGTCAGGGAAACGTTAAGTAAATTCGCAAGCCTGGTCTAAATGTCAATGCTAAATTAAGAAAGGGGGGAAGAGCGAGAGACAGAGCTGTCCCCAGATTGCTGCAATCCAGGGCTCGCTAATGTCGAAGCGAAAAGACTCGAGTCCCCTGCAGCAGCCTCTGGCCCCTGAGCGGGGCTCTCCACGGGACTTCTGGAAAGGAAACCTGGACCGGGGCCACCCCGGGGCAAAGGGAAGCGCCGGTCGCGCGGCGCATCCTCGCAGCTCAGCCTCCATCTCCCCGATGTCAACAAACCCCAACCACAAAGTGAAACTTTCCTGGTCCCCGCGGCAGCGCTGGGTGTCTGCCCGATGCTGGGAGCGCGTCGCGGGGACTGGTGGGGGACTGGGACTGCGGACGCGACCCCCGCCCCTGACCCCAACGATTGTGTAACCAGCCTGGGAGGAGAGGACTCCGACCTGCCCCCAGGCCAGGATGCCGAGGCGCTGCCGGGAGACCCCGGCTGCAGGCGCGGCGCCCGGAGGTGTGGGGCCGGGGGGAGGGGGCAATGAGGAGGACTGTCGTCCCGCCCCCCGGGACCGCCCCCGAGAGGGAAGGGGAGCCGTGGCGCTGACACAGCCCGGAGGGGGCGCCCGTGTGACGGACCGATCCTGAGGAGGGGGCGCGAGGGCT
>NW_022111357.1:1177188-1186054 GCF_000313985.2 Echinops telfairi | reverse complement strand
GGCCAGGAGGGCGAGCTTTCTCGTTTTCGATTGGTCCGGGAGGCACCCGCCCCGCCCACTCCCCGCCCCCTCCTTGGCAGGGAAGCGGCGCGTGCGCACTGGCTGCGAGGGCAGCCGGTTACGCTGAGCTCTGGAGTCCCTTGGTCGCGGATACCTGGGCATCATTCCTTAACCTGGACAGCCCTGATCCCTGGATGACTGAAAGAACAAGAAGTCAGACTCCCACATCTGCGGTTCCCTTACTCACCTGTGCAAGGATCTACGGGAGAAAATTAAATCTGAATGAGCGAAACTGTAACCAGAGCAAATCCAAAGATGAGCTGCAACAGCCTGCAGAACCCAGCGGCTGTTTTCAGGCCGCGCTGCAGCTCCCGAAGGTCTGTAGGGCTTTATTCAAGCGCTGGGCTCCTCTGGGATCACGAAATGTGATGTTCGTGGAGAGTCCAAAGTTGTGGAGCTAGGTTAGCGGTGTTCAGATTGGGCTAATCAGAGAAAACGAGTGATGCTGAAGAAAGTGGCCCTTCTCCTGCAGTGGCTCCCTCCTCTCAAGCACACTCATTCCCTTGCTGTGCCTTCCACCTCTCCCCCTCCGCTGGCTTCTGAACCTGCGGCCTGTAAACAGGATGAGATCTAGCAAATCCATTCCTCAAAGGATCTTGGGAGGAGCCCTGGTGGTGTCGTGGGTAAGGATGCATTGGGCTGCTAACCTCAAGATCAACAGTTCAAAATCAGCAGCTATACCGGAGACAGATGAGCTCACTTAAAGAATTAGTCTCATAAACCCATAGGGCCAATTTTACCCTGCCTTATAGGGTTGCTATGAGTCAAAATTGACCCAACAGCAATGGGGTGTTTTGCTTTGTTTTGTTTTTTAGAGAACAGAAAGCATCCACCTACAGAAAAGCTTGCATACCGATTATTGTAGCAGCAGTATTCATAATAGCCAAAAAGAGAAAAATTCCTAAATGCTTATCATTTGATGAGCGGATAAACAAAATGTGGAGCATCCGTACAGTAGAATAGTATTCCGCCATGAGGAGGAATGCAGTATGATCCATGCTGCTGCCACATGAACCTGAAAACACGTGCAGCGAAAGAAGCTAATTACAAAAGGCCATATGTTTGTGGTTCCATTTGTATGATGTGCCCAGCATCAGCCATTCCCTAGAGACAAAGTAGATTAGTGATTGCTGGAGGTTTTGTAAAGGGGGTTGGGCGTGGGGCGAGAGTGTATGGGGTTGTGACTGCTATAGGGTACATTGTTTGAGGGGGAGATGGTAAAAATCCTCTGCAATAGTGATAGTTTCAAGAATACTGTCATGATATGTGTCAACTTTGCTGAGCCATGATTCTGTGGCATTTATACAGTGACCTAATGTGGCAGTTACATAATGATCCCTCATGATGTAATCTGAGGGGATAAGCCAATCTGTTGCAAAAGGATGACATGTGGGATCCAACACCCTTACTCCTATCACAGCCCTGATCCAGGGTAAGGGGAGTGTCCCTGGCATATGACCTGTACCACTTTTTATAGGGTATGAAGGGAGAGAGAAGTGAGCAGAGAGAAAGGGATCTATTACCACCAAGAAAGAAGAGCCAGGAGGGAGTGTATCCTTTGAACCTAGGTCTCTCTGCTGTGGATCTCCTAGAACCAGAAGAAGAATGATGCCAAGACACATGTAGACACAATCTCCAAAGAACACAACCCACAGGTTATTAAAGGAAAGAAGGCCCTTCCTCCAGATCCAACAGAGAGAAAGTCATCCCCTGGAACTGGTGCCCTGAATTCAGACTTCCGACCTCCTCAGCTTCAAGAGAACAAATTCCTGTCTAAGTGGTGTTCCTGTTACAGCAGCACTAAGTAAGTAAAACATTTAACAACAATTGTGACAATGATTCGAATTTGGCCAGTGTTTCCTTATTTTATAGACAAGATCATCAGGAGCTAGTGCTGACTCCAACAGCAACTAAAACAACAAAAATGACTATGCATAACCCCTCGGTGGTACAAATGTCTTGCATTCTTGGTTGCTCACCAAAAGGTTGGTGGTTCAAGTCCTCTCAGAGAACAGCCTAGAGAGCTATTTCTGGAAAAGGAACAATAGAAAATCCTCTGCATCACAGTTCTGCTTTGATGCACATAACGTTACTATGAGTCAGAATCAATGGCAACTGAACAAAAAAAAGATTGTACATTTGTGTGGATATAGTAAAAGTCGCTGTTTTTATGATATGTCAATTATATCTCAATTTTTTAATAGCCCTAACTACCAAAGAAAAACCCCAGCCCCCTTTATGTATCTATATAAAAACAAGCACTTTCCTAAATTTTTTCATCCATAGTTCTTACAAAAGTAGCCCACACTTTGCACTTTGCCTTACATTTACACATTGTTGCTGTTGTTATAAGGAGCACTGGTGGCACAGTGGGTAAGACATTTGGCTGCTAACTAAAAGGTTAACAGTTCAAACCCATCAGCCACTCCACAGGAGAAAGATGTAGTTAGATTGTGTAAAGATTTCCAGCCTTGGAAGTCCTATGGAAAGGCCCAGTTCTACTGTGCCCTGTAAATCCAGATTTGTTTGTTTGTTTGTTATCTTGTTGTTATTTTGCCAATGAATCAGTGTTGATTCTTGGCAACAATGTGTCCAGGGTACAAGTGTTCACTAGGATTTGTATGGCTGTGATCTTTCAGAAACAGATAACCAAATTTCATACAAATTTACTGTGAGGTTTTATGCCTCACGGCTTATAATTCCACTTTGTATATAAGATCCCTCCCTGCTATCCCTCAGCTAACATCCAACTCTCCCTTAAGAAATTTCCTCCTGAAAGATGGTGAACTATGCAGACACACTCCTCTAACTCTCTACATCTTGAGAGACCTAATGAGGTCAGTACAGATGATACACCTGGAACCCTGAGCTTCAGAGGAAATGATAGAGAAATGGACTTAATACCTACTAGGCGAAGCTGAACAAAAGTGGTGAGACGGAAGAAAGGGGAATTGAGGCCTAACTGGGCAACACACAGCCATCTTGAACTTTTGCAACCAATATTCCATCCAGACAGTGGCCTGTTACACTGGTGACTGGGAACAAGAAAGGTGTGATCCTCCCTTGTTCCTCACACCCTCGTGATGGCCGGCCAGCTCCCTCACCCAGCATCCAGCCAGTGACACCCAGAACCCTCGGCAGCCTCACCTCCCCCTGAGATCGGAGATAGGCCCGTGTGGATTGAGCATTGGTTGCATCACCTCTGAGTCTGCAAGTGCCTGAGCTTCCCCTCATCAGACCTGTTGAACATGCAGGACTAGGCCCCTGCTCACTCCTGGACAGGTTATGAACTCCTTCCTGTGCCTGAAAGAATTCCTTCTGGGTACCTTGACCTCAGAATCATGTGATCAAGCACAAACTATTTTCAGATCAATCAAACAACAGATAAGTTGAACAAAGAGGCATCCACTCCACCTAGGGTCATTGTCCCACTCCCTCCTGCACCACTTTCTGAGCTCAACTGGAAGATAGGAACAATCCATACCGGGTGCCCTACTGCCATCGTTTTCTCCTTTCTTGGTGGTTTGCTTGTTTGTTTTTCATTTTCTTTCCCTCCCCTTCTTTTATCCTTTCTTTCTTTGCTTTCTTTTTTCCTTCTTAACTTTAGTTCCTCTTTTTCATACGCCATTATCTCTTTTCTTTTCTCATGTTCTTCACCCCCTCCCACTCTTGCTTTACTTATTGTACGTTTTTCTTCCTCTCTCTACTTTGTCTTTACTTTTACTTCATTTTGAGCTGTTGAGTCATCTTTCTGATTGTTTGCTTGCTTTCCGCTGTTTGTGGGGTTTTTTATTCTTTTTTTGACTTTTTTTTTTTTTTTTGCTTTTTCCTCTTGTCTTACTTTAGGGGACAGCAATCTTCTCACACAGCCCAGCCACACTCATACACACCTACTAGATGAGGGCCATTAACCACTCCTGTATGATCTGATCATTGATAAATAGCAAAAAAAAAGAACCAGCTAAATTTACCTTCAACGATGTTATTTGAACAGCAAACTGAGAACTGTACACACACTCACGCTCTCTATTACACCCACTAGAAGACAAATCCTTAGTGGCTAAGTTCTCACCAACATGAAATCATTGATTAAATACAAATACAACAACACCACAAAGTCTCAGAGACAACAGAAAAGTTCAGTTCACATGAAGTAACAAGAAAGAACAGACTACAGCAGTGACCGACATACAAAGCCGAGGACCTTTCTCAGAGAGAAAAGACATTGGAACTACTTGATAAAGGATGAAAAAGAATGGCAATCGGATTCCGTTAATATACTAAGAGAAAGACTGAAAAAGCTACAGTTAAAATCAAGGAAAGGAAAGAAAAAGAATCTTTGAAGAATTCAGGAAAACTCTATAAGAACAAACTCACAGAGTAAATGAAAAATTAGAAGCCATATAAAAACAGCAAATAGAGACCCAGAAGATTAATATTACAATTTCAGAAATAAACCATGCATTGAAAGACCAAAGGAGAAGAACTGAATCAATGAAAGGCTTAGTTAGTGTGCTTGAAGATAAATCTCTCAATACACATTTGCTAGTATAAAGATAAATCTCTCGATACTTATCTGCTAGTATCTGGAAATATATTTTTTCAAAGAGTCAAGAAATATTAGCAAAGGATAAGAATTATTTGGGACACCATCAAGAGGAATAGTTCACATATAATCGGAATTCCAGGATAGGAAGAAACAGCAAAAAGAACAGAGAAATTTTCCAAAGAGTTATTAGAAGAAAATTTCCCTAACATGGGGAAAGACAAGAAGATATGTATTTTTCACACTTCTATTTAATATATTTAAACCATTGGATTATATTGTATGGGAATTGTGTCAATGAAACAGTTACAAAATATTTTTTTAAGATATGCATGTAAGAAGCTAAATGAACCCCAAATATGATAAGCCCGTGAGGATAATCACCATCTCATAGCATAATCAAACTCTCCCTAACCAAAGAATCCTGAGAGCAGTATCAATACCAGATGCTTTGCTATGGTACTTTTAATTGCCTCGCATTGCATGTCAAGGCTAAACAATAAGTAAGGAAAATCAAAGAATAATTGATATAATTGAATTATGGTGTTGTTACAGAGCAATGAATATACATACCATGGACTGCCAAAAGAACTTACAAATCTGCCTTGGAAGAAGTATAGTTGGACTTCTCTTTAGAAGCAAGGATGAAAAAACTTTGTCTCAAGTACTTTGGACATGTGATCAGTTGGGGCAAGCCACTGAATAAGGACATCCTGCTTAGTAAAGTAAAGGATAAATGGGAAAGAGTAAGTCCCTCAACAAGGTGGGATAACCCAGTGGCTATAGCAATGGGCTTCAACATAGCAATAAGTACGAGGATGGCTCAGGAGGCAATGTTTCATCCTATTGTCTGTGGGTTACTATGAGCCATGACTGATTTAGCAGGACTTAACAATTCTTCCAACACTCGTGTATCAGTATGTTGTACTCTGGGGGGTTGTGTATTGCTGTGATGCTAGAAGCTATGTCATAGATATTTTAAATACCAGGGTCACTCAAGATGAATAGGCTTCCACATAACTATCAGACTAAAAATAGACTACTGAGAAGGAATGATTGAGGAATTAGCCACTGAAAACCTTACAAGTAACAGAGGATCATTGTTAGACATTGAAAGGGTCATGAATAACAGCAGAATGTGTCAGATATAAGGCTGGAATCAATGCAATGGCACCTAACAACAACAAAATAGTGCCTCTCGGGTTGGAAGGCTATCAAAATGTGACTGAGGAAGAGCTGCCTTCTCAAAGTAGAATTGGCCATAGTGATGTGGAAGGAGTACAACTTTGCGGACCTGCATTTGCTGATGAGGTACAACTCAAAATGAGAAGAAACAGCTGCAAACATCTGATAATTAGAACTTGTACAAACTATGGCTCTAGTAAAATTGGAAGTCATGAAAAATGAAATGGAACACATAAGGATCAATAACCTAGACACTGGTGGGATGAAATGGACCAATATTGGCAATTTTGAATCTGAAAATCTTATGTCTTACTATGCCGAGAGGGACAAATTCATGAGAAATGGTCAAATCATCATCAAAAAGAAAGATATGTCAAGATCTACCTTAAATTACAATACTGTCAATGACAAGATAATATCTATACACATACAAAAAATCCAGTTAAGACAATTATTCAAATTTATGCAGGAAGCATTAAGGCTAGTAATGCAGAAATTGAAGAAGTATACCAACTTCTTCTGTCTAAAATTGATCGAATGTACATTGATACATAGGGATTGGAATGCAAAAGTTGGAAACAAAAAAGGGAACATCATACACAAAGAAAGCAAAAGGTCACTAAAGATCAATGTGATGTCAGAAAAGACTGAAATTTTCTCTTAATCATAGAATATCTGAAGCAAATAGAAGGAATGATGAATTTAAAGAGCAGAACAGAAATTTCCAAAGGGCAGCTTGAGAAGACATAGGTAAAGCATTATAATGAAATCTGCAAAGACCAAAGGTTAGTAAACAAAAAAAGAAAGAACACACTTAGCACATTTTAATTTGAAAGAATGGAAGAAAAATCCAAACTTCACGTTGGAGTATTGAAAGATTCTGTGGACAAAATATTGAACAATGCAAGAAGTATCAAAAGAAGATGAAAAGAATACACAGAGTCATTGTACCAAAAAGAACTAGTCAACATTCTATCTTTCCACGGGTAGCATATGATCAAGAACCAATGAAACTGAAGGAAGAAGTCAAAGTTGCACTGAAGGCATTAACAAAACACAGGTTCCAGGAATTGATGGAATAACAAGTAGAACAGTTCTCCAAGCTGATGAAGCACTGGGAGGATTTATTCACCTATGGCAAAAAATTTGGAAGACAACTACCCAGCCAGCTGACTGGAAAATATCTGTATTTGTGCCCATGCCAAAGAAAGGTAACCCAAAAGAATGCATAAATGATTGAGCAAAATTATAAATAGTGCATGAAAGTAAAATTTTGTGTAGATCATCCAACAACCATTGCAGCAGCAGCACATTGACAGGGCACTGTAGAGGTTCAGGCGGCATTCAGAAAATGATGCAGAACAAGAGATTTTGGGACTTCCGGGAAGATGGCAACGGAGTGACACATACCAGAGGAACTCCGCAGAATTCAGCCCAGGAGAGTTGCTTAGAAGGAAATTCAATGTTGTTGGACACAGAAGGAGCATCATAAAGATAAGTAGACATAGACCCATGGGGTTTTGAAGGGATGGGGGCTTTTGGCTTACCACAGTGGAGGCCAGCTTACCACTGTCTCTGCCGGAGCCGGGACCATTTGGAGCCCGTAGGGGGGCTTGGTCTCAACACAGCCACAGTTTGCCGCCACCTGCCTAGGGGCAGGCTCTGGATCCTTGCAGCTCCACTGGCAGGGATCAGTGTTCATCTACATTATTACTTTTATTTTCATCTCTTCTCTCTAAACCCCAACAGTCTTGGTGGGCTGCGCAGGGACTTTTTCTCAACACAGCCAAAGCTTGCCACCACCTCCTCGGGCAGGGACTAAAACTTTGCAGCTCCACCGGTGGGGATCGAGACTCAGCCACATTGTTGCTTTTGTTTCCCTCTCTTCTCTATATCCCCGCACAGTCTCAGCGGGATTACTTTTCTTTTTTTTCCCTCCTCTTTGTCTCTTTCCTGTTCTCTCACACCCCACTGCTGACCTCCAGACCATTATCCTTAGCCTAGGGCATTTACACCTGTGCCACCACCAGCTAGGTGAGCTCCACCCTGTGCTGGTGGAAATCCCTGGAGAGCTCCACCAGGTGTTACTCAGAGTAACACCAGGGTTTACTCTGGCCAACTTCTTAATGGGGAATTCTTGCCTGTGTGCCTAGGGGCCTAAGGCAGCTGGGCCAACACTGATCAACATTCCAAGCTGCTGCCGGAACCTCTCCCCAACCTCCACAACACCAAATCAGGCAACCCACCAGCCTTCTGGGGCACTCCCCTGAGAAAGAAGCCCCAGAAGGATAAAGTGGTAGGTTAATTCCATAGTGAAATTAGCTTTAGGAAGTTCGAAGAAGCACTCCTACAAGTCTCCCAGAGAGAGCCGGTGTTCTTCGACTCCCTGGAAAATGGTACCTGGCTCCTCTAAAACAACACAACACAAACAGCAATCAGCCCCAACGACCTCAACGAAAAAACAGGAAAAACAAAGGCAAAAGCAGAAGATGTCCCAAACATAATGACATGCACAGAAGAAGGAGCCATTGAGCTGCCAAAGAAAGAAATTTTCAGAATGCTGCTTGAAGTCATACAGGATATGAGGGAAACATTACAGAAAAAGGATGAAATGATAGAGGAAATAAAGGCCATACACCAAAGGGAAATACAGGAGCTTAGGGAGGAGATAACAAAAACCAGTAGCAGAACCATAGACCTCGAGAATCGACTGGAGGAAGCAGAGAACCATATCAGTGACTTGGAGGACAGCCAAGCAGACTTTAACAAGCGCAAACAAAAATATAAGATCATCAGAGAAGCTGAAGAAAATCTAAGAGCTATGTCTGATGCTATGAAGTGGAACAACATTAGAATTATTTTGTTTACCGGAGGGAGACACAACAAAGAAGTAATCTGCAACAATAGTGAGAGAAGTCTTGGAGGAAGACTTCCCCAGCTTAATGAATGAAAACCAGGCAACTATTCAGGAGGCTGAAAGAACACCAGCTACACTGAATCCCAAGAAGAAATCACCAAGGAACATAACAGTTAAACTATCCAACTTTGAGGAAAAGGAGAAAATCATGAGAGCAG
>NW_022111357.1:1175361-1176544 GCF_000313985.2 Echinops telfairi | reverse complement strand
CCAAGCAAACAGCAATTCAAAAAAAGCAGGGGTTGCAATCCTAATCTCGGATAAAATTGACTTCAAAGTGAAAACCATAAAAAGAGATAAGGAGGGACACTATATAATGCTAAAGAGAATGGTAGACAAAGAGCCACGAAGCATTGTAAACTTATATTCCCCGAATGAGAGACCCGTTGAATACGTCAACCAAACAGTCCAAAATATGAAAAAAGAAACCACAGCCTCAACAATTATAGTGGGTGACTTAAATACACCGCTCTCTGAGAAAGATAGATCATAGGAAAAGAAACTCAACAAGGAGGCTAGAGATCTAAACACTACAATTAGGCAATTTGACCTGATAGATATTTACAGAGTTTTTCATCCAAATATTAAAAAATTCACATTCTTCTCAAGTCCACCTGGCACATATTTGAAGATAGACCACATGCTGGGACATAAGGCGAATCTACATAAATTTAAGCACATTGGTGTCATACAGACCTCTCTCTCTGACCACTGTGCAATAAGGCTGGAAATCAACTAAAGGAAGACAAAGAAAACAAGAGCAAACAATAGGAGGATGAATAACTCTCTACTGCAAAAGGAGTGCATACTGGCACAGATCAGAGATGAAATTAGGAAATTTCTAGAAACCAATGGGAATGAGCACACGACATACCAAAACTTATGGGACACAGCAAAGGCACTTAGCAGAGGAAGTTTCATAGCAATACATGCACACCTGAGAAAGGAAGAGAGACTCATGATTGATATGCTGGCATAAAATTTACAATTACCTGGGCAGAGTCAGCAGGACAATCTTACTAATAGCAAAAGAAAAGAAATAATAAAAATCAGGGCTGAGATTCAGGAGAGGGAAAACAAGAAAATTATGGAAAAAATTAATGCTGCTAAAAGTTGGTTCTTTGAAAAGATAAACAGAATTGACAGACTGATGGCAAACATAACCAAAGAAAGGAGGGAATAAATTTCAATAGCAAGAATAAGGGATGAAATAGAGGACATTACAACAAACCATAATGAAATCAAAAGGATAATTGCACAGTACTACAAAGGATTGTACTCCAATGAATTCAACAATTTGGAAGACATGGACGAATTCTTGGAAAAACCATCCCTCCCTAGAATATCCTCGATGGACATCAGGAATCTCAACAGACCCATAGCAATAAAAGAA
>NW_022111357.1:1171734-1173410 GCF_000313985.2 Echinops telfairi | reverse complement strand
AAGTATGTACAACCACTATGGAAATAGATCTGGCGATATCTAAAACAGATGGAAATCGAGTTACCATACGACCCAGCAATCCCCCTAGTGGGCATATACCCAGAAGAGGCAAGAAATAAACCAAGACCAGACATCTGTGCTCCAATGTTCATTGCGGCATAGTTTACAATTGCAATGAGTTAGAAACAACCCAAATTTCCATCAACTGACGTTTGGATTAAAAGACTGTGGTATATACATACAATGGAGTTTGATGCATTGCTAAAAAGCAGTGATGAACGTATGAAGCACATTGCTGCATGGGAAGAGCTGGAGGAAATTATGCTATGCAAAGTAAGTCAAGCACAAAAGGACAAGTACAACATAAGTCCACTGAGGTAAGCTTTAAAAAAAAAATGCAAAAGGGGCATAGGGACAAAGCTACTGTGTACAAACATTCCTGGGGTGAGTACCAGGTAATATGGCAGAAACCAGACCAAATGCAGGGATACACATGGTAGACAACTAAAAAGGAATTTGGGAAAGAAAAAAATAATAATAAAAAAGAAATGGGTAGCAGGGGCACAGGGCACTAACCCACCCAAGACGAGGGTATTGTTTATATCTCCACAGGGAAAGAGGGACCAGACTTCAACCCAATGCTCCAAGATGTGAACGCAACATGCCAGCGTGGAGTAGGGAACCAGTGGAGATTTCTGGGGGGCCGGCCCCAATCGCAACTACTACATGGACACCTGCCCCTCACCCCAGAAGAATTTGTTTTAAAGGACAGCATTGAATCTGCAGCTCCCGGAGAGGGACATATCTGATAGGATCGCACGGGAGCAGATGAAGGGGAAGGAGGAGAGAGTGGAGCGCATCCTGGCCCACCAGGCCGTGAGGATGATGTTCCCAATTAGAGCAGCCAATCCAAAGAAAGGACCACATGGCCGGCCCTACTAAGAGACATGACACCCCTCACTGACCCATAGCCCTACAGGGGACAATGGAGACACAATGTGGGAATTGCATCCAATCTGATCCTGCCACACAGAGGCAAAACAGTAAGGGGGTGCAACAGAACAGCAAGGGAACAGAGCGGTGAGGTCCCCAGGGAATGCTGAAGGTGGACTTTGGGGCCAGGGTGTGGTGCCCCAACAGACTGGACTGGAAAACACCCCTAAAGGCCAATAAACAATCCTTGAACTAACTACAAGTTTTTCTTTCCTGTTGGGTTTTGTTTTGTTGTCATTGGTTTGTTGTTTTGTTGTATATTGTTGCTTGGCTTTGCTCTGCCTTGTTTTTGTGCATACTATTATCTCCGCAGGTCTGTCTAAATAAGATAGGCTGGATGAACAATCTGGAGGAGAAAACAATGGGACCAACAGTTCCAGGGGGGACATGGGAGATGCGGGAAATGTAGTGGTGTTAACAAACCCAGGGACAAGGGAAAAACAAGTGATCCAAATCAGTAGTGAGGAGGGTTTGGGAGGCCTGGTAGGGCATGATCAAGGGTAATGTAACCAAGAGGAATTGCTGAAACCCAGGTGAGGACTGAGCATGAGAGTGGGACAGGAGGAAAGTCAAAGAAAATAGAGGAAAGAGCTGGGAGGCAAAGGGCATTTATAGAGGTCTAGATAAAAGCATGTACATATGCAAATATATTTATATATGAGGATGGGGAAATAGATCTATGT
>NW_022111357.1:1152912-1170823 GCF_000313985.2 Echinops telfairi | reverse complement strand
GAGCAAATGTTTTGAGAATGATGAGGGCAATGAATGTACAAATGTGCTTTACACAATTGATGTATGTATGGATTGTGATAAGAGTTCTGTGAGCCCCTAATAAAATGATTTTTTTTAAAAAGAACAAGAGATTTTATTTCTGGTGGTGGATGTATCTTGGCTGAAGGCAGAGAATCCCAGAAAAAAATGTTTACTTGTGTTTTATTGATTCTGCCAAGGTATTTGACTGTGTGAATGATGACAAACTAAGGATGGCATTGAGAAAGATGGTAATTCCAGAATAGTTCATTGTGCTCTTACAGAACCTGTGTATGAATCAAGAGTTGCAACAGAGCAAGGGACTGCTTCATAGTTTAAATTCAAGAAAGGTGTGGGTAGTTTCACCATATTTATTCAGACTGCAAGCTGAGCAAATAACCCTAGAAGCTGACTACCTGAAGGAGAATGCCACAGCAGGATTGGAGAAAGTTTAGTAACTACCTGCAGTGTGCAAATGACACAAACTTGGTTGCTGAAAGTGAGGAGGCCTTGATGGTAATGATCAAGGATTGCAGCCATCAGTAAGGATTACAACTCCATGGAAGGAAAATCAAAATCCTCACAATTGGACCGATAGGTAATATCATGATAAATAGGAAAAAGGTTGAGGTTGTCAAGGATTTTGTCTTGCCTATTGGAGTCACAATCAATACTCATAGAAGCAGCAAACAATGTATTGCATTGCATAAACCTGCTGCACAAGACCTCTTGAAAGAATTGAAGAGCAAGGATGTCACTTTGAAAACCCAAGCCATGGTATTTCCAGTTACCTAGTGTTTATATACTAGTTGTGCATTGAATGTGGAAAATCAAAGAAGAATCATTGTACCTGAATTATGGGACTGGCAAAGAATATTGAAAGTACTAAGAACTGCCAACAGAACAAACCAATCTGTCTTGGAAGAAGTAAAGCCAGAATGTTCCGTGAGGCAAGGATGGTGAGACTTCATCTCACATACTAGCCCGTTAAGTAGATGGATTCTGGGCTCCCACTTAATTCTAGCCCTAATCCAAGAACAGTTAGTTCTTATAACATGACCATATTCTATACTCACTTTCGTGGAGAGACCACTGAAGATAAAGGTGCTACAACAAAGTGTGGTGGAGAAAGCAGATGGTGACTACCAATTGGAATAGCATCTGGGGCCTTAAAGGCTTGTATTCAAACAAGCAGCCATCTAAGCGAGGCGTCAACTAAATCCGCATGGAGGAAGCACACTAGCCTGTGTGATCCAAAGATGACAATAACAAAATCCAAATATGATGAAGGGAAAAGTACAAGAGCTTGAATTGTGAATACCCAATTTGTAGAAGGTTATGGAGGTCAGTGGGAGCCAAATCCATCTGCAGAATACCTAGTCAGATTAAGTCTCTGGCAGACCCCCTCTGGCGACATTCAAGGGACACAAACAGCTTTTCTATCGGAAAGAGATTATCGTAAACTTGATTATGGTGGATGGAACTGTGGTATGATATGATACATGGTCAGTTGACTCCACCCCTCCTCTTGACCCAAGCTGAATTTCCTCAAGGCTTAAATATTTCCCACTTGTTCCACCACAAAAATTTCTTCTCTGGATTTAAAAAATATTGCTGGTGGTCTTTTCTCTCATACTGTTTATTTTTATTTTTATAATATTACTATTTTGATCCGTGTTGCTTTTTATTGTTTCTGTTAGGTTTCCTAGTTTTTGAAGCACAGAAGGAGTGGATGCATAGAGAAAATAATTAATTCAATGATTTAATGGGGACTGGGGTTGGGGAGGGTGAGGAGAACTGGGGACCAAATAATGTGGAAGAGGGGAGGGGTGCTAGAACTGATTGTGACGATGTATATGCAACTATTTATTAAAATGACTTAACTATGGAAGTGTATGGCATGTGAATTTTGTACCAATAACACTATTTAAAAAGAGAGAAAGAGACCAGTCTCTGAAGAAGGACATCATGCTTGGTAAAGTGGAAGGGCAGTGAAAAAGAAGAAGTTCTTCAAGAAGATGGATTGACACAACCGCTGTGACAGTGTGCTCAAACATGGCGACAATTGTGAGGGTGAGGCAGGACTGAGCAGTGTTTCATTCTGTTGTATGTGGGTTGCTATGAATTGGAACTGATACAATGACACCTAAGAACAACAACGATGACAACTTTGTGGAATGAGATGCAAACCTATGTAACCTGGGCACTTGTCCTCATTATTGTGACTAAATAGCAAGGCATGTGTTTATATATATTTCTAATAAAAGCTGAAGAACAAACAGAATGGAATGAGTAAATGCACAGTTCTATTTGGACAACTTCTGTGAAACATGTATCAACTTAAGTGGAATGACATAGCTGTCTTGTGCAGACATTGAATGAGGAGATCTGGGTTTTAGTCCCGGTTTGGTGATGGCCAGCAGCTTGCTTGACCTTGAGTAAAACATTCCTGTGTTAGTCCAGGTAGACTAGAGAAACAAATCCAGAGACACTCCTATGGTACATAAGAAAGAGGTTTATATTAAAGAGTAATTGTATATTAAGAAAACATTGCAGCCCAGTCAAGTTCAAGTCTATAAGTCTGATATTAGCCCCAATGTCCACTACCAGTCTATAAATTCCTCTTCAGACTGATGCAACACATGCAGTAACACTGAGTTCAGGAAGACCACGGGTCAGTGGGTGGAAAGTCTTGTGGATCCAGTGGTGGTGGAAGCATCTCTGTGCTGGTGTGGGTCTCCATGTGGCTCCTCCAGCTCCAGGACTCTGGCTCCATCAGCTTGGCTCCATGTGTCTTGTCAGCAGGAAGAGAAAGCAGAGTGTGGGTCTGGCTTCCAGTGAGTTATTTATCTAAGTGCCTCCAAATGAGGTTATCAAGCTGCGACTTGATTAACAGCCTAAACTTCATCCCTTCACTCTTAATAGTCTCAAGTTGACTCCAGATTATGTAACTACCACAACTCCCTTGAGCATTGGTTGTCAGTGTCACCAGCATCCATTCCTCCATTATTTCACTATCATAAGCCCAAAATGTCTTTGGGAAATCACTCCTGTGGGAAGCAGAAAGATTTCTCCCAAGCTGTCTCCCCAAAAGATATGCCAAACTCAAGACGCTGCTTGCTACACATGGTAAATGATTGTACACTAGGTCATTGAAAGTAGGTCAGAGGTTATCCTCATTAAGGGTAACTAGAGTAACCAGACTGTATAATCTGACTCACCCTCAGTAGGGCCCACTCCCTTCTGGTATTGTTCCCTTGAAGGAGTGCCCAAAGGCAAGCCCAGGACCACTCAAGGATGACTAACTTTAGGCTACTATATTGAGTCTAGGGTCCACCCATCTTGCCATATATGTATCCCTATTCCCTCCCTGTACTATCATGGGTACACCCCTAGGTCATCCCCCTCCTATTGCTTGTATTGCCTATGTTACAACTCCTTCTCATGATGTACATTGTTATCTGTAATCAAAGGGCTTGCATGCCCCCAAAGATATATAAGCTTTGGTTAGAAATAAAATCTCATGAGAGGTCTCTCCTGCCCTCTCCTCTCACCTCCACATATACCACCAAGAGGAGCTGAGGTGAACAGGCTACCATGAAATGTGTCTGACTTCTTTATTTCACTCTCTCTTCTATCTCCTCTACCTCTCTACAACTTTACTATGATCTTTATATATCTTAACCGTACAATTCCGCCTACCGAACCTGTGATTAGTTGTGGGGGGATGGCTACCCCCACACACTCCTTCTCCATTCTTACCCACGTGGTCTTGCTATTGGTAACCTGCTCCCCAAACTCTAGAAGATTGCTTGAAGCAATCATTCTATTACACCCCACTGTCCACAAGAATTACATCTAGGACAGACATGAAATCCAGTCAAGCAAACGTGATTCCACAAGATACCTGCAACTGCTCCTGACCAAGGACAGATTCCTCTTCCCGCCATAACGCCTGTTAATGGTGTAAGATCTAGAACTAATGCAGTCACGGTGATAAAGACAAGACTGACGGGCAGCTGAGGAACACGAAGAAGGCAGAATGGGAAAGGGAAACAGGGTCTCAGTCACATTCTTGAGCAGCTAGACCAAGCCATACCTGATAGTTACATACCGCTACATTTTCAGCTACATAAAGCTAACAAATTTCCCTTAGTTTTAGAATTTCATTTCATTCTGTCTATAACTTTAATAAATTGTCCTGACAATTATAAATTTAAAATATAAATTTAAATTGTCCTGACAATCACACTTCGTTCCTCTGGCCCTCCATGTGCTCATAAATAAAATAAAGTTATTATGGATCATGGTTTCTGCCAGTTCTTGTAGCCCGTGAGTGTCTGAAGGTGACATGCACTCATGAAAATGAAAGTGCATTTCATCTACTCATTGGCACTAATGAAAGTAAGACTGTAGGGTAACCCAACGAAAGATGACTGAGGCTAGAAATGCAAACATGAATTCCTTAATCTTTCACCCATAGCAGTAGCTACCTGCTCTTCTCCCGCCTCCCCCACCCCCAGTCCCCTACACTTCAGCTACTTGTTTCTACACACTGAGAACAGTGTGGGAGGTGGGGGCAAAGTCTGGGGAGGGAGATTATAAGGCATCCTTGTCATCTAGACTCAGTGACAGATCACACTGCTGTTGCTAGGACTAGTCCCATGACCTTGGACTCTAGCTCACTCAGGTTCTGACCTCTTCTACTCAAACTCTTTACTCCATGTTTGATCTGAGCATTCCTCTCTGCCTTCTTTTCCTCCCTATTTGAGATCCCTGAACTATATACGTAGCTTAGCAACAACCCCTTTATACTTGCCATCGCAGCACTGACTGACTATCCTCAATAAACTTGGCAGAAGGTGGGAGAGTGGGGGCAGGGCAGGCTGACAAGACACACATTGTCATGGAGTTGATTCTGATGCACAGGGACCATAGGACAGACTAGTACTGTTCCATAGGGTTCGGGGGCCGTCAGTTTTTAGGGAAGCACAGGCTGGTGGGTTTGAACTGCCAACCTTCCTTCCAATCAGCAGTACAACACTTAATCTCTGTGCTGTCAGGGCTCCTTTAATCTATGGAAGTGGTTGATCTATTAGCAAGACAACTGCAGACGAGCATGGATTCGTTTATCTGTAGCAACAGAACCTAAAGGAAGGAGACAAGGGATGCTTGTTTAGGAGACAGATTTATTTAATAAAAGAGGTTAAGCACCTCAGAAGCCATAAGGGTTGAGTAAATTGTTTGATAAATGACACTAGTGATTATGTGAGAAAGGTTTTACATACCTGGTTTCCTGGAATATGGCGCCCTTTTGAAATAAGGAGTTTGACATTATAGTTTGAAAAGGCATTTTCTGGGTCCCTGAGAAGTATTACACTAGAACACTGGGGCCATATCGAGAGGCACGGGGAACCTCAGGGAAAGATCGGGTCCCACTTCCTGATCTTACTTGCTCATTCCTTTTCTAGAAATAGACATTAAAGACATGCTGCTGGTTAACTTTGCTCTCTATTCTGACTTTGCAAGACTTATGAGGAAAGACAGATCTTCTGCACCATTTTGATTCATTCATTTAACATTTCATGACAATATAACCTTTGCCAGGGACGCTGCTGGGCATACAGGAGGTGCATAATACAAAATTTCTCCTCTTCAACAGCTCAGAAGTTGGCGGGGGGAAGAAATGGATGCTCTATCAAGCCGTTCAAAGCAGGAGACGGAGCTCACTCCATATGGTTCAAAGGAAGCTAAAGGACTGCTTACAGAGGGGTGGTTGTGGTGGTAAGGCTAGCGAGGCACCCAGTTACCAAGAACAGCAGAAACCGCTACCACCACTAAAAATAAAGAGACAGCAGAAGCAGTGGGAAATGGGGAGCATGGAGGAGGGGCTGCCCAAGAGGAGCTGCAGTCAGGGAGGGATTCCACTTCGGTCAAGAAGTGGCTTCAAAGTGAGGGGTGGGGAGTGAGGACAAGTACCCTGTCTGTCTTCTCTTGCTTCCCACTCGCCAATCCCCTGCAGAGACCTCCCACTGGCTGAATCCAACAGAAAACCCAGTAACAAGGGTCTAGAACAGCAGTTCTCAACCTCTGGGTCCCGAACCCTTTCGGGGGGCGAGTGACCCTATCACAGGGGTCGCCCGATTCATAACAGCAGCAAAATTACAGTTGTGAAGTAGCAACAAAAGTAATTTTATGATTCGGGGTCACCACAACATGAGGTCACGGCATTAGGAAGGTTGAAAACCACTGGCCTAGAATGATGCAGTTTAGTGGGATTTCCTCCTAGGAAAAGAATAAAGCAGAAAAGGGTAAGGAATGGATATGTCAAGGTCAACAAAGAATAATCAATTCAGACCACTCATTGGCATCAAGTGTCCATTTTGCCCTTCATTTAAGTGGTAATAATCTCATTCCAAAGGTCCTCAACTCCCTGGCATCAAGTCAATTCCAACTCAGAGTGAGCCTGCAGAACAGAGTAGAACTGCCTCTATCTAGGTTTCTCAGGCTGTAAATCTTTATAGGAGCAGAAAGCCTTGTCTTTTTCCCATGAAGTGTTGGGCAGATTTGAACTACCAACCTTGCTATGAGCAGCCCAACGCCTAACCTACTATGCCATTCCACCAGGACGCCCTCTCCCAAGCAGAGTAAGACAAAAATCGCATTATATTGCTTCCACCATATTATTTCCTGGTGGTGTCATTTCACACTGGAACCTGAATTTTGTGGTTGGATGCCACCAGCATTCTTCATGTAAAATAACAGGAAATGTGAAAAGAAAAAAAAGTAAAGAGTTGACATAAAATAAGCAGGCTGTTACCGGCTCCCTTTCTGAAGCCAGTGGTGAGGCCAATGCTGATATTCATGGATTCCTGCTTTCATCAGCCGTTCTACAGTCCCCTTGCCCTATAGCAGCTCCTCAGCTGGTAGAATGGCCCAAGTCTTCATGCCCGAGTCTTTAGGAGTCTTCTCGACATGGAGCGGCCAGTTTTCCACAGAACTTTGTAATTCGACGTGTGACTCCATGAATCCCCTGGATGTCACACATAGCCTCCCTGGGCGCCCTTGCAAGGAAGCAGCCTCATTGACTGTTGATACACAGTGCAGGGGTTCTTGCTGGGTTGATAGCACAGGAAGTCCCCAAGTGGCTAAAGGCTCAGCTTCCAATTCATCTGAACCCTGGTTATGTCCCCAGAAGGAAACGTTTCTCCCATGGGCATTAACACCCACAAACCTGATGAGCCCAAGACAATGGCGAGGAAAACAGCAGTCTTGTTAGAAAGGCCCTCTTAACTCTGCCCTTTGGTTCCAAGTCCATGGATTATTTCTATAAGGGAGACTCAACCACAAGACACATAAGTGTCTTAAAGCATACATTGTATCCTGCAGGTGAGCTCCAACCTTGCATGCCTTGTTAATCCTACAGAAAGACCCAACGATTCTGTGTCTCCTTAGGGATTCTCGGGTCCATCAATTTGCCTCACTCTTCTGTTACATCAAGCAGGGAAGGCTTTGAGTAATCAGTGCTGGATCCCTGTTCTTTTCTGGAATGAGGCTTTAGATAAGGCAGAGAGGAGAGAGATCTTGGAAAGCCTAGCAGAGTAGGAGGTGGAGGAGGACTTAAAGAGCACTTCAATAGAGGGGGAAGATGTTCAAGAGTTATAGGGAGAGAGCCTCGCAGTGGATGGAACAAACAGAGCTGTAAAACAACCCTTTAACCTTGTAGTTCTTGCACCACCTGTTCTCTTCAGCACAGAGAAGTGATAAGGGTGGAGAAGAATGAGAAAAGCAGACGGAGTAGAGGTTGTTTTTCGACATCAGAAGAGGGAGAAGGGCAGGCATCTTGGTTATACATCCCTTGTGGATTTTTCCTGATTGTCATGAATTGATTGTTGTTTGTTTTGTCTGTCTCTTAACTATAACTTACCTAGCATTCTAAAACCTTCCTATTTGGTGATAATCCAAATGGGGGACTTCCTGATGTAAATCTTGGTTATGGGTGGTAACCTTTTCCCCATCCACAAACTGAGGAGGCCAGAGACTTTATCTCCATGCCCTGGCCCCTTCCTCCCACCCCCCCATCCCACCCTCCCCCACCCTAGCCATGACAGCACATCTCAAACAGCTGACCTAGACTCAGCTAATGGATACTCCTCCCAGGACTTAGAATCATGACAAGTGATGCCAAGATACAGAAGCAGTTGAGAGACCATTCACAATAGTCTTGCCACCAGAAAGGAGAGTCCCTTGGATCCATGCAGAGCCTGAAGGCTTTGGCATTAAGGTACCATCAGTGTCTGGCAGCATCTTCGCCAGACTGGCCCTAAGGGTGACTTTGGCTGTGGTAGCTGCTGCCTGTGCTCTCTATTTGCTTATTTTCTGAATCTAGTTCTTTAGCCTCTCTTCTTTCGTTCTCAAAACTACCTGATAACTTTCCAAGAAGCTCCTTGACTGCTCCATTTAGCCAGCGCCCATCTCCATCACTTGTAACTAAGAAGCTTGGTACACTGATGTAGCCTCACCTACCTTCCTCAAAACAAAAGTAGGTGGTGCGTTTCAATTCAATGCCTACAGATCCCTGTACAACTGATGGCTGTCTGCAACTTAATTCATTTGCGTGTGTGTGTGTGTGTGTGTGTGTGTGTGTGTGTTTCACTTCAAACATTGCAGGTGTGAAAACAAAATACATTTCCATGCACTGAGTTATTGTAACCATGGTGATGAGCAGAGAGCTCTGTTCTGACAATTAGAAGATGGCCACAGCTAGTTGGGCAACGTTGGAAAAGTCCATTTCTGCTCTATTCAGGCTGGATGAACTGGGAGCCCTTTGCAAGTGCTTGAGACTGTGATTCGAGAAAAGCAAAAGCAATCATTTATATTCGCATCAAGCCTAGGACACAAAACTAGTCTCTGTCACCAAAGGCTCTGTCTGCTTCACTGCTGTCCAATGGAGATGATTTCCATTGTCAGCCTTTAACTTCATCTATTACTAATTCACAGACATGTGAACAAGCACAAAAGTTAACACCAACCTCACCTCTCAGTGAGCTATGTCATCTGCCATAATAATAATAAAAGCTCACACTTGGATAACACTGCTTGATGCCAGACACGGCTCAAAGAGCTTCATATACATGAGCTTGTTTAATCCTGGAAGCAACCCACGATGTAAGCAATGTTATTATTTCCACTTTGCAGATGAGGAAAGACAGGTACGGTGAGGGTAAGCCGCTTGTCCAATGTTATCGCAGGACTAGTAAGTGATAAAGCCAGTATTCAAACCCAGACCACCTGGCTCCAGATTCCTCCATTTCTCACCATACACTCTACTGCTGAAGCCATATACATCATAAAATAAATCAAATCAATTTACTGTTGATTTTACAAACCGAGATGATAGGTAGGTGGTAGAACTATTCATTGCACTCAGTGCTAACACTATAATTTCCAAAGAACGATTATAGAGTTGAGTTTCATGGTGTTGGGTAACGTCTGGGTTTAGCCTCTCGTTCGCCTCCACAAAGGCTGCAGCTAAGCTTAATCCGCCCAGAGGATGAGTGCCTGCCACACTCCGCTGCCTCCACAGAGGATCTCACACGAGGATTGCGCTTGTCCTCTGAAGGTTAATGGCACGGGGTCACCAAGAAAGCCATGTCTCGGCCCTTTGCCACAAATGGGGCTTTCAACTTTTATGCTGACTTTGAGACGGATAGGTGTTGAGAAGAGTTGGGTCAACGTTTACTGGGTGACGAGCAGAAGCTAAGTGCCCAGCTGCCAAGATCTGACTGTGTCTGGGCAAATTCTTCACATTTCTGAGCCGTCTCCTCTGTGACAATAATTCACGCAGCACCCATTGGTGGAACCTATTTTGTGGCACACTGAGATGAACTTCATCATCAGGGAGGATTGAACGTATAGGAGGCTGGGTGGGTGGGCATTGAGCAAGTGGTCTTTGGCCTGGTCGAGGAGGGCGTCGACTTAAATTAGGGGATTTGGATCCTGATAGCCCATGTGAGCTCTGAGGTCTGGTAGCTAGATTCGGGGAGTGTGTATTTTGAAAAGTCTTCTCCAGAAATGTCTCACCTTCTTTATCTTACGCACCGCCAGCGCTGCCCACTCACCACTCTGAGTGCACTTATTCTTCAGAACCACTGACAGGTACAAGCCCTAAGGTCACTTTGAGTTCTAGTATTCTGTAGTTCATTCAATAGTATATTTCTGAACTCCACATTAATTGAATGTCTACTCGATAGTAGGAGGCAGTGGTGGCTCAGTAGTAGAATTCTCCCTTTATGGTGGGAGACCCGGGATCTATTCAAAGCCAAGGTACCTCATGCATAGCCACGTGGGGTCTTGCAGGATGTTCTGATGTGGAAACAGGTTTCAGCAGAGCTGAAACTCAGTCTAGAAAGAAAGGTCTATCGGTCTGCTGCCGGAAATCAGCGAAAAAGAACCCATATGGTTCGCAATGGTCTACTTCAAGGCAATGACTGGTAAGGCACAGGAATGGGCAGCTCTTGGGTCCTTTGTGTACGGAGCCAACGGAACAGCAATCAACGAGAACAGCTCTGTGCCAAGTCCGGAAGACGCGGAGATGATCAAAGCCCAAGTGGATCTGTCTCCGCAGCCCCTGTCTCAACCTGACTGAGCAAGACAGACCAACAGTGTCAATACAAGATAGAGGGGTGTGCAGAACAGCGTTTTATGGATTGAGCATCCCAGGTGAACGTTCAATCTTCTCTTCTCCAGGATAAGCAGTCCCTTTGCCTTCTTGGCCAACCTCCTGTTTCCTGATGATCCAACTGGTTATAATAAAAACCTAGCAAGTCCTAAACCTAATGCAGTTACTTTTCTTCTGGTTTCAGATGCAAAGCATATTCTCAATGCAGCCTCACACCCAACCCTAACCCTTGCATGTTAACGCTCCTCTTCCGAAAGACCATTTTAATGAGGAACTTGGTTTGGGCATCAGCTTTAGAAGAACATTAATATTCATGATCAGTATTTGTAAAAAAAAAACAAAACACCTTTATTTCAAGCTTTTTTTTCAGTTGATGGCAGCGGGGCGGGGGCGGGGGCGGGGTGGGGTGGGGGGGACGGGCATGTGGGTCTGAAAATGGCCAGAAATTCCAAATTCCTGTTTATTCTATCCAGACATCTATTTTCAGAGTCACTGCCCCTCCCCCACCCCCCCCACTCGCCCTTTGGCTTCAATTATTCCATTGGGGTTGGCAATGAAAGTTAGTTCTGAGCCTGTCCAAGTGTTAAATGGATACTCGTGTGTCTCTTTGCCACATTGGTATAATGAATTTTATTGCAAATAGGATTCTTCTTTCTTTCTCCTATGCATGCAAATGTGGTACCCTTTCAGTGTTTGCCTAATAGCAGTCATTCTCTCGTTTGTGCAAAAGAACATGCATTATTTTGGCAGATAGATGGCGTTTTGATGGAGAGATTATTACATTTCCAAAAGCAAAGAGAATAAATCAGAATTTAGCCAGACGCTGGCTAAACACCCCCTCCCCCGATTGCACTGATCTTGGGCCAAGTGTCTAGCACACTGCACTGTCTTCCCAGAGAACAAACCATGCACGGCAGTGGGACCTCCTGGCTGACGATTCTCTTGACTTCGCCTTCCTCACAGACCCCTTCTCTGCCCTGTTCTTTGGACAGTATCACGTGGACTCCGGAGTCCCCTGGCCTCAGATTGTGTTTGGCCCATGGCGGGGCACCAGCATGAGAAAGGAGGGCAGGAGCAGAGAGAGGGTGGAGCCTTGATTCTTCAAACTCCCGATAGGGTGGCTATGAGTAAAAAACAACTCGAAGGCTCTGGATTTAACTCCCTGGTGGCACAGCGGTTATGCACTTAGCCGCCATTTGCAAAGTCAACTGTTGGAACACCCCCCACACCGTTTTACTCTGTGGACTTCTAGAAGAATGAACAAAGCTCTGGTGGAAGATGTACAATCAGAATGTCCCATAGAAGCAAGGATAGGCAGACTTCGTCTTGCATATGTTTTGACGTGTTATCAAGAGGAGCCAGTTCCTGGTGGAAGACATCATGTTTGAGAAAGTAAAGGGTCAGCAGAAGAGAGAATGACCCTTAATGAGATGGAGGGACACCGTGGCTGCGGTCATGGGATCAAGCATGAACCATTGTGAGGATGGCACAGGACTAGGCGACATTTGTCCTTGTACAGAGGTCACTATGAGGTAGAACCTACTGGATCGCACCTGGCAACTCCCTCCCTAGCTTGCAAATGTCAGAAAATGGCTTTGCTGCTCCTATTCAGTGGTCCGTCTTCCACATGTTCAGCTCTCTCTGGACGCTGGTCATTCTCTCTCTTCTCTTTGTGGATTCAGGCGGGTCCTTGGCTGCTCCACTACCCCCTGCTGGCTGGCCCTAAGCACGCCTATGTGCACAGTTCTTTCCATAAGACCTTTCGTGTGTGTGCATGCGCTATCATTCCGGGACACTGGGAGAACCACCATATTCCCAAGATTCCACTTCGCTCCCTGTTCCCTCTTTCCTCCCCAAACACGTTATAGGAGAAAGTCATCAGAAAGCTCAAGCCACTGGGCAATCAGAGTGTCTATATGTTGCCACAGAGTTTGGGCTATTCGAAGAAAGCAGAAGTGTCATTTCCAGTCGGTGGGTCCAGCTTCACTGCCGTTTCAGAGGTGAGTGACGTCTGTGGACTTGTCCTGCCTGTTACTTGATCACTTATTTCTCCTGGCCAGAGCCTCCCCGATTTTCCTTGAGGAGCCACCTCCCCACTTTCTCCCTGTGCATATGCATTGAGTGGGGTTATTCTCGGTGCACACAGTTAACACACTCAGTGGCTAACCAAAAGATTGCAGGTTGCGTCTGCACAGAGGCGCTTCAGAAGAGCAGTCTGAAAATGGCTTCGGCCACTGAACTCCGTGGGGAGCTGGAGCACGCGTCTCCTCTGAGGCACATGGGTTTCTATGAGCTGGAATCAATTCCAGGGCAACGGGTTTCATTCTGAGTCTCAGCTCTAGGAAGCATATGAGACTCAGGGTTGAAGTTTGGGACCTACTTCCTCCCTGCCCACCTGATTGGTTCAGGTAGGGGTATGTGTGCTAAACCACACCCATGGGAAACTCTCCCTCATTCACTCCCTCCCTCCCTGCCATCATGTGGATTCTGGCTCCCAGCTGCCTTACAGGACAAGGGAGAACTGGCCCTGTGGGTTTCTGCCACTATTGGGACCTGCTGACCTTGTGGTTAGCGGCCACCAGGGTTCCTCCGCAGGAAACCGAGAGCAAACTCCCTGCCATCGAGCTGATGCAAGCACATAGCGGCCGATGAGACGGGCTAGAACTGGCTCCGTGGGTTTCTGAGACTGACACTACTTACGGAGTAGAAAGGCCGTCTTTCTCCAGCGGAGCGGGTAGTGTTTCAAACTTCTCACTTCACAGCAGCAGCCATGTTAATCCTCTGAAACCACCAGTAGCACCTCGGAGAAAGATGAGGCTTTCTATTCTCATAAGGGTTAGAGTCTCAGAACCCACGGGGGCATTTCTGCCCTGTAGGGTGGAACTGCATGATGGCAGTACATGGGTAAGGGCGCAGCATAGAATCCTGGGAGTTTGGATGAAGCAGCTAGGGAGGAGAGCTTTTCTGACCGCTGAGTAAGTTTAACCAACGCTGTAATAGCTGTCTGCCACAAGACACAGAACCTGTCTGAGGACTGGACGGCCACTGAGGAGGCCATGCCAAGAAACCAAGAGAAGAAACCTGCATTCTGATGACTTCATTTGAGGCCCGGATCAAGCCTTACAGTGACTTTGCAAGTACGTAAGCAGACAAAAGACCTCATGGTAGAGAGGCTAGAGCAATTCAGCCTTTTGGTGGAGTTCACCTTGAAGGCATCAGGAGCAGAAAACCCCTGACCATGAGGCTGGTGACTGTGCTTTCTGGTGTCAAAGGTCAACGACAAGCCTCTAAATGTGTCCTGAAAGCCCCAGCGTGTCTAGGCCGATGTCCAGGTCCCCAAAAAAGAAGTGTCATGTGTTCTAACATCGGCGCCTGTTCCAAACTGGATGAGCATTCAGCCCCGGGGACACAGCCCTCCGTCTGTCTTCGGCCTGCTCTTGACCTCTCCTTCCCGCTTAGAGTTGTCTCATGACTCTGTGAACAGGCGGCAGGCTTTCACACCTGCATCGACGCTTCCTTTTAGCATACTTCCTTCCTACGTCCATCAACAAAAGGTGTTGTGCAGAGGCGGAAGCAGGCAGACAGATCTACCCGCTCCGTCAGTGTGTCTGCCAAGCGAAACACACCCAAAAAACCCACGGTGCACTATTTTTAAAAGCAAGTTAAATAAGGTGGCTTTAAACTTGAGCCTCCAGTGATTACACTGAATCCCTAAATTCTTGGTTTTATGAGTCCACTAAGGGACCAAGCAGGTTATAGTTTTAATTGTTTAACTAAACCTTTGTCTAATTGGAAAATATTTAGAGGCATAGCATCACAGAACAGGTGAACTGCCTCCAATGCAGAGGTCTTGTAGTATGTTGGAAGGAAACAAACTACTTCTTCACTATGGAAACTATTGGGGTAAACAGAAGAGAGGAATTACGCTGAGAGAACATTGGAATAGTGTGAAAGGAGGAACCTGATATTCTCTCTTGCAAGAGTTTGATTCATAGCTATGGATTGGCAACATTTGGCCACTGGAGGCTAGGGGCAAGTTTGATTAAAAATTGTTAGCCCGGAAAATTCAATTAACTGATATTTTCTTCATAAAGCACATGTTCAAAGCTTGATATGAAGTCCTTGAGGTACGCAAATGGTTAAGTGCATGGCTTTTAGCTGAAAGGTTGGTGGTTTGAATCCGGCCAGGCACCGGTGAAGGAAGGTTCATGATCTGCTTCTTAGAAATCCACCACTGAAAACTCCATCTAGCGCTGTTCCTCTCTGAGACGCATGGGTTATCATGGACCGGAATCTACTGGACAGCAATGGTTTGGGTCTTTTTTGGTTTGTGGTTGGACATGATTTTATTGTCCATTTAGTAGAGATGGATGGAATATACTGACCCACTGTAAAAGAACCAATCTCTTTTGTGTTTTTCTTCTTCATGTTAAGTTTCCATCCATATCACAGTCTTACGGCTTGGTTGTTTTATTCATCAAAGCTAGTTGAAAATACTCATGATTCAATCAGAAAGGCAATAACAGCTAACATTTACTGGGTGCATCTAATGTTCCAATGCTGTGTGTAAGGGGTTCAGATAACATTATCCCACTTAATCTTCCACCAGTCCTGTTCATTTATATTATTATTTTCACACAAAGGGTGAATAAAATGGGGCTTGGCAGGTTATGTAATCTGCTCCAAGTCGCACAGCTATGAATCAGAAGAGGTAGGACTTGAAGCTCAGGCTGGAAGATTTCAGTCTGGTTCTGTAGCCAAGGCATGAAATCTTTGAGATGGTTCTTTTACCAGAGCATGCCAATGCTATATGAAAAGCACAAAAACCAGTACCCAACACAACAGATCGTGAGCTTGATTTATTTTCACTAAAACAATAAAAATGTTTATGAATCTCAGAAACGTCTTCTACAATAAATACAAATAAAATGGTTTTAATAAAATAATACCACAGCCTCACTCTTAAGTGGGGCGTTACATAGCTGGGACATGTAGCTTTCAGAAACCTGAAATAATTGAATTTTCAGACAAAATCTAAAACTTGACCCTGGAGGCTGGACTTCCAGTAGAGATGAAGCACCGAAGAGGATTGCTTTGACCCACCTCTTGCCCCAAACACATTACCATGGCTGGCCAAGCATATGAAGGGGGAGGCACAGACATTCCCACGGGCCAGAATGGAGGCGGATTGCTGAGTGGTCAGTTGGAACCCAGGTCCACAAGTACATAGCGACAGCTGGAATTTGGGATACTACCATGGAATCCGTGCTCATTATTTAATTATAATGAGAATGACAGCTAACATTTATCGGGCACTGAAAGTGCCTCCCACACAATATGGAGCAACTAGAGAAAGAAGTTTACTAAGAAGAGAACCTTTTCAAGTCACTCCCTGAGATCACAAGGTTATAGCAAACTCTTGGCCCAGGAAAGAAAGATGGAGATAGGGTTTCTTGGCCAGAAAATGAGCCAGTCACCTGCTGCCCCATGATTGGACCTGTATGAGCCCCAATATCACCGCTGAGAATCCCCCTGATTCTGAACAGTGGGTCTGGGCTGAAGTC
This sequence comes from Echinops telfairi, assembly GCF_000313985.2. NCBI lineage: Eukaryota > Metazoa > Chordata > Mammalia > Afrosoricida > Tenrecidae > Echinops > Echinops telfairi. The sequence goes on along the minus strand of NW_022111357.1, from coordinate 1,154,560 downwards.
AGAGAGAGGTAACTATAAATGCCCCCCAAACTTCTAGAAAAACAGGATGAGAGAAATATAATATGCAAACACCCACACTTTCAAATGATGGCTGCAGTACCAAAGGGCGAAATCCAACACAAAAGAAGACAGCCTACAAACATCATCAAAATAATCAACTGGAACATAAACCACCTAAAGGTAAAGTTAATTTTATATAGCAGTCTTACAAAGACTTTACGATTACTACATCTAAAATGTTCAAAGGCATAAATTAAGGAATAACATCCATTAATCATGAACAAGAAACGGTCAAGCACAAAAGAGACACGTAAGAAATGAAATCAGATGGGTAGCAACTATATATATATATGTGTGTGTGTGTGTGTGTATGTGTGTATATTGTGTGTGTATATATATGTGTGTGTATATGTGTATGCGTGTATGTATATGTGTGTATATATGTGTGTGTATGTGTGCATGTATGTATATGTGTGCGTGTATATGTGTGTATGTGTGTATATGTGTGTGTATATGTGTGTATATATGTGTGTGTGTGTATGCGTGTGTGTGTGTGTGTGTGTGTGTGTGTGTAAAACAGTTCTTACCAAAATGGGGGAGGAGGAACGACCAAAAGCTAAGGTGAGCTCTGGATGATTTCAAACGAGAGCAGTGAATTGAGGAAGCATTATGACACATGGAGGCAGAAATGATCCAGTGACAAAGAAATGTTTGTTAAAATAGCAAATAGATATGAAAGATGCATTGAAAGAATCCAACTGGTAGATATTCCACAAGAAAGAGATAGAAGGAATCATGGAGAAGAAAAATCCGAAGAGATTCAAGCTGAGAATTTCCATGTGCTTGGAATATCACTACTTCGATGGTGATGTTGTTGTCATTTGTTGCTGTCCAGTGAGTTCCACGCATGTGCAAAGTAGAACGGCTCATGGGGTTTTCAGAACTGGACTGTTCAGAAGCCGATCTCCAGGTCTGTCTTCCAAGGTGGCTGCGAGTGGGCTCACATTGGAGTGGGCTCACATCTTCACTGTTCGCCTGCTCATTGCACCACCCAGGGATCTCTGTCACAGTGCACTGGAGGTCAATGTCTTTGCATAAGGTGGGGGCAAAGAAGAAGAGGGGTGTGGAATTGAAAGGTTGAATAAAGTAAACTGCAGGTGATTCATCATCTGCAGAGAAAATGGAAGAGAATCCAAAGGTAAGCATTAGTACTATTAAGAAAGGTCAATAAGGTTCCTAATACAAGAAAAACTAACGCTGATAGTTTCCATGAATACCCCACAATCATTTGTGTCATAAAAAATCATTTATCATAACAACAAAACATAGAACCCACGAGAATAAATCTAGCAAAAGATGTGCATGGTCTTTGTGGGGCATTTTCAGAAATGCTTTATACAGCATTGTGCAAAGGTACAAAGAAAAACCCTAATAAGTAGCCATAACTTGCTCAAGATGATGAAGACTTGATATGAAGGTGGTAATTCTCTGTAAAATAACCTAAGTTGGACCTTGAAGTTAAACCCCAAACGATTAGGGCCATCAATGAGGGAATTGGGACCAACTCGAGAACTTTGGCACAGGGAATACATAGACTATCAGAAATAGGGAAGGACACAAACACAGAGGAGGCACAAATTGACAAATG
>NW_022111357.1:1147522-1149087 GCF_000313985.2 Echinops telfairi | reverse complement strand
GTTGTGATAAGAGTTGTATGAGCCCCTAATAAATAAAATGATTTTTAAAAAATGGTTTTAGGAAAATGAGCAACTGATATTAGGGGCTAGAGTGGGAGGCAAATGTTTTGAGAATGATGAGGGCAACAAATGTGCATATGTGCTTGAAACAATGGTTGTATGTATGGATTGTGATGAGAATTGTACGAGTCCCCAACAAAATAATTTTTTAAATAACCTAAGTTGAATATAATTGCAATCAAAATCCTCGCAGAAAAAAAGTGGTCCTGAATTTCAATTGGAAGAACAGAGAGACAGGAATAGCCGAGATAATTTTTAAAAAGAAGAAGGTTGGGAGACTTGTCTACCTCAGAGGGAGATTTACCTAAAACAATGTGGAACTGGCTTAGGGACAAATACATTAATGGAACCCATACAGCCGCTGTACACATGAAAATTTGATATAGTACAAATACAGCAGTATAATCAGTGTGGATGGGTTGTTTAATAAATTATACTATGACATACTTAAAAGAGAAAATTTTTAATTCAATCCTCATCCTCCATTGTATAAAATCATTTCCACGTAGATTAAAGATTTAATATGAAAGCTAAAACTTAAAAATTTCAAAAGATAATATAAAAAATGTCTTTAAGGCTATGGAGATTTAAGATGTTCTATAAATAAGATTTCTTACAGGAAAAACAAAAAGCACCTACTGTAATGTAAAATCCTGGTTTGTTTTGTCATTCAAATTAATTTATTATACCCAATAAAATTTATTACGACAAAATTAAAGATAACACCCAAATTGAGAGAAGATATTTGTGATGCACATAACTTTCAAAAGATTAGTGACCAAAGTTTGCATGAAACATCTACAATTTATTAAGACAAAGCTGAACAATTCAATCATTTAAAATATGGGGAAATGACTGAAGCAGACAATTTTCAGAAGAGTAAAGTTGAATGGAACATAATTATTTTAAAATTGAGGACACTGGGAATTAGGTTTGCAAATTATGTATCTTTTAAACCATTAGATTGTTAAAAAATATAATTTTGCTAACACGAAGTGTGGGGGCTACTTATAACTACAAGAACACCCACACCCTGTTTGTGAAAGCTTAAAGTAGTACAACCACGCTGGAGAACAATTTGATCTTACCCAGCGAAGTCGAAGATAAGCCAGGCGGTGAACAAGAACTTCTACTCTCAGATGTACAGTCAAAAGATGCTCTAACCCATGAGTGCAAAAGAGTCAGAAACCTCCCTGTCCTTTGTTCATGGAAGCACAAAACTTCAAATGATACATTGTGGTGTATTCATTCAATTGACATCTATTTTTTAAAATCATTTTATTAGGAGCTTGTACAACTCTCATCACAATCCAAGCATCCATCCATTGTGTCAAGCACATCTGGACATCTGTTGCCATCCTTATTCTCAAAACATTTGCTTTCTACTTGAGCCCTTGGTATCAGCCCCTCATTTCTTCCCCTCCCTCATGAACCCTTGATAATTTATAAATTATTATTATTTTGTCATGTCTTACACTGTCAGATGTCTCCCTTCACCCACTTTT
>NW_022111357.1:1145111-1146678 GCF_000313985.2 Echinops telfairi | reverse complement strand
CATCTACTACCTTAATACTAAACCTATAAATATATGCACATAGATCTAGTTCCCCATCATCATATATAAATATATTTACATATGTACATGCCTGTATTTGGACCTCTATAAATGCCCTTTGCCTCCTAGTTCTTTCCTCTATTTCATTTTACTATCCACTTGTCCCACTATCTTAGTCAGCCTTCATTTGGGTTTCAGTAATTCCTCTCAGTTACATTGTCCTTGATCACACCTACCAGGTCTCTTATACCCTGATCACCACCGATTTTGGATCACTTGTTGTTCCTTTGTCCCTGAGTTTAACACCACTTCCTTTTGCCCACCTTCCCCTTTCCCATGTCCCCCTGGAACAGTCGGTCCCGTTGCTTTCTCCTCCAGATTGTTTATCCGACCTATCTTATCTAGATAGACATGCAAAGCTAATACTATGCACAAAAACAAGACAGAGCAAAACGAAGTAACAAAAGAAAACAAAGCAACAACAACAACAAAAAACAATGACAAGAAAAAGAATAGCCTATAAATAGTTCAATGTCTGTTTGTTGACCTTTAAGAGTGTTTGCCAGTTGAGGCTGGCGAGGTGCCATGCCCTGGCCCCAAAGTCTTCAGTAGATTATTTATTATACAATAGGTAAGCAGATAAGCTTAAACTACATGTGAGGACATGGTTAAATTTCAAAACATGATGCTAAGTACAAAAGCAAATTATATATTGATGTATTTAGGACAATTGTCAATAAGCTTGAAAACCTGCACGTGTTATCTATTGCTTATGGATACATCCAAATTTTTAGCAATATGAAATACGCATAAGAAATATAAAACTCAAATTCAGAATATTGATTATCTCTAGGGAGGGCAAGGGGAACTAAGTTATGGAAGATTCTAACAAGGTGCTCCAGCTCAGCCTGTGTTTGTTTGTTTAATATTATAATAAAACTGAGAGAAACATTGGGTTTTAACAGAACTAAGTGTTTAGAAGCAAGGATGGAGAGACTGAGTTAGATGTACTTTGGACATGTTATCAGCAGAGGCCACTCTCTGGAGAAGGACCTTATACTTCTGAAAGGGGCAGCTAGAAAGAGAAAGGCCCTTGAAAGATGGATTGACACCATGCTGTAACAATGGGCTTCGCCATAACAATGGTGGGGATGGTGCAGGTCAACGTTTCGGTCTGTTATTATATAGGCTTGCTATGAGTCCAAAAGGCTGGATACACGGGGTTTGCTCTTAATTTCCATACTGTTCTGCATGTTTGACATATTTTTTATTTTATTGGGAGCTCTTACAGCTCTTATCACAATCCATTGTGTCATACACATCTGTACATATGCTGTCACCATCTTTTTCAAAACATTTTCTTTCTACTTGAGCCCCTGGCATCAGCTCTTAATTTTTATTCCTCTACCAACCCCATGTCCCCTTGATAATTTATAAATTATTCTTTTTTTTATTTTTCATGTCTTACACCGACTGTTGTCTCCTTTCACCCACTTTTCTACTGTCCATCCCCCTGGGAGGGAGGCCATATTTCAATCATTGTGATCGGTTTCCCCTTACTCACCCC
>NW_022111357.1:1140309-1143632 GCF_000313985.2 Echinops telfairi | reverse complement strand
CCAGACTCCCTCACCCCACTTTTCCTACAAAATTGACCTTAGAAGTAATCTCTGTGAGGACTCCAAGAAGGCAAGCTGAGACATGCCTGTCTCGGTCTATTTATAAAATTTTCTAATAGATGCTAAGAAACAGTGCTATCTCAAACTTCTGTACATGAAAAAGAAATAACTCTTACTGCCTGATCCAAACTGTGCTCAACATTTTGGAAGGGAAATATTTTCATTTTTCAGTCTGAATTATAGATCCAAACCCACTGGCACCAAGTCAATCCCGATGTATGCTGGTGTGGTTGGGTGCCATCCAGGCTGCTCCGACTCCAAGCGACTTTATGCACAGCAGAACGAAACACTCCCAGGCCCTGGCCATCTTCGCAATGTGTGCGATGCGATGGCCTCGTGTTTCAGCCACTGTGTGGATTCATCTCTCAGGAGCCTTCTCCTTTTTTGCTGCCCTTCTACTCTACCAAGCATTATGTCCTTTTCCGGGGATTGAACATCGTCACCGTTTATAAGTCTGAGTCTGAAAATCTTTACAGGAACAGATAGCCTCATCTTTACCCCATAGAACAGTTGCCTTAGAACACTGACCTGGTGGTTCACAGTCCAATGTTTACCAGACAGCACCCCCAGAGGTCCTAAATTACACTTTGTCATAATTGACTTTTTTAAAACACCCTGCTGGAAGCTTCTGTATCTTTCCTTAAGTAGAAGTGGAACTAATCTAAGAACACTAAATTCTTACAATGTAGCCCTACTCAGTACATGTCCTTATGAAGGGATCACTGAAGATATGGGTGTTATGTAGCAAAGTATGGTGAAGAAATCAGATGGTGCCCAGCTATCAGAAAGAATAGTGTCTGGGGTTTTAAAGGCTTGTCTTAAAACAAGCAGCCATCTAAGTGAGGTGTCAGCTAATTCCGCCTGGAAGGAACACACAAGTGGGTGTGATTCAAGGATTGTAAATAATAAAATCCAAGATCAGAGGAGGGAATTGTAGTTGAGCTTAAATTCTGAGGATCAGGTTTGCAGAAGGCTATAGATGACAGCGAAAATCCAAAATCAAATTGCAAAGGCCACACTCAGATTAAGCCTCCATTGAGCTCCCTCAGACCATTAACCAGGAATGTGAATAATCTTGACCTCAGACAGAGTGCATGGAAAAATGGATAACTGCAGATACAGTTAGGTTAACATTTATCATAGTATCATTTGTTTTCAATTTTGATCCATTTTTCATTTGTTCTTGTTTCTATTATCTTCTGCTTTCTTTTGTATTGTGGTTTTTCTGTGTTTTATTTGTTGTTGTTGTTGTTGTTGCTGCCACTGCTGCTGTTGTAGTTTTTAATATGATTTTCTGTATATGAAATACAGGGAAAATAAATATAGAGAGAAAGTAACTAAATTAATAGTTGAGAGTTATGTCAGAGGAGTTGGTGGATCTAATAATAATGGAAACAAGAATGGAAAAAAATGTTCTAAAATTGATTGTGGTGATGATTGCACAACTCTTTTTAATATATTTAAACCATGGAATAGTATGGTGCATGAATTATATGCCAATAAAACTGCTTTTAAAAAGTATAAGTGGAGCATTCAGAGCATACAAAAATATGAAAATTGGATAAAAACTAAAGATACCACAAGCCCAATCTGTTCTCAGGATGATTAAATAAACATAATTTTATAAAAATCAGAACACGTTTTGTTTTTGTCTACCAAAATATATTTATGAAGGTATAGTTTGGAAGACATGAAGTGATGGGAAAACTAGAAGTGACATCTGTATAAGGATGCCCTTTGCAGCACAATAGAGTTATAGTAAAAAAACAACAGTTTTTTTCCCAATGCCTGCCATTGGGAAGTTGCTGAAATAATATTGCATGTCATATAGTAGCACGCACCATCGGGACATTACCATTGTGGGGATTTAAAAGCTTTACCACAGAAAGGTAAGTTTTATTGTAGTGGCATCTTCAGCCAGAGTCTATCTCAGCAGTGTCACCCTGGTGTCCGCTGACGAGTGGACACTGGGCTCAAGAAACTCATTAAACACCTCTTCAAACCCCACAGAGACCTAAACACAAACTGTAGCCTTTGCCTTATAGTCTCAGTTTTATTGTTGCCAGTATGCTGCCTTGCCTGTCTACAAAGACAAAAAACCAAACCAAAAAAGCCACTGCCATTGAGTCAATACTAAATCATAGTGACCCTCTAGGGCAGGGAAGAGTTGTCCCTTTCGGTTTATAAGACTTGAAATCTTCACAGGAGTGGACAGCCTCATCTTTCACCCTCACAGCAGATAGCTGGTGCATTCAAACCACCAATCTAGTGGGTATCTGCCCCATGTGTCACTCACGGTGCTACCAGAGCTACCAGGATGATAGAGGGGCCTGCTATCTGAAGTCCTACCACTCCTTTCCTTGACTTGCCTGAAAGCACTTGAGTGTGGGGTCTGTCACCTCTCAAAACCTACACTGCCTCTCAAGACTTGCTTCCTCTAATCCTAAAACCAAACATTCTTTCCCCAAACCACCTGAAATTTTTGAACCATATACCTGGAAAAAAGCTTTCCACCTCATTAATAAGGTGAGAATCTCAAGTTGCAATCCTGAAATATTCTATGGGCAAAATACTGAATGATGTAGGAAGCATCAAAAGAAGATGGAAAGAATACACAGAGTCAGTGTACCCAAAGAACTAGTCAACACGCCACCATTTCAGGAGCTGGCGTGTGAGCAAGAACCAATGGTGTTGGAGGAAAAAGGTCAAACTTCACTGAAAGCATTAGCCAAAAGCAAGGCTCCGGGAATGGATGGAATGCCGTTTGAAATGTTTCAACGAGCTGTTAAAGAACTGGAAGCACTCACTCATCTATACCAGGAAATGTGGATGATAGTTACTTGGCCAAGTGACTGGACGAAGTCCATATCTGTGCCCAGTCAAAGAAAAGTGACCCAACAGAATGCTCACATTTTAGTGTGTTATCATTCATATCACATACACACAACTTTTTACTGAAGATCACACAACAAAGGTTGCAGCAGTAAATCGATGGGGAGCTTCCAGAGGTCCAGATCAGATTCAGAAGAGGATATGGGACCAGGGATATCATTACTGATGTCAGATGGATCTTGGCTGAAAGCTGAGAATACCAGCAATGTTTGTGTTTCATTGACTATGCCAAGCATTCGACTGTGTGGATCATGACAACCTCTGGATAACCTTGAGAAGAATGGGAATTCCAGAACATTTCGTTGTGCTCATGTGGAACTGGTACATGGATCAAGAGACAGTTGTGTGAACAGAACAAGGAAATGCTTGCA
>NW_022111357.1:1137700-1139261 GCF_000313985.2 Echinops telfairi | reverse complement strand
GTGAGAGTTAGACATTGAATCTGGAAGACTGAAGAAGAATAGATGCATTTGAATTGTGGTGCTGGAGTAGAATATTGAAAGTACCATGTTCTACTAAAAAGACAAACCAATGTGTTTTGGAAGAAGGCCAGGGTGCTCCTTCCAGGGGAGGATGGCGACACTTCATCTTACATTCGTTAGACACGTTGTTAAGAGAGACTAGTCCAGGAGGAGGACATCATATTTGGTAAAATGGAGGGTCAGCAAAAAAGAGAAAGTCCCTCAATAAGACGGGTGGACACAGTGGCTGCAGCAATGGTGAGGACGGCACAGGACCGAGCAGTGCTTCCTTTGTTGTGCTGTGGGTCAGAACTGACTCAATGGCACCTAGCAACAGCAATAAAATGAGATTATCACACAACTGATTCTCCAGCTCCTAAAGAAAAAAAAACTCACCTGTATTTGACTCCCATTTTGGTGGCTTACTATCTGGGGCCTTGGATAAAGCACTCACCTTTCTGAGGTTACAGATGGAGAAGTGCCTGCACTCCAGGCTGTTTTCAAGGATAGGAGGTAATCTATGTAAACACCAGGCACCAAGACTGACTTCTCCCCACGAATTTTAGTTTTGCTAAAAACCAAAAGAGAATCAAAGAGCAGACTCTTTGTGGACAAATCTTGAGTGTAGGTGCTAACTTCTTATCAGGAACCATGCCAAACCTTAAAGCCATGAAAACAGGGGCAAGAGAGAAATGCAGCTGCCACTGGGCCAATCTTCCAAAACAAACCCACACCCAGCATTTTCTCAGGCACATCTCCAGTTCTGATTCAAGGTTATTTGTAAAGGCTGCTTCCTGCCTTACCTCTTCCTGAAATCCTGACGTATGTTACTGAAAAGACGAGCCGCAAAGTCCTCCGTTCTACTATGGCCGTCATTTAAACATCACACATTTTCATTTCTGTTGGTTTTACATTGCACACCTACCTAGAATGACAAATGCATGCTAATTAGAAGAAAACTTGGCAAAGAACTGGCCATGGATACTTTAAGATTACATAACCTCACATAAAAAAATGTGAGAGTCTCTTCAACAAATGGTGCTGGCAAAATGGGAGCTCCACTAGCAGAAGAATGAAACAGGACCCATACCTCACCCCATGGGCAGAAGAGGGACCCAAGGTGGATCAAGACCCAGATCTATAAAGATCATCAATAAGAAAACAAGGACAAACTTAAGGGCCCTATTACAGGGCATAGACATACTAGCTAACATAACAATGAAGAGCACCCAGCAGAAGACAACATAGATGACTGGGACCTGCTAAAGAATGGACACCATTGCACATCAAAAGACATCATCAAAAAAGTAAAGAGATCTCACAGGCTTTGGAGGGTGGTGGGGGGAATCTTCAGCATGGACACAATGGACTAATCTCTAAAATCTATAGAATACTGAAAGACCCCAACAATAAGAATGATCCAATCAAAAAGTGGGCAAAGCGGCTGTCAAAAGATATAGAATCTGGGATCCTATAGGCTGGAAGATAAACAAGGAGCCATCTAACTGAGAAACAACAAAGC